>NC_090934.1:476630750-476933781 GCF_040938575.1 Ambystoma mexicanum
GGTTACGCCTCCCTCCTTTGTTATTACATATGTTATGTTTCGAGAGTAACGAACGAGGGGGAGGGGGGCAAGGCTCATCTACTTCCCAACACTAGTAAGATGGTTGTCTCTGTCTTCCCGCTGTTCCCCCTGTATAGCCTCGTCGCAACTTGAAGCACTTGTGCATTGACGCGTTATAAATGCAATATCCAAAATAACCAAAACCCTACAACAGAAAAAACTCGGAGCATCCTCTTTCTCCCACCAGGCACCCAAAACCTGGAATGACCTACCTAAGAATATACGGAACACAACAAACCACCTAGCATTCAGGAAACTCCTCAAATCATGGCTCTTCATAGGGTAACCACAACGGAGACGCACCAGAATGCGCAGACATTAAAACAACGATGAAAATAACTCCAATCCCGGCCACTCTCAATCTGGACAAACACTCAAACCAAAGAACTAACCACCCAACAGAGCATAAGATATCATGGAAAATAGCCACGAAAGGAAGGCTCCAGACACAGAGGAAAGCCCTCTTTCGGACGCACCATATCCAGACCGGCAGACGCATTTAGATAGAATTGAGAATATTAGCATGGCCACACTTGGATGGAGTTGTGGACATTGGCCTGCGTCACATCTAGAGGAGACTTTGAATGCTAGCATGTCCGCCCGCCCGCCCTTAGATGGAGTTGTGAATATTAGCATGTCTACATTTGGACAGAATTGAGAATGTCAGCCTGCATCGCATCTAGATAGGACCATGTGTGTTGGCATGCCCGCACCTAGGTGAAAGCTGAATGCCAACATACCCACACCTAGATAGATTTGTGAAATATTAGCATGCGTCGCATCTAGATAGGACTTCGAGCATTAGCATGCCTGCACCTATCCGAAACCTGAAGACTAGCACAGGCCACACCTAGAATTGTGGACATTGGCCTGCGTCGCATCTAGATGGGATTGATTGAAGGATAGCAAGCCCGCGCCTAGATGAAACTTGAATATTGGCGTGTGCCACACTTGGAATTGTGAACACCAGCCTGCGCAGCATCCAGATAGGGTTGCGAATGATAGCATGCCCACACCTGGACAGATTTCTAGACGCTGGCTTGCGCCGCATCTGGACGGGACTGTGAATGTTGGCTTGCCCACACCCAGATAGAATTCTAGACATTGGCCCGCGCCGCATCCAGATAGAGTTGTGGGGGTCAACTGGTGCCACACTGGGAACTGCAAATGCTAGCATTCCAAAGGTCAGGTAACCCACTAACCAATATAAGCTCAAACTCTGCATACTTATCTCACTCAAACTCACACAACCATCTCTCGCACAACAAGCCGCACGCACTTCACAACACTGCAACAACACATAAACCGGAGCAACAGCACACGCGGCCTATCACAGACCGAATACCCGCACCAAAGCTCAGCATCTGGTGTATACAGAGTTGAAGCTGCCAACAGAACACCCCTCCTCTCACTATCCTACTCCCTCTTCACCTTACTAACCCACCCCACCCCACCTTATCATCTACAGATCCGCCAGAGTGCCTGGGCACAAATTCCGTTGGTGACGGTGCGCGGTACAAATACCTTTAACATATCCAGGCCTCCAGATAAGGTGCGTACTAGGCCTTTTTACACATGAAAATCTTGTAAATACGACAGCTTTATTATTTTACTGTGTACATTTACACAAAGGTTTAGAGCAGAGGGCAGTGCAAAGGTCAGGTTACTTGACAGAAACCAGAACCATTGTTATCTAATGTAATTGCAAGCCTCTGTAACAGAATGCAAGTCTCTGGAGTGTTTCAAAATAAACTGTACAGTGTGATAAAAGGGAATAATATCTGCCCATTCAGTTTCTGCTGTGTTGATGCTCATGTAGCAAACAGAAGCACTGTGCATATGGATTTTACTAGCATTTTAGGATTGTATAATCAATACAATTGAAAAATAAGTTGCAATTGAAAATTAACCTTTTGCATCATACTATGCTTTTTTGACCCCAATAAAAGCAAACCAGTACTGCACAATTGTACTTTTTAGAGTTCCCTTTGCTGCATGCATAATCATGTGGCAGATCATTGTTCTTCTAATTTAATTTACACTAATTATAAAAACAGTGCGTAAAATGAGGAGTATGCACAGTCTAGTTTACATCCATTCAACATTGCAGTAAATCGGGTACATTACTATAAATGGTCAGTGACAACAGAGTCTTTGCTCAAGGGTGAGTGATTGTCATTACACCAAGCACAAGTGTTAAAGCCTCACAAATCTTCAAGACTACAATTAAAACATCCAAAACCTGATTCTCCAGGAAGTGCAAGTGCTTTTCAAAAACAAAGGAAAGTTACATTTGTAATTGAAATAGAAACTCTGTAAAACCGGTCCCTGTGATAATCCAGATAGGTATTTAACTTTAACATGGTTAACATGGTGCATCCAACATCTAGGCTCTGTGATTATTATACCTCAGTCGATACTCAGTTTACCAACCTCTGAAGGATGTTAGCCAATAAGATAGCTCAGCCGGTTGAGCGCTCGTTGCTATGATCTGTAGGTTGCAGCTTTGAATCCCGGCAAGGCAAACTCAGCCCGTCATCCTTTTGAGATTGATAAAAGAGTACCGACTTCGGTATGGTGATAATTGTGATAAATATGTTCTATGTACAGCGCTTTATCAAAAGCGCTATATAAATAACCATTTGACCATGAGGTTAGATATAGAATTTAGCATGGAGTCCTTGCCTCTGCACTGTTGTATGATAACATTGGCAATTCATTAGGGAGTAATAGCTCCAGGAAATGAGGACCTTCGTTAAACATCAAAAGACAATTCTGCTATCGAACCTCAAAACACAATGCAATTCATGTTTGCTTTACTATGTAATTGGCTAGGTTTTTGTGGTTTGAACATTTTCATGTATACAGGTGAGATCAAATGACCAGACCTTAGAGAATTGATGAAATGTGCATTCTGTCACAATGCAGAAAGCTGCCGCATAGTAATTATTTCCATACAGTGTTTACACGTTGGCTGGATGTCGCAAAACATTTTTACTCTTTTGCAAAGGAAAAAAGTCACTTTTACTCTATTGAAATCACATTTACTCTAAAAGTTTAAAAATGGGGAGTAAAATACTCCCACCCCAAAATATTATCTGGAGCACTGATCATATCAGCATATGCTATCACGGTCTGTTTCAGACAGACACAAATGGAATCTTAGGTTACACCAGACTTTCATTGGCTTGTATTATCTGCTTTACTGACCTTCAGTGTAACTGGTGGATGCCAGCAAACAATTTGTTTATTTTTCGAACATATTTCGAATGCCACGTTGGTCGGCTGAGCTCATCGCTCCCATGGAGTGAAGGTCACTTTGTTTGAGGTTGCATGTGTTCACACAGAGTCTTGTACAGTATGTTTTAGATTTATGGCTTTCCTCCAAAAAACGAAACCTACCAGGCATACACGCTGTAAAGAAGCTTCAATTGTTATTCAACCTTGGACGAAAGGGAGGATTCGCTATGGCTTGAAGGACGGAAAGTGTCGAATACCCACAAAAATGATCAGATTCACTATTTTAAAACTGGACATTGGAACATTTATTTTCAATCTATGCAAACCGTTGTTCTGAGCTGACACTCTGCGTTACACCAAGAAAATGGAACTGGTCATTTTTTGACCAGTAAAGCTTGCTTACATTGTTATGGGTCGTTAGTTGGAGCATATTGTGACGATTCTTCATCGACGACAACACAACCTGTATGCAGGCTAGTGATATCTAAACCACTTCGTCCCATGGCATATCAGTCTGTGCTATCAACGTTGTATTATTGGATGTGCCGGGTACAGAACATTTTCCAAGGGGACTGGTTTACTTGTTGAAATTTGATGTTGCCAGTTCTGTTACATTTTTCAAAAAGGTAGCAGGCGCCCCTCTCTAGAAAGAACATGGCATGATAACCTGTTATGTGTTTTTTGCACACTTTGAGTGTCCGCAGCCATCCCCTTTTGCTCAATGTACCTTTCACAGATGGGAAATATCTATTTGCATATCAGTCTTTGTCCCAGCCACATGGGCAGTCCAGCACCGAAATGCTATGGCAATTCCCTTCTGAACAGGAGTACCTACAGCAACCCCATAGACGTGTTTCAGCCTTGTTGTGCCTCATCAACAAGGTGGACCTGTGCCTCTCTGAGCACAGTGAGGATGGAGTCCATGTCTAGGTTCCCCCAGGGTACTTAGGGTCACAAACCCCAAGTTCTTTGCAAATATTCTGTTATAATGCCGTCTATGCGGTGTTTGAATTTTTCCGTCAGCTTCCACATACCATTGGGAGCTATACATACTCCACAGCGCTAACCTCTCAAGCACATCGTAAACTCAAACTTTTCCGATGTTTTCTGTGCATTTCCATAGTTTGTGTTCGTTATTATGTTTCACCGGGTGCATAATTACAGGGTAAATGGATACATTTGAATAAAGAACGGCTACTAAAATATATTTTTATTATGATTTTCTACACAGCTACATTTTCCCCATACTGACAGATGGTTTCTTCAGCCAGCATTGGCAGATATGCCTAAACGGATGGATTTCTATTACGCTGATGTGGGACAATCACCTAGGACCGATATGCCCTTTGGCAGTACCAGCAACAAGGAGCAACCGGTCATCGTTTACAGTGGTCTAGCAAGAAGCTGATGCTGAAGCCTTGCGATTCGAGGTGCGTCGAATGCGCATCTTCTCCCGAAAGGAACAGTGTGCCTCATGATAAAGTTTTGATACTCTTACCCAAGGACATTCAAAAATTGGTGGTAAATCGAAATCACTGGATGTTCTCTGATGGTTTTTTGTGTGAAATAAAAGCACATTGTAAATGTCTGAGTATTGACGTTTCCTTTAAAAATAGTATTTTCTATTCTGATTTGGGACGCGCTGTGCTGTGAGAGGATGTGTGTGTTGATATTCCAGGTTCTGCGTCAACTGACATTAAGACGTAGGTGATGACTGGGCGTGTTTGGCTTCGCTGCCCACTAATGTTATGAAAATAAGTGGAGAATATCGCTAGGAATAGTGATATCAGCTTCAGTGGCGGTGATATGATTTAGTGAAGCAGGGGCACTTGAACTTGGGGCGATCGATCCACGGATAAGATTAGCACAAGATGGCCGCGCCCCGCTTGTTGATTTTGCATGTGCAAAAATTCGGAAACGGTAAGGTGCATAGGAAATGTTATTATGATTGATCACTGTTTGCTTAAAACCACATGCCCGAATGCTTGGGACAATAACATTTTTGAGCGTACTATTCCCTCAAGTATATTAAATTGTCCCTCTTTCGTAAGGCCAAGTTTATGCTTAAAGTTAAGGAATGTAAAACTCAAAGATCTGTGCATCCAAACCTGCTCTGAAAAACATGTTGTTGGTCTCCTTCTCCCACAGGTAAAAGGCATCATTCAACCATATTGTTTTATTGTGCCAGTGTTCAAATGCAATCCCTAATCCAGCATGTGTTTAAGCTGAAAGCTGGCCTTACTTGGGTCGTCGCCCAATCGATCATCAGCAGTCAAGCTGTCTCGCTCCCCCAGACGGCTAAGAGTGCAATCCCCTATCAACATCCAAGCATTTCTTTCTACTCGACTCTGCCATTCAAACAGTTGGCTAAGGATACATGCTACACTGTTCCAGGTCTGAGTATGCAAAGGCTCCACTTTTTTTATTTCCCTTAAAAGATTTCCAATAGAACTTTGCACACACCCCATTTGCCCTTAATGAACAAACCTCAATTAATTTTCTTATGTTTTCAATGCAATACGAAAATGCCTGAATGCATGCAGTAATCGGGGAAGCACATTCATGTTAATGTTGTTATAAAACAAGAGTTTGAGAGGTGTCCACCATGCAAAGTCCATTTTGATATCTTCCAATACTTTAGAGACATTGTGTGCCATTATTCTCTCATGAGATGTCAATCCTTAGATTTAAGTTGTATAAAAATGTTGCGCAACGTCTTGTTTTGCTTGGATCAAGCTATTATTTTCCCAAAACTAAATGCAGGCCAACTAGAATCTACCCTACCTGAGTACTACTTTTCGCACTCATTCACTCCTTTCGTGTGGGGGGTGGAGGGAGCACGAATAAAATGTTGGTTTCCTTTTATACAAGCTGGTTAGGTCATGTTATATTATGTTAAAGGAATGGTTCGGTAAAAAATGTTTATTGCCCCTACGGGTCGGCCATGTGTTTTTAAGCCTAAATCGCTGGATTTTAGAAATGTTTCCTATGGACCCTACCCGAGTTTTCGTCCATTAAACGCACGCGAAAACAGGCATCAGGGAGCTGCCATTTTGTGATAATCCTATCACTTGCCGCATTGCCCTGGCTGACCTGCTTTTGCGGCACTAAATCATATCCCCCGCCCCTGAGCCTGACATTATCAAAACATTCATATTCCCCGCCTCTCTCCGTGACGTTTCTGTGCTACGTAGGCAAACGCGCCCAGTCGTCTTCTACGCGACTTCACACAGAACCCGGAAACCAACACAGATCAACTCACAACACAGCGCAACACAATTCGGAATATGAAACTGTACTTTAAAATCAAACAGCAACACGGTACATTTGGTAAAGTACATTTGACATTAAATGTTTATAGAATATTCAGCAATTGCCATATTAACTCGGAATGCCATTTATTTTCTTTTATCTCTATCCGCAAATCCGTAAAAGTTTATCGTGAGTCACACGCTGTTCCTTTATGGTACACAGGGTGTTGGTTTTCGTTAAAAGAAGCACTTTGGTCACACGGTGAACCGCAAGGCTGTTCCATCAAGTAGACACTAGGCCAGCGTAAAGGTTGATATGTTGCTTCTAGCCGCTAGTACCGCGTAAGGGCATATGGGCCCTTGGCGATCGTCCCATAAGATCATCAAAGTGGTGCAGTTTTTGACAAGAAGCTGCAGCTGGCGGTTGAAGAAGCCGTCTGCCGGGGTCTGAAACTGGTGGCAGTAGCAGTAGGGAAGGATATACCTGTTTTGAAAACATAAAAATTATAATTAGTCTCGCCAGCCGATCTTTATTAATATTATTCATTTTATTTATTACGGCCGATCTGAAACTATTTGCTTTCAAGGATAGTGCAATGGAGTATGTTCGGCTCTAAAATCAATGCGAAAAGTAACAAAATAAATTGAGGTTAGCACACAATGAGAAACAACTGTTTGTCTACATGTGTGTGGAATGTGGACCTGCATGCCCATGTGCCCACTACAAGGACGATCCCACACACGTTTTCCTAGCTCTTCATTCATTCATTTATTCATGCATCCATTCATTCATTAATTCTTCATTCCGGTATAAAAGCGTCTAAAGAGTTAATTACATTATATTTGCAATGTCCATTGTGTCTCTGCGTAATGCAGTCCGTAAATCCCACTGTGCTTTTGACAACGATTTTTCGTATACTGAACTAACATGAAACTCTGTCTAGTTTCAGAATATTCTGCCTTATCGTCTCTTACGTTATTGCACCCCCCCCTTCAAATGAAGTTCCCGGTCTCTCAAGGTCAAAAAACAATACAACCTTATACTGCCAGTCCGAGTTGTGGGCCTTTTCAGGCCATAAGCTGAAAATCAAAGCCGCTGACCTTCACTAGAAATGAGCATACATTATTTCTTTGCAACATCCCGTAGTAAAGCCATCTGTGAGAACTTAAGTGTCGAATCCATCTATGTACTGCGCCTCAATGTGCAAACGCGAACTGGCTTCTCTCCCATCTGCAACGGCTCGCTTGGCGCATTCTAAAGCCCCCAATTTTGTCCTTGTTGTCTGCGAGCTTTGCAGCCCCAAAGAACCATAACTATGGAGACATTTTATTTTTGGAGGAAGGTCAGGGAAAGTATAAAGTACCCGAGGAGTTGAGTTGAAAGTGAGATTTATTGTTTGTTTGTTTTATTATTTGCAATACGCAAGCCTCCCCTCGGTTAACAGTGCGCAGCATTTACATGAGATTGCGAAAATGAGTTACATCAACAAAAATATATACATACACATATAGACAAGGTCAGCAATATGAGGTGAATAGAGAGAGAATTCAAAGATGACACCCAGGTTGTTCGCCACCCAGGATGGTGAAGGTAGGGGTTAGGGTTAGCATACTTTGTATGCACACGGTACAATAACATTTATTTACAAAAAGACAATCGTATTACAATTATTTAAACCGGGATTTGTACTTCACAACCAGCTCTCCTTTGGGTGGACATGGCACAGTGGCAATGTTTGGTGGCAATGGATCAGTGCTCTGCACAGAAATGGTCAAAATTCCATATCTATGCTTCTCTAATACAGCAACAATAAGGCTTTTGATAAAGTCGAACTCCATTTCCTCATAGACTGATTTGATCACCCATTGCTTACTTCTTTTTGAAAAGGCCTTAGTGTAGCGAGGTATCCTTACATTACCCGTAGTCCTAGATTGTTCACGGCCGAGATTCCCGTTATGGGCCAAGACGGCAAGTAGAGTCCTATGTCTCATGCCCTGTATGCTGAAATGCAAGCGCTTTGGCCTGTATTTTAGGCACATATTGTGGAACACCTCCAAACCTCCTGTGTGACAGAATTCTGCCAGTCCCCTCAAATCTCTTGATAAGAGTTTTATCGAAAACAATCTTCTCAATGGCTTTGTGTGTCGGTGAAGATGGAATCAACCACTTCTTCTTCCGTGCCTCCACTTGGGAGAAAGGGCCATGTTCACATTGGTGGAAATGTAGGTTTTCTGACCAGCGGTGCACGTTGGTACAGTGGTGCATCAGTGACCGCCATTTTTCCAAGTAGTATTTCCACTGACCCTTCACAAGTTTTTTAGCTCACCAAAGATGGTTGCTGATAGACTGGGACCACTCTGAAATACTTTCCAAACCTTTTTTTTTTTCCCTGCAGCCGAGATTTTCTTATTGATTGATTTAGCAAGATGCCATATGTCAAATTGATTTTAATATGTGGGAACTGCTCTCTCATTGTCTTGGCAATTGAAACGTGCCTGTCCGTGGCTATGAGGTCGATGTGCATTCCCCTCGATTGTAGATATTCCATTGATTTTATAAATCCTAGTTTCTCCATGGCAACTGAGGATGTACATTGTGTTACCTGCACGACCACCAAACTCACAATTTTCTTACTATCCATGTCCTGAAAGTGGTAGGTGCAGTACTTGGCAGAAAATCCAGGGCTGTCGCACTGTCCATCGCCGGCTAGCCTGAATCGTTTGCCTTGGAATGTACTTGCTACAGACAATTGTTTTCCAAGCATCACTAATGGCCGGAAACAGAGAATCATGTTGGTATTTGCAGTACTGCGTTTTTTAAATGAAATGGAGTCCCACAAACTGAAAGAAAGACTCAAAATTTCTAAAACTGTACCCATTAAAAAGTCATGCAGCTGCACACAGTAGATTGCCTGCTGGCAGTTTCCCCAGGATCGGTAGTGCAGACCATGAGAACGTATGATTTAATCTACAGGCGGCATTTATTTTGACATTACTGCCTTTTTTTTGACGAGTGACATGAATCAATGGCTTCCCATATACTTTCCCTCTAACAGAATGCCCATATTTCAGCATACTTATAATATTCATCAAACAACTGTTGAATACTATGTATTTGCCCTCTCTCATTAGACTGTCATCCGGCATTAAAGTTGTTTCGGCCTGTGACGTTGAGGACATATCACCACATTTGAAAGAAATATCGCTGCTATCAAGTTCTGATGCGTCGGTGAATGCTGCTGCTGGTTCATTCTCTGTCATTTCAACATCTGCTACTTCAACATTGATGGGAGAACACAACAATGTCGACAGCTTTTTTGGTGGCTATTTTATGGCGGGTGTAGTTGTGTGAATTGATCTGCGACTACTTCAGAGCTATCTTCAATACATCCAGTATCCTGTTGTTGTGGTGGTGCGGTCGCACTGTAGCAATGGTCCGATACAACTTTGCTGGATTCTCCGGACACATTCATTTCATGTTCTGGCCATTGGACATGAGCATCTCGAGTCTCAACACGCTGCGTCTGAATTAATAGTTCCTCCATAGTGTAAATGGTCTGGCAAGCAACATCTCTCATTCGCTTCACTGTCTGTGTATGTATAGTTCGGACACCCACGGGTAAGTAGAGGATAGATTGGAAAAGGGATGTTCAGTTTAAACACAAGATAAAGTATAGTAATTGACTGGAAAAAAACATAAAATAGTCCCCAGCACAAAAGAATGTCTAAAGTTATGAACTGTTTGTAACTAACCTTATTTTTGTTTCTTTTCTTTGCAACTTTTTTGACTCGACCTTCAACATCTGCACGCTGTTGCTCCGATTCGTATCCGCATGTCTCCCCTTCCTCTTGCGCTGCAACGACTATATTTTCTGTATCCGCATAGACAACACGGAATGAGGCTCCATCGACTCCCTGAAACATAGTACTTTCATTACTGTGTATCAAAATATTGTTAGCATAAAACACACGTGAGGAATAACACACAGGTACATCTCGATAGCCAAACACGATTTAAACATTGTGTGGAATAATCAAACGACAAGTATTCGAGCTCCGATGACCTAGTTCGATGGAGCCGTCAGTATCCATACCTCTGGCTCTGCATGGACTGCCACGAATGATTGTATTTAAGAGGAGGCATCAGCAACTCCCTGAAACACAGTACTTAGTATGGTTTTCAATATTGTAAACATAACACACACTTGGGGTCGACGGCACAGGTACCTATAAAGAGATAACCACAAATGTTGCATTGTCTAAAAGAATCAAGGAATATTTAAATATGATCAGATTTAATCGACTTATTTCTCCGATTTCTTTACATCTGCATCATCTAAATGGGATCTTGTGATTGTAGTGGAAGCTCCATCGTCTCCCTGAAACACAGTACTTGCGTTAATAGGGAAGAAAGTATAGCAAATGGAATTATGTTATATGATCACGCTCAATGGAGCTGTCAGTATCCATACCTCGTGCTGCTGAAGAATATCTATGGATGTTGTAAATGTGGTGCGCACTTCCGAAAGCTGTTGCGCCGATTTGTATCCGCATGGTCCCGCTTCCCCTGGAATTACTTGAATGTCAGGCTCCGCATCAAGTGCGTGGGTTGACGCTTCAACATCTGCCTGAAACATAGTATTTGCATTAGTAAGGATTACAATATTGAAAACACAACACACACTTGGGGTCGACCGCACAGGTACATATCAATGGGTAACCACGAATGAAACATGGTGTAGAACAATCAAACGACAAGTGTTCCAGTCCTGATGATCACGGTCGATGGAGCTGTCAGTCTCCATACCTCGTGCTGCTGAAGAACATCCATCCAGGGCTGTTGTCAATGTGGTGGACACTTCAGCATCTCCCTGAAAGATAGTACTTGCATTAGTATGCATAACACTAGTTATAACTGACAACAAACACCAGGGGACGACAACTAAGGTGTATATCAATTGGAAAGCACTAACCAAACAATTGGTAAAATAATCACACAATACATAAAAACTATTACTTGACATGCATAAAACAAGTCTGTAGCGGAATAGCCAAGTATGATTACCTGATACGCGCTAGAAGTGGTTGATAACTACGGGCACGTCACGGATGTAGAATGTTCTTGCTTCAGATTCAGTGGATAGTCAAGCAGTTGTAAAGGTAAATTATTGTTTGATAATGAAATGCAAATATAAAGAAATGGCCATTTAAACCCAGACAGAATACTTGAGAATAATGCTATTGAAAATGTGCAATATAGTACAGTTCCCTGTGCCCATAAATAGATTTCCTTTGGGGGTTATAAAATCAAAAAATAAATGTATTGATAAATGTCATTATTCAAAAAGCTATACACTTATATCAATATCGAAAGTATTACAAGGGAGTATTACAAGGGACACAACACCTAAAATATCAATTAATCCATTCGGCTACCTACACACTACCGCAAGGCCTAAAGCTAAATCCGGACACTTGACTCACCGGTGGCGGAATGTGGACGAATAGAGTTGGAATAGCGTTTGCGAGCAATTTTCGTGTCGTTCGCCGTTTATTCTTCTTTGTTACCCAAGATGTGGCGTACATGTTCGAGGAAAAGTGCCGGCTGCAGATGCGGTATCGATCACCCCTCTTGTCCTCTAAGACTTGTTGGACTCTACTTTCCAGCTCATCCAGTGGATATCCGCAATGTCTGACCCATTCTCTGATTCGATCAACAGTTTTCCGGAATACATGCATTGTAGTGCCTTCAGATTTAGCATGGGTCTTCGAAGGGCAACCGCTAATCGAACAAGCAGGTATTGTTGAAAATTCTGAAAAGTAAATATCAAGATTATTATAAAACCTTGATGAATAAAAATGTCATAAAAAAGTAAATGAACCATACCATGTTCAATGCAAGGTTTGGTTTGGTTGCAGGAACTATACCAGTTCATCATGTGCAGCTTAGTATTTGCATAAGTTACAGACATTTTTTAAATGATGTGACGAAACTCTGAACATGTGACTCGTCCCTTGGATGTTCTGTCTTGCACCAAAAGGAAACATGCTTACGTTATAGACTGGACCCCCGAAGGATGCAATTCGATGACAATTGACACAGATGAAAATAAATAGATCTATTGATAGCATAACAATTGAAACTAAAGTCAATAGCAATGAGACCAATGACCATAGCTCAATTGGGTACTGTAATCGCAAATAGATAGAAATGTAAAAATGACCGAAATATGACTAGGATACATGGCCTTACCTTGACCAACAAACAGTTGGATTCAGCAGGCCGAGCAGTATGTTGCAGGAGAACAGGTAGATGAGTTTGCTCGAAGAGGTCACAGATAGCACGACGATGAGCAGATTAGCATAGATCTCAGTGCTTCTCAGGTAGACGGTTCAGGAGTTGACTTGCAAAGCTCAAAGATGTTCTCATGAGACATATCAAGTGGTTTATAAAGTATCAGAAACAGGGGTGTGTTTGTGAATGAATGACGTGTGTATGTCGTGGCATTATGTGGTTTGCATGAGGGCGGCCTGCCTCGAGACACGGGGGTCTGAGGAGGCCATGTGAGCGGTGGCCCCTGGGCGTGGGATACCTTTTGAAGTGTACATGCTGTTTGGCACCTTGGCCGTTTGCGCCCGTGACAGCCCCCCATGCCAGCGCTCATCCCCGGGTGCAAACCGCCTTTGATAGAGGGGGGTGGGATGGATGGGCCTGGGGCGTGCAGATAAGGCACAGGAAGACTGCTGAATGGAGACACACTTATGTGGATTGCAGGGGGGCGGCCTGCCTCAGGGGAGGCCTGCCTGGAGACACGGGGTCTGAGGAGGCCATGTGAGCGATGGCCCCTGGGCGTGAGATACCTTTTGAAGTGTACATGCTGTTTGGCACCTTGGCCGTTTGCGCCCGTTGCAGCCCCCCATGCCAGCGTTCATCCCCAGGTGCGAACCGCCTTTGATAGAGGGGGGTGGGATGGATGCGCCTGGGGCGTGCAGATAAGGCACAAGAAGACTGCTGAATGGAGACAAACTTATGTGGATTGCAGGGGGGCGGCCTGCCTCAGGGGAGGCCTGCCTGGAGACACGGGGTCTGATGAGGCCATGTGAGCGATGGCCCCTGGGCGTGGGATACCTTTTGAAGTGTACATGCTGTTTGGCACCTTGGCCGTTTGCGCCCATGCCAGCGCTCATCCCCGGGTGCGAACCGCCTTTGATAGAGGGGGGGTGGGATGGATGGGCCGGTGGGCATGCAGGCAAGTGTGTGGGAGCGAGGGGCCATCAGGCCCCTCTCATCCTTTACTTCTCAGTACAAACTCGGACCAAGTGCCTCCAGTAGTGGGTTCGCCCTTTGTCCTTATGTGATGTAAACTTTGGTTGACATTCGCGTAGATGGGACCACTGAGCAGGACACGGGGCATCCATTTTTGTACCCCCTTTCCGCTCCATCTTGGTGACCAGGCTTCACTGCGCAGAGCACATGGCCCCCACCCTCGTTCCCACTCTGACTGGAAAACTCCAGGAGGTATTTGCAACAGCTAATAAATTTAACACATCATTCTTCCTCTGAGATCACTGTCCTGCATGTGAACCAGCCTGAACTAAGCACATAGCTCGTTCATCTCCACAAACGTGTCCTTGCTCATGCACCCTCGCCAGAGGAAACTTACTGCCATTCTGGCCCTGTGTCCCTGCAAGGTATTCTCTTCATGTGCCAGACCACTGACCACGCCATGATGCCCACCTGGCAGATCCCCAACTAACATTAGACCCCTACTGCAGTATATCGTTGCCTATCAATAACAAATGCCACATACCAGAGATTCTTGTGAGCACAGACCCACACTTCAAACAGTGTATTATAGTGGTCAAGACCCTTAACCTAAGGCCTGTATAATCCAATGTTGATTGATAGTATAGATATATGTGTGACTTTTATAGAGACATAACCGACTGAAAGACTTTGAACAAGTGTTATTTAGTGCATGCATTATTGAGAATATATTATGTTAGCTTAGATAGTGACCACCCTGCTTCACAGCGACCTGACCTTCACCCATTCGGAGCACAGATGTCTGACGTCCATCCTTGAATGGAGACACACTTAATTCATTTAAAAAATCGAAACAACCATTGTTGAAATATATGTGGTGTTTTATTTTGTATCTTATTTTGATGTCACAAAAATACAAGACTTTACACATTGTACAGGTCAGGTTGCAGCACAGCGCGAGAAAATCCCCTGTTCTGACCGCTGTCACTCGGGAACGTTTCTCTTATGGCACGAACGGCACAGGCGGGTATCACTCTTCGAACGCAGTGTCCAAGCCTCCCGTGAAGCCACCATGTAAAGGAACGATAGGCCACCAGCCTGTACCACCTGTGAAAAGGAATGAAACAAACTGTTTTTAAATGACCAAGATAAGTTTAATAAACGTTTGTTGTCAATGACAATTCTTGTAACTAATGGCATTCTGCTCGGACAAATGCTATCTAGACACTGCACACTATTGAACGACTTTCATGCGTTACAATATGTATATGTAATTTTGGATATAGTAGAAGACCATGAAATAGGAGTGGCATGACAAGCAGAGTATACTTACTCGTTACTCGGATTACGAGGACGAACAGTTGCGCGAAGTTCGTGCATAAGCACCATCATTATCCTCAGCACGGACCATGTGAGGCAGGCTGCCCTGAAGTCTGGCAGCTCGGTGATGCATTGCGGTCGTGGCTCGCCTTCCGAAATGTAGGCCACGCATCCCGAGTTTTCACAGCAGCAGCAGTTCTCGTCCTCGGTTGGCATTAGCTCGCACCGATTGCATGTGCACCAGGTGGAAACACCGTCCATGCGACTAGGTCCAGGCTCTTCAGCTGTTGAATCGTCCTCCCAACTGCCGTCCAAAGGCCCATTGTTTTCGTGTGTTTCCCTTTCCAGTAGTTCCTCCTCGGTATACTCGGGCTCGTACATGTAGGGCATTATTGTAGCCATTGTGTGTTAAACAAACTAAAATAATTTATAGCGGTGGTACTGGTATCTGTTCACACGGGCTACAAGCAACGAAGGTAGCTGACCAATGCACAGAAACGAGTCACAGAATACGCAAAGTAACACAGAGAGAGGAATGAATCGAAAATCTGCTGCTGTGTGTTGTGAAACAGTCTGTTTATACTTATTGAGGAAAGAGGCGTCCTGCCATTTCCATGGCGACACGTCATTAGCTGAAGCGCAGCGAATGTTGACACGAGGCGTGCTTTGGCGATATTCGTTAAGTCGAGGTCTGTCTGTGATTTCGGCTCCCAAGGGTGCACATTTTTTCCTACAGTTGGTGGGCAAAGCTCCTCCTTATTTATTCGAAACTGGGCTTAATCCCTAACCGTTAAGCTTTCGCTTATAGTAGTTAAAGATCTTGAACGGTCGATCGGAGTTAGGTCGAATCCTAAAATTCGCAGGTTTTCCGTCTCTTTGGCAAGCACTGAACAAACCAGTTGTGATGGAATGTGCAGAAAAACAAAGTCAGTTCTATGTTTGATGCTAAATTCTACAATTCTGATATCTTCAGACCTTAGGAACCGCAAATTTGGGACACTATGCAGAATCTGGATAGCTGTTCTGCGGTTCAGGATCAGGTTTGAGGTCTTGTCCAGTATTGATTTGAATGTGAAAGACCGGTTACTTTGTTGATGATTATCGTTGCGCGGTATGTAGGTATTTCCAGGTGGCCGTCTGGCAAGGAGAGGGCTTGTTGATCCGATGTTTCGGGAGTGGGAGCTTTGGGTGCTAAGTTTGCCTCGTTGGAATAAGGGGTGGTATGTAGTTCTCTTTGAATGATGTGAAGAAGCAAGAGTTGGCCACTCCTTTAGTGGTTTGAGGTTGTCCCCATCCAATCCAGCCCATGATGTAAACCTATTAGTCGAGTCAGCCTTTAGGTCTCTCAATCCCTGAGGGACTTTAGGTGAAATGGACCGTAGATTTCTGTTCAGATTTTTCCTTTTTTCCGATGATGTCAAAAATTTAGGAGGACTTTGCGTGTCAAGTGCTGCTGTTCCATTGGTTAGGGCCGACGCTTTATTGTTTATGTTCCTCCTTTTTTCAGATAGAGTCAAAAATTCTGGTGAGCTTGGCGGGCCCGAAGTTACCATTCCCCTACTCGGGGCTATGGCTTTGTCGTCTTCCTCTGTGGTCTGCAACTGAGAGAGATTGATCAAATCTGTGAGGGTCTCTGATGTTTCAATGGTGTGTCTGTGTGAAACCATGCTAGTATCATCGTCCTCACAAAGAGTTCCGAGTGGAAGCCGATGGTTGATAACCAAAGGTTTTTCAGTCACTCGATTAACCAGACGAACCTCGTTAAGTGCTTCAGAGGTTTGGTCCTAGGCCAAGAGTCGACTGTGCATCAGGTGGATGGTGGACGTCATTAGGCTCTTGGTTACCAGGCTTCACTTTTCTTTTCTCAAAGATCCGAAAATCTTTGTTTCTGTGCTCTTCTTGACAATTTGTGAGTGGCACATTCCCGGGTTGCTGCCCTCGAGGTGAGTGCCATAAATGACTAGACAGTTTCAGGACTACACAACCATTATTAGGTCCGCTTAGGGGAAGATCAACAGGAATGGGCCTCTTCACTCCTACACTGTTTGTATTTTCCCGACGTTTGGATTGAGGGGAAATCGAAAGAACCGTTGTATGTGTTAAGACTTCATGCACGTCTCTTGTACGGTCGATTTGCGAAGGGGTGGTTATCTTTGGAGCTGCCACAATGTTGACTGCAGGTTGAACTCATTGAGATCCATGTGTCGTTTGACAGCCCACGTCTAGCAAGATCGCCTTCGTTTTTTGAAGCAAGTGGGGTGGTTTCTCTAAGACTGTAACAAAACCTTCCAGGAATATTAATTTGGTATGCATCATGGCGATCAAAGACGTGTGGTCTCTCAGTGTGTCATTTATTCCTTCGTATAACTTTGCGAAGGCTGCTAGGGGGATGGTAATGGAAGACATGAGGAACATCAGGTCCGGTTTCTTAGGAGTGGTGTGAGACTTCTGGTCCAAAACACTCTCCCGGCTTTTCTCAGACTGACAATGAGAGATAGGAGTTGGCTTGCTTCTTTCCAAGTTAGACTGTGCACGGGGCGGTAACGGGCCAAGGCTGCTCCTCCTCTTTGAAGTGCCTGTAGTTATTATCATAGGACCCAATGCTGAGGTATTAGAAAGGTTTGTCACCCTTTCCCGGACTTTCAGTCCGGGAAAGGGCGACAGACCTTTTCCTTATGCCCGTTTGGTATAGAAAAGGACGAAATGTCAGGACTCCTGGCCGGGGTGCTTGAAGCTGCACTCTCAGATAAAATCTGATGTGCATGTGGGAGCATCAGGTCCCTTTGATCTGGTGGTTTGGATGAGGACGGACAACAAGTGGTTATTTGTTGCCCATCCATTTGTTTTTTATTTAGAGTCAGTGGACTCAGGATCGTCTTATCTGGATGTGGAACAAAGATTTTCTCCTTGATGGCTGCTAAATCAGAGGCTTCCAAATCTACTGATGATGATGATACTTTTAAAGGCAGTTGGTCCACGTCGTTCGTGACGGATGAGGCACCCTTTAGGAGCTCTGCATCTGAGAGGTCATGGGCAGAGGTGCCCGTTTGAGCGATGCTCGTTAATCTTTGTTTAAGAAAAAAGTTTTTAGGTCAGCTGATAGTAGTGGCTGATGGCCTTTCATTTTCCTGTAGATTTGCTTTGGTGATTTTTTTGGCGATTACTTTGCTGTTGATCTTGGGGTTTGTGTTCAAGTCTTTGCTATTAGGGGAGCCTTTTAGATCAGGTAGGACTGGAGGTTGCTGTTTATTTACAGTTGTAGGCCTACGCCCCTGCAGTAATTTGAGGCGGCAGGTTTTCGGGATCCTTTTTGTCTTTCTTTTTGTTAAAGGGCCACAAGCTCTATTAATAGGAGCAGCGTCACTGCAGCTTACGGCTTTCGCTATGCTGCCGTCACGCCTGTTTGGAGTGTCGACCTCTCGAGGGATAGGATGGCCAGAGGGCGGTGGGTGGAGCACTCCCACTCCCCCCGGCACTCCCGTTTCGGCCTTCCTCTTTAACTTTCTGCTCCAGGGGTCACCTCAGGCGACTCCACACCGCCTTTCAGCATGGCGCAGCCCCCACCCACCTCCGGAACTTCTGGAGCCGGCAGGAGATCATGGCAAGTCTGGACCACCTCCCCATCCTCCCCAAACGATAAGCAGGCCTGGTTCTGCGAGGGCAGATTGTCTGAGGGATGTGTATGGATTTGGGCGATTATAATATTGAACGGCGCACTAAGGGTCCGACAGTTTGAAACAGGCTGGGGCGGCAGCAGCTCTGTGTTAGCGCCAGAAGTTATGCAGATGTTAAGATCGAGTATGATAATGAGTGCAGGGACCGGAGCGGGTGCATCAGGCGCATCAGGGGCTGCTGTGTTTTCAGTGCTCGGCTCCTTGAGCGCCTGTGACAGGGAGCCCCCCGCGGTGTCTCTGCTCCCCGGAGCCAGTGGTGAAGGTGCTGAAATCAAGCCACGAAGCGTGGGGGAGCGAGGGGGGTTCGGGGGACAATGATGGCTGAAGCAGAGACTTCACCGGTCTTACCTCTTCTTCTCGCCGGCGAGTACTCTGTAGCAAACGTTCTTCTTCTGGCATTCCGAGCCCAAGCCCGATGCCGAACACAAACAAGGATGGGTGAAGGCAAATTAACTGTTGTCATCGCCTCGGTGGCTCCGTTACGGTGCTGGTTGCTCCCTGTGCCGGACTTCCTCCTAGGCAAGAGAGCAGCTCCGCCTTTTTAAAGGTCAGCTGATTCAGCTAGTAAAGATGATATTAAAGGCACACACACCTCCGGGTGGAAATGGAAAACAGTTCTTTCCCTGTTCTTCCTTATGGATGAGCGAAGTAAACAGGGGTCTCTGTCAGATAGCAGGGCTGCAGAGAACAATGAGCAGCAAACAGCACAGTCACTCGCCCTTTCGCCGAAGATATTGGAGAAGGGGAAGGGGCTGTTATGAACGGCAATGCCAAAATCACAGTGTTTCAAGATTTCTCCACTCTGACCCTGGCCAAGAGACGTCTTTGCTCCCCCCGAACGAAATGGCTCAATGAGAAGGGAGTACGTTATCAATGGGGTTTCCACTTCTCCATCTCATTTGAAGTGGATAGATATCAATTCAAATTGGTTTCAGGAATGATATTCATAGAGTCATGGAAGAATTGACGGGAAGGAATGGAGCCGCACCAAGCAGATGTGGGAAGAACCCCTCGGCTCAAGGAAATTCCTGAAACTGAATTCTTCACCAGCAGCGGACACCTGAGGGTTTTTCAATGGTGTGGTCCGGGTTGACTCGACAGCTTGTCTTGTTGTATTTCCAGAGGAAGAGGGGGTTTCAAAAAGTTTCATCTGTGAGCTCTTGGGGGTGGAAGGAGTTATTGAGGGACGAATTGGAGGGATCTTGTTTTAGGCTGTATAAGAGGAGTTGAGGAAGGCTCAGTTATTTGTTTTTGAGATTGTGCCGACCCGTTGTCTGGGTCCTATTGGTAGTCCGGTAATAAACCATTGAAGAGAACTGGGTGGAACCGGGTGCCGGGAGGGCAGTGTGAAGGGGGGTTTGGGGGGTGGGGGGCTTTCTGGGATAGGATTGGTTTTGTTTCAAGCTGATAAGACTCTGTTGGTTTCTGCTTGGACTGGTAAGGGAACTGAGCTTTGTGACTGGACGGGAATATGGTGCTGAATGACTTGACACAGTGCGTGAGGATCATATGAAAGTGTGCACGTTGAATGTGAAGGGGCTAACTCCAAGGCGAAAAGATATCTGGTGGCCAGGGAGTTCCAGAGATTGAAAACAGATGTACTCTTCCTACAAGAGACCGAGTTTATCCGGGGGGTGGGGGGTGGGGGGAAGAGAGGAGAATACCTTGTGGACGTGGGGCAAGAATATTGGGGATCAGGCGACTCTAGGATAGCGGGAGTGGGCCTTTTTCTCAATAAAAACCTTCGAATGGAGGTGTTGAAGACATGGGCCAGTTCTGATGGGAGGGCCATGCTGCTCTCTGGCCTGATAAGAGGAATAAGGTTCACGTTTGCAACGATTTATGCCCCCAAACAGAGGCAGATGAAATTCCTCGGGGAGACCCTGGCAAAAGTGCTTTTTAATGGTGAGGGGTACCTCATTTTGGATGGGGACTTCAATATGTGGGCGGATTTCACCCTGGATAGGTATACAAGGGGATCAGATGAGCAGGAAACTACAGGGGTCAGGCAGGAAGACCTACAACATGGGTTGCAGGAAGTTGGCTCTTCTTTCATCCCCAGGAAAGGAGCTTCACTTTCTACTCTGCTACTCAGAGAACCTTTACCCGTATTGACTACATCTGTATTTCAAGAGATTTGTCAGAGGTGGCGTAAGGTTCAGAGATTCACCCAATGAATTGGTCGGATCATGATCTGGTCTCCATAGATTTGACCTGGTGGTGGCTAAGTCCCTAAATTTCCAGGTGGCGATGTAAGGAATCTCTTTGGAAGGATCTGGTGTTCAGAGAGGAGTTGGAGAGGGAAATCAGTGAATTTTGTAGCATCAACAATGCAGGGATGTACAATGTGTTATGGTCTGGGATGCTGCTAAGGCAACCTGGAGTGGCCTGTTGATTAGAGAGGGGGTGTGAAAAGAGAGAACTCTGCTGGAAAATAGGTTGCGAGCGGATATTATATCCCTTGAAAAGGCATATACAGACATCTGTTGAGGTGAGTGACGAGTGGATGGACAAAGTGCGAGAGAAAAGGGTGGAATTGAGAATGTTGGAGGAGGACAAAATAATCTGCAATCCCCAGTTTTTCCAAACAGAAATGTTATGAGAAGGGTGATAAGGTGAACGCTATGCTGGCGGTCCAGCTAAGTGGACAAAGAGCAGACAGGTGGGTCTCAGAAATACGTGATCGGAGTAATACGGTGGAGGTAACACCTGAGGGGATTCGGGAAACCTTTGCCTCCTTTTGTGAAGAGTTATATAAACGAAGTGGGTCGGTCTGACATTGAAGATATTGGAGGCTACTTAGGGGAAATCTGTCTACCTAGGCCAACCCAAGAGTAGACGAGGGGACTGTAGGAACCCATTACAGGGAAGGAGGTCCTAGACGCAAGTGGTTGACTGCAACTTGGTAAGACCCCAGGGGAAGATGGTTTCACCTTTGGCTTTAATAAAACATTTGAGGCGTGGCCTGGAGCACTAGCGATGAAGTCGCTCCATTGATGGCCTCCGTGGGAAGCCTGAGGCGTAGCAGATTTTAGCACGGCTTTAGCAACCTATTCGTAAAGCAATTGCCCGACGCAGCACTCTGAAGGCTTGGACACTCACTGAGCCAAAAACGTAAGGCAGTCATTCCTTAAAGACCCAGCACGGGAACGAAAAGCCCCACGGATCCCCACCAGAAGATTTAAAAATGGCGGGTGGACCCGATGCATCGGAAAACATCAGCAGGGAGAGGCCGGGCGGGGTGCTGTGGGACAAGTCGGCAGCCCCTAAGCTGCCTCGTGGACCACATGCATCCGGGATCCCATCCAGAGTGCCCACCGGGAGCGGATGGTGATCCAGGAGCTCCGAAGACTTGAAGCATTCCGCTCAGCCATTGGCGCGGCCGAGAGCTACGGCAGCCTCCTCCAACGTGAGCAGCGGAGCTGGACTGAGATTGGATCGGCCGAAGGTAAAGAAGACACGGAGGTAGGGGGTGCGCACTCTGGGCTCTGTGGAGAGAGCGGAGGAGGCTTGATTCCACCCTCGTGGGATCGGAGGATCAACTCCTGGAGGAGCACACCCATCTCGCCTGCCATAGGCACCGGGCCATTCCTGGCCTAGCAGCCGCATCTTCCGGCACCCCGGCCCATAACAAGATTGCCACGGCTCATCCTCCCTCATAGGGCACATTGCCCAGCCGGCTCCTCTTGAAGGTACTGATAAGGACTTGGGCAGCGAAGGGCTCCAACTGCAGCTTTTTTGATCCCTCGCAGCCCGCAACACCACCCCCTGAATATGCAGAGAGATGGCCTAGACCCAAAAGGACTCTGGGTGCACTTCAGCCCCCCCCCACACCTTGGGATATGGGGGACCAGTTCCTTACGGCATCCCCTTCGCAGACTCCGATCATGGCTACAGAGACTGTAAAACTCCCGGAATCTCTCAATCTCACAATGTGTATTCCCTAAAAGGTCTCTGGGGAATCCTCTACCAGGAATGCAACTACCCTAAAATCCCTGATAATCTGCGGGCTGGCACCAACTCCTCTACCGGCTCCCGCCTGGCCCAAAGCAACTCGGAGCACATCTCCATTTCCGGGGACGTCCCGGCCCACAACGAGACACACCTCTCCCTCTAAGCAGCATATTGGCCACCCGTCTCCCGCCGGCAACAAAGATTGGGAGGCACCTGTCTGGCGCGTCGTGGTCCCCACAGGCTCCATACAGGCGGCAGCAATAGTCATTCCGGCGCCCTGGAATATTCTGGAAGTTTATGCCACCCCCCCTTGTGGGTCCTCTTCTCCCGCAGTCGTGGGGTTCCTGGACAGCCCACAGCCTTTCCGAGGAACCTGGTCACTTCCGATAAAGCCTAATACAGGGTATTCGCCACTCTTTGACAAAGGCACACGGCGCTCAGAAGAATCTCGCAGGATCAGATGACAGGAGCCAAAATACCCTTCTCCCACCAGTTAGTATTGACAAAAGAAGGGGCTGGCCATCTTCTACTCCTGCGTCTCTCCTGCCTTGTAGACCTCAACGCTCCCCTCGCTGCCAAACAAGAGGACACAATATCTAGACAGTCCAAACTCACCAAAACTCCAGACATAGCTACAATGCTGCTTTCAACAGACAAAGGAGAGAAACTTGATCCCTCTAAACTCAAACCCCAAAAAACTTCAGACGACGAGGGAGCTCTGGCCACTAAGGAGGATATTCAAGCATTTGTATCTGATATAAAGGCAGAATTCAGACCCTGTACGCCCGAGCTCACAATAAAACTGTAACATACCGACCAAAGGATCACAGAAGCGGAGCAGAGGCTTGAGGAGTTAGAGGATCACTCCAAAGAACAGTCCATAACCCTGGGGGAGGTCCAACGCTCAAACCGAGCTCACCAAGATAAGTGCGAGATCCTCGAATTCAAGCAGGAGCAGGAGGACATCGAAAATAGGGCTTGTCTCAACAATCTTCAGATTCGAGGCATTCCATCTTCAGGACCGGACAAAGACCTAGCGGAATATGTGGGGGACTTCTTCCAATCCTTGATGCCGCAGCTGGATAAACACCGGCTGCTACTAGACCGCACTCACAGATTGCGCCCCCGCCAAGGGGGTAGACTCAGACTACTATGAAAGAGGCTATCTCAGCAATAGGCCAGACCCGTGAGGAGCTCAACTTTCATGCTCCCCCCTCCACATATATCAGTATCTCTCCCTCCTTACTCTACAGAGAAAAAGATCCCTCCGACCTTTGACCCTCTTTCTTCAAGACCACCAAATACGCTACAGATGGCTGTTCCCAACAGTTTCGCAATTTTCTTAAAAGGGCTCCCTCCGAAGAATCAGTCATCTAGAAGACGCAGAGACGATCCTGCACCCAGGCTCCCCTGAGGACTCGCAAAACCTGGCCTCCGGAGGGGCAGAGGGAGAAACAGATCCTGCCTTGCCGAAACCAAGACGGGCATCCGTATCAAAGGTACAAAATAACAGAAGGGGGAGGTAACCCAGGACCCCAAGAACTAAACAGCAATGTCCTAAGATCACCTCGACCCGACTCATAGTAGCCCAATTCCATCACTCCTTCAAAAACCTGCAACACTGCAACATGTCCTCGCTGAGGCCGAAACATGGAAGGCTCGTATCAGGCTTCCCACGGCCCATACCCACTTCCAAGGTACATCCCATCGAATAGTCCTTGGAAAGGAACATAGTACTGTTCTCACCCTGGCCATGTTGGCTGGGGACACATGTCTGCCCGGGTTGGCCAGGGAGGGTGCCGACCCAAAAATGTCAGCCCCCCCCAAACGGTTACAGTTCCGGCCTCCCATTGGTGGTCAGAGTTAAACTCTCAATTGCAAGGTGACATTCAGCTGATGACCCCCCCAAAATGTTGGTTGATCCATTCGCAGCTCAACTCCCCCCACCCAGGCTCCACTGAGGTCCCGGATTTCCCTCTGAATCACTGCATCTTGAAGCTGTCCCCCACAATAGGGGCTGAATTCCCCCGCTAAGCGCAAATCCATATTACAGAAACTGCAGGACGAAGATACCGCAGTGGCCTTTCTGCAAGAGACCCATCCATTGCTGGCAGACTTTGGGCGGCTGTGCACCAAACACTTCCCGCTCCAGTTCATGGCCTCTGGCGGCAATAAGAAAGGGGGAACCACGATCCTCTTCATGAAAGGGTTGAACCCTCAAATCTTGGAAAATTAACTATGCCCCGAGGGCCGCTACATAGCAATCAAATGTCTGCTGCTGGGACAATTCTACTCATTCATCTCCGTGTATGCCCCCAACGAAGGGCAAGCTACCTTCTACGAAGCCCTGGGCAATGAACTATCCCCTTTAGTGGAGGGTCAGGTCCTAATTGGAGGGGACATTAACGGGGTCCCAGACCCCACTAGGGACAGATCACATTCACATACCCGCAAAGATTTCAAGCTTGCCATCAGTCTCCTTCACCTTTTCAGGACCCTGGACGTGGTAGACTCATGGCAGGTGCTTCATCCCACGGAAACCGACTTTTCTTTTTACTCTTATGTGCACAGAACCTTTTCAAGGATCAATCTCTTGCCGACTTCACCACAAATTCTGACCTATGTCGACGGGGTTTCCATTGGCTCTAGAATCCTGTCTGACCACGCTCCTGTATCTCTGGCACTTCGAGCGCAGAAAGCAACTCCAAACCCTCAACGCAGGTGGATCCTATAAGACCCCATGCTTAATGAAATGCCAATGAGAGACTCCGTTGCCAAATCGATCCAGAATTTCTTCAAGGAAAACCCCAATGAAGACACCTCCCCAGCAAACACCTAGGATGCCATGAAGGCGGTCATAAGGGGGGGGGGACTGATTGCACGGGGAGTAGCATATCATGGGTGCAAACAGCAAGCCCAGCTGGTCCTCGAGGAGGAACTCTGAGTAGCAGAAGAGAATCAGCAGAAAGGTTGGTCTCCAAAAACTGAAGGTGCCATCCGCACCACCAGTAATAAGATAGAAGCAAACAATTAATGGTGACAAAGCTAGCCAAGGCGAAAAGGAGAAATACTATCACCAGGCTTCTAGACGAACAGGGAGTGGTGCAATACGCGGAACAGGAGAAGCTACAGCTGCCGATAGATCACATGAGGCAGGGGATGGCCGCCCCACAACAAGACCAAGGCGAACAGTGTGAATACCTACGGAAGGCATCTCTTCCCCAGTTAGATGACCCGGCTCGGGAATGCCTGGATGTGCCAATCTCAAGTGAGAAGGTCGTTTCGGCTTTCAAATTTCTCAAATATCATGCTCCAGGCCCCGACGGTTTCTCCACTAAATTCTACAAGGTCTTCTGCCTTCAGCTAACCGCTTCCCTCCCTAAGCCAGGCAAAGATCCCAAAGACACCGTCTCCTATAGACCGATTGCTCTATTAAATATAGACGCAAGTATTTACTCCAAAATCCTCGCAAATCGCTTGTCACATATTTTGCCCAACATAATCAATCCCGACCAAACCGGCATCATTAAAAACAGATCTGCGGGAAGAACATTTGCAGAGCCCTTAACTTGATCAATATCGCCGGCCAGGATTCGGGGAAACTTGCACTACTGGCCCTGGACGCTAGCAAAGCGTTTGATAAAGTCGACTGGGTATTAATGGAGCTCACCTTAGAGGCATTACGCTTTGGACCTGCCTTCCAAAAGATGGTCCTGGCTAACTATAGATCCCCGAAAACTCTCCTCAGGGTCAATGGCTCACTCTCCGGCCCAACCTCTCTAACCTGTGGGACTGGACAAGGATGCCTGTTGTCTCCGCTATTATTTGCTTTGGTTATGGAGCCTTTCGCCATAAGAATTAGACTCAACGCTAACATTAAGGGCCTACAAGCGGGCTCCTCCCAACACAAAATAGCCCTGTATACAGACAATGTGCTTTTAACTATCTCAGAGGTGGGCACTTCGCTAAGGCAGGCTCTCTCGGAAATTGACAGCTTTGGGAGGGTCACAGGCTTTTCCATTAATTTCAGTAAATCCATAGCCATGGGGATAGGCCTGTCCTCAGAAGAAAGAGAATCCCTCAGCCCTAGTCAATGGGAAAAAAGGTTGACCCCTTACTTAGGTGTGCAGGTTCCCTCGAGCTCAAAGGATATTTACCGGGTAAACTTTCCCCCTCGCTTTAAAGAGCTCGAGAGGGATCTGGAACGCTGGTCAGCACAGGAAATCTCACTAATGGGGCGTATCACAGCCTGTAAAATGAACCTCCTCCCCAGGTTCCTATATGCCTGCTCCTCACTATCCGTCGCTATTGCGCTCCCTGCAGACTGCAAAGGGAAATGCTCCAGTTTATCTGGAGGGGTAAAAAGGCCAGAATCTCGCAGAAGACAATGATGGGCAATGCTAAATTGGGCGGGCTCGGGGTCCCTGACCTGCAGGACTACCAAGTGGCTGCATAGTTAGCCCAATCTCACGCTTGGCTGATATACTCCAAGATGGGTGGAAGTAGAAGAATCATGCCTATCTCTCCCGCTACGCTTCCACCCACACATCTCGCCCTACACCGTCAGCGATGGGAGAGACTATCCTCCACCAACCACCCCCTACGCTTAAGGGACTGGGACTTCAAGCGCAGGGGGATTCCGAGGGGTCTAGGTCCATCCTCTCCAGTCTTCCACAACCCGGCATTCTCTCCTGAGGCCCAACCCTGAAATTTCAAAAGCTGGATCACAGGAGGTCTGGAAACCTTGGGGCAGCTTTTTGTGGGGGGCCTACCCCTCAACTGTGAACAATGTAAGGAGGCCTTCCATCTCAAGGAGACACAGATTCCCCAACATCCAACTCTGTCACTGGTGTTCCCATCCCCAAACTCTCCAAGCCGCGATACACACCCCTACAGCCCTCGAACTGACCCTACAGGAGCCTCCGGTGCGGTGGAGAACTACCACTCTATACAAACGCCTACAGGTGGACTTCCTCTCCTCAAATGCTCCATACAAGGCACAGTGGGAGGCAGACTTGGGACGCCACATAGGTGATCATGAATGGGTGGACATATGGACGAGGACACACTCTTCGTCGCCCTGCATCACAAACAGAGAATGTGCATATAAAATATTACTGTGCTGGTATTATCCCCCTCTTAGGCTTACATGAATCGGGCACTGGATCCCTCCTGGTGGAGACTCTGTGGTCAGCCGGGCTCCTTTTTCCACAGGTGGTGGTTACGCCCCAAGGTAAAGAAATTCTGGAAACATTGCCTCACCCCCGTTGAAAACATTACCCATATAGCGATCCCAGTGGAGCCCAAACCTGTTCTCCTGGGATCCCCAATTCCGGGGGTGTACCCCAGATTGGGAAGGAAAGCCGAGGTGATAATGCAATGCCTCTTGGTGTGGAAAATCGTGGTAGTCAGCACCTGGAAATCAGCAGAGGGACCCCAGGGAATTCTGTGGTGGGGGAAGATGGGGGATATCCTGATCGCAGAGAAAGGGACGGCAGCAAGAGCTGGACTCCTACACCATTTTCTAAATATTTGGGCTCCATTCCTGGAATACGACAAGGACTTCCCGGCATTAACCTGCAAACCCTGAGAGGCTCAGAGAGTCCTTGGCCCTGAGGGGGTCCCCGAAGGGAGGAGGCGCCTGGGACTGATATGGAGAACTGAATAGATGAGACACGGTCCCTCCTCAATGGACAGGGGGGAAAACCAGGGGATATTGGCATACGGATACTGCTTCTCTTTTAAATGATTGTCATTTATCACCTTGCAATGGTTTAAAATAAACAATTTAAAAAAAAAATATTTGCAAGTCGGCTGGTACCATTTTTGACTGAACTGTTCAATAACATACTTGAGACTCGTAGGACTCCAGGGTCGTTTGTCCAGGCTCTTATTACTGTAATACCCAAAGAGGGCAGGGAACCACAAACCTGTGGCTCGTACCGCCAGATTGCACTTCTTAATGTCGACGCCAAAATATTTACCAGGGTCCTCACTGCAAGGTTGGAAGGGCACATGCTTCACCTGGTCCATGGGGACCAGGTGGGTGTCATAAAAGGACACCAAGGGGCTGATACCATGAGGAAGTCGTTGCATTTGATTAATGGCGCCTTGGAGGGTGGAGGAGACGCGGCTCTCCCGTCGGTAGATGCAGAGAAGGCCTTTGATAGGGTGAAGTGGAGATTTCTTAGGGAGGTCCTCCTCAAGGGTGGAGTGGAAAGTACATGTTTTGCAGGGGATCATGGCAATATATTCATCACGAAGGCCTGTGTGGCTGTGAACTAGGGTTTCTCTCACTGGTTTCATCTAGAAAAGGGGGGACAAGACAAGTTTTCCTCTCTCTCCAATTTGGTTTACTCTCTCCCTAGAACTCTTGACCCAGAAGATGAGGGAGGATAGTTGAGTTGAGGGGATATCCATTTGAGGTATGTGGGATGTATTGACCCACTTCTGCTCTGATGTGCTGCATCACCCTGTTATGATGGTGCCAGAAACAACAAGATGGCCGCAAAACCTTTGTGTGCGCCAAAACCCCTGAAAATCATGCTTTTCAACGCACAAAAAGATGGCTGCCCAATCTGCCACTCATGTTGTCAACGGTGGTACAGTGCTCTCACTTCTGAAATGTGCCACTGGGCTCCACAACAATTTCAAGTTGAGTGCAGAAGGAAAAAGCAGTGCTTTGCTAAATGAAACTCCAAATCTTGCTTTAAAATCACCTTTTCTTTGCTGGTGAAACGTCAGAATGCCGGTACAGAACACTTTCAAATATTCAAAATTCTTGCTGGGTGCTACAATTCATTTAGATTAAGAAACCATTGTGAACTTACAAAGTCCGGAAAAGCTGAGAGCATAAAGAGATTTCCACAGCAAAAGTGGCCTGTCTGTGGATCTGTCAAAAATCTCTGTGCAGCAGAGGGCTTCTGAGATGACAGCTGTCAGGGGCCTACCTGATTAAACTTTAACATGTATAAACTGAAAATCAAATGTTTGCAATCTAAGAGGCCTGTTACTGATTGTAACCCATATTGTAATTGTTTTGATTCCATGATTTAAAATCTTGAATGAGAATTCTAGCTGCTATTTGATCCAACAAGTTTGTTTTGTGCTAAGGAAAAGGCCACAGAATTTAACAATTAATTTAAACCTGGCTGAAGCTGCAGAACTTGAATAACAGGTTTTTCTCACAGAAGGAAGGTCTTTCCCCCAGCAGGAAATCGCAGAGAAGTGTTAATTACAGGGTAGGAAATAGCCTGGTCTACAGAGGCAAAAGGAACAATGACAAGCTGCAGAGCAGGAAATTCAAAGTGTGAAGAAAGTCGTAAATGGCCTCTGCAAGGAGCAAAAATGGGGGATGGCTCCTGGGCTTCCAGGGAGAGACCAAGGGGTGGAGCCAAACAACCATTTGTTGCTTAAGAAGGACAAAGAACACATTTTAAAAAGACTGATAAATTACTATGTAAAATTATGAAAAATATAAAAATAACAGAATTATTAATGTTATGTCTGGCTACACGGGTGAAGAGGTGCCAGAACTGCGTGACAGGTTCTGGACAGAAATAGCAAGAAATGTGATTTTACGCAAAATGTATTTCCGCCAGAAGTCGGAAACTTTATACACGTATTCCCCATGTTTAACACGCACACTTGCAGAAATTTGCTGAAAAATGGGACATTGTGTTCCTTAGTGAAAAGGGCAAAATTCTGTGAAAAGCGGAGACAAGTGGCACAAGCCGGTCAAGTGGCACAGCGAGTAGAGCACTCGCTTTGACACCTGTGCAGAGCCTGCTGACGCAGGTTCGAATCCCGGCAGGGCCAGACTCAGCCTTTCATCCTTCCGAGGTCGATAAATGACCACCACACACACCGTGGGTAATAATAAGCAGCGCTCAGATACCTGTGGGTTCGTAGCGCTATATAAATGCTAAATTATTATTATCCCACAGCTGCAGGGTTTTGAGGAATAGCTGCTAGGTAAAATATGTAATCTGTAGATGTGATTTTCATAGAGGTTGCACATGTGGAAATATGTATTTTGCCAAAAGTAGATTTTATGTTCCAGGGGCTAGGGGTTGATGCTCAGCCTCATATAATCACACCATAAAGATGACTCTCCGTTTCTTTCCTCCTATCAAGGCAGAGAGCAGACTCTGACCCAATCAACTTTCAAAGGGGCAAGCTTAGGCTAAACCGGCCCACACTCCCCCCTTTATGAGGTCATTCCATAGCATAAATAGAGACAGCTCACCACACAAGGACACACAGATTCACTCACTATCCTGATCCTGGCGGAGCACCCTGCTGATGAACTCTACATCTTCCTTGCTCCAGACTCCAGAAACTTGGCAAAGCAAAAGGCCCACTGCATAGCTGAACCATTCTCAGCTAGGCCTCAACATTCTAGACCAGAACCCCACAAGCCTAAGGGGGAAGCAACATAATACAGCCGGGCAGCCCTGTGCCCTGGTGTGACCAGAGCGCCTTGCTGACCCTGCCAGTCCGATGTGCCAAGCCGTCTTTCCTAAACCAGATCCAATCCCCTGACCAGAACGGACGGTTCCATTTAGAAACTGATTCAGTGAGTATAAATAGGAAGAATTGTGTCACTAGCATATGTACTTTGCATAGTCTTATCCCTATCTTGTATTCAGAACCTGTATTGTTAAGAGTATCTTTGCATTGTCTGAAACCTCTCTCTCCAACCCATCCTATCTTTCCTCCATAACCAGTATTGTTATAACTATCTCTGTGCTGATCCTTTTCTCATCTGAAGAAGGCGAGTTTCCTTAGCAGGCATTCACCCTGATCAAGTGACTGTGTACCTGTGTGGTATTCGTTTTGTTCATAGTCATCCTATAGTGTTAGCAACCCAATTGTCATTTTTAAAAGTGCATTCCTGTTTTCCATTCTTGCGCCTATTGCGGAAAAACGACCTCTACTAAAATGTCTGTAACTTCCTCAGTTTTTGTGATAGAAACAAAAATGTCATGCTTGTACCTAACATTCATATCTATCCATCGCACCTAAAACCGCACTCCAAATCAATGCGATTCTCCCGCCATCGCGAATATTGCGCAGTGAAAAGTTTGCCGCAAATTTCCGTTTTGGGACATTTTTACACACGGGGCGCCTTTTGCGGTTTTTGTGGCAGTGGAAGAAGGCTAGAGTGGCGTATGATATTATTGTCCTCCCCCAGGATAGAGGGGGTATAGGCATCCCTGACCTCCACCTATACTACAAAGCAGCCCAGCTTAGAATTTTGATTCCACACCTAAGGGGACAGGGAGACCTTCAGTGGATAGATCTGGACAATTTCCACCTTAGACCTGCCACGGTTGGAGAATGGATTTGGGTGCTGAACGGGAGGCCCCCCATTAGGAGGATTAGAGAGCACCCTATTTTGGGGACTATTTAGGACATTTGGCATCCGGGCCCCAATATGAGAGAAGTGACAACTTGGCATTCACCGTTGAGCCATTTGTGGGCCCTGGTATGAGGAATGCCATTGCAAATCTTGAGCGAGAGTTGGTTTGAGGCTGGTTTGGAGAGGGTGGGTCAACTTTGGAAGGATGGTCAGTTCATTTCTACAGTGGCGCTTGAGGAAGCATTGGGGATTAGTAAGCTATCAGTGTTCTCATATTTACAGTTCAAGGGGGTGATCCCAGCAGAGGCCTGGAAAGGCAGAATTCTGAGGGTCCTCACGACCACAGAGAGAATTCTCATTACTAGAAGGGAAATGAAGGGGTCGATCTCTGCCCTATACAGGATGCTGGTGGAGGTGGTGAAAGGGGACATGAACAGACTTTGTGCGTAATGGTAAAGGGATATGGGCACGGAAATTGAAGACCCAATGTCGCTAAAATTATGTCGGGGGCCTTTAAGGTGTCTATTTTGTGTCAATATTAGCTCCACACAATGAAACTGTTACATAGATGGCAATACAACTCAGGTGGTCTAAAATGTATGCAGGCGTTTGTCCTGAATGCTGGCATGAATGCAGCGCCTGAGCAGACTACTTGCATGTGTGGTGGTGTTGTGTGAAAGTGCAGTTTTATTGGGATGAAGTCAAGTCCTAGGGTGGATAAAATATTTAGATGGGGTCATCCATAGTAAGACCCCAATGTTGATGTTGTTTGGATTGGAGGAGATAGAGGGGGAATATTACAGCCTTCCACATTTGGTACATCGTCTGTTGCTGGCGGGGAGGGCATGTTTGACGATGCATTAGAGAAGGGCATAGTCACTAGCCCTTTTTTTATTTATTGTGCATTTCAATTATTAAAAAAACTTTACACATACTTCATTTAAAATTACACTATACTTTCAACTTACAACATAAAAAAACATAAATCAATAAAAACATATGCATTTTAAAAGCGGGGAGCATAGAACAAAATTCCTTTGAGCATTCTATATGAGCGATTTCAACCTTACAACAATCTTCATACAATACATACATTCAACCAAGATTTAAGGAAAAAATTGAAACACTACATAGATTGCATGCAGTCAGATCCTACATTCACATTTTCATAAAAATCAAAACTGAGTACCAACTATGTTACTCTGTTCCTAAAACAAAACTGAATTTCATGTCACAATCTTTAAATATTGCAGAGATTTACATCAAGTATTCCCTAGTGATAACATCTATGGTTTACAATTAGCCAAATATGCCATCCTCGGACACCTGGTCAATTGATTAATCCACTCTCTAAACAGCCTGGACAGGCATAAGGTTCATCAAATCTGATTAAATCTTTATGAGCAGACGGCCCAATTAAAACATAAATGAATCGTTAGGGCTCACCATACACTTAGACCATAGGGCTTCTCTTGCCAAAGATGTATTTCTAACATTAACTGCTACCAACTGGGAAATTCTCTCATCTTTATAGTGTGCACAATCAATAACTAAATGCTTAATGGTTTCTGGTTGCTGATGGAACAAGCAGAATCTGCAACTTTCAGTTGCGCTTTTTCTCCAATGCTTAGTACGTTCAAGCGTATGCAATTGATTCATTCTAAATCGCATGTAGATTGAACACATTTTTTCACATTGAAAGCATTCAATGTATCTCAATCTAGGCCATCTTTTGTAAGTGAACTGCACAAATTCACGGTAAAGATGATAGCCCCCAATCTCATCTATATTTGTAGCCCAATCACATTGATATCGTTTTTTCTTTGCATACGCTGGACGCAACCAAAGATCTTCCTTCGTGAAATTAATCATAACCAAGATAGCCTCCATTCTTCCTTGAAAAATGACCAGGGACTGCGGATTAGATCTCACAAGCATGTGAGCAAATTCTTGGTATAACTAATTTCTGGGGGGGTTAACCATCTTGACATATGTATTTAATTGTCTCCACTGCAATCGAGCAGATAGACTAGATAAACCCAATTCGATACGTATGCAGGAATTTGGTACGGAATTGGCCAATCCGAGAATTTGTTTCCAAGTGCGTGCTTGGATGGAATTCACGTGGGCACTAATATCATGAAGACATAAATCAAGACCATATAACAAAATAGCTTCAACTTTCATTAAGTAAATTGAAGAACTGGATTTAATGAAAACTTGCAGTATCTTTTAAAGATCATTTTTAGCTGAGATATCAGAGGTCTTAATTTCGGATTTAAAGATCTGTGCCAGATTCCCTTTGAGGACACATCCGACAGATTGTAACCCAAATACCAAAGCACTGGCATTCTTTCTACGAGTGTCCCATTTAGTGTCCAGTGGAATAATGACACTTTTTTCTGCCAGTAAAAATGAATATTTTTGATTTAACAACATTAGCACACAGATTATGTTCCAACGCATATTTGGAAAAGTCCTGTAATTTATTCTGTAACCCAAACAGTGTTCTGTCGAATAATAAAATGTCATCGGCAAAAGTGAGACAATTTAATAGCAGATGTCCTATTTTTAATCGGAAATTAAATCATTTGTTGCCAGATACCATAAATGTCAGACAGATATAAATTAAATGTCAGAAAGATATAAATTAAATAAAGTGGACACCAAGTTGCACCCCTGCTTAATGCCCGTTTGTGTGGTGATCTCATCTGTAAGGGCCCCTTGCTGAGTAATTCGAACACTGTAACAAGTATCTCGGTGCAGCATAGCTATTAATTGAACTATAAATGTTGAAAATCCCATTTTGACCATTTTCGCCCACAGAAGATTGCGAATTACACAGTTGAATGCAGAACTGAGATCCAATGAGGCCATAGAGACAGCACCTTCTGCTGTCCTTTTAGCTGCATACAGCACATTAGTACAGTTGCATTGAGCGCCGTTCCCATAGGTTTCCTAAAGCCAGTTTGATGATGTGATAACAGGTCGTGTTCATGAAGAAAATTCTCAATTTCAATGAGAATCAAGATGGTAAAGACTTTATATGATGCGTCCATCTGGGCTATCGGATGCCCTTTTTGAATATGGGAATAATCAGGGATGTTTGCCAGGAGCGCAGAATTGTACTGGTATTCAGAATGTTTTCAAATGTCAGCTTGAGAATACCTGCCCAAAATGTGCCATCCATTTTCAACACACAAGCTGGTATGCCATCTGGCCCTGAAGCCTTCAAATAATTCAGTTTGCCTATGGCCCATGTGATGTCATCTATAGACCATAAGATTTGTGGTAGAGATGTCAAATTAATAGCTTGAAATACAATAGGACTATATTTGTCTGGAAGTTGAAAGGCTTGTGAAATATGTTTAGACCAGGTATCCGCTGAGATAGACATCGCCATGTAATCCAAGGTCTTTTTAGATTTTTCCTCAAACATATTCCATGTGCCTTTGATGTCATGTTTACAATGATGATTATCAGCTAGCTAGGACTTATGATGATATATCTTGCATGAATTTCTACAGGTTAGAGTAATGCGTTTTTTAACGTGATGTACTTTTGTATAGGCAAAAGCAAACTTGTCAAAGCGCCTATATCTCTATTCTTTTAGCGCTTCAATTGAGCAATTTCATATGAATATTGAGGATGCTGAAAGGAGTTTCGGGGCTTGTTGCGTATTACAAGCGCAAGTTGCTCTCGGATAATATAATTATTGTATGTTTCTATCCAAGCGATATTCTGAATGGAGTATAGTTTTTTTGCGTCAAATCTTTTTGTGGAATGAAGTTGGTAAACCAAAAGATTTTAGAGCTTCTTATTCCAATAAACTGAGTGAAGTGGCCACTTTATTTCCACCAAACCAAGTTCAGGAGCCCTCTCAAAGTGTCTAAGAGTGGTCATCAAATTAATTGAAATAACACAATGGTCACTGTTCCCAAATCTGAAATTTCACACATTCCACATAGATTCAACAGATGATATAAGGAAAAAAAAAAACAAAAATGCAAGCCCTATGCCATGTAAATACAGGACCATCAGGTCTAAATTAAACTATAGACGTGTTCCATCTGGCGAAATAATGATTCCAACGTTGGCCCAGTTTAACAGAACTATGATCAATGTTTGATTTTCGATGGCCACTAGTGAAACTGGAAATCTTAGCACATTTCGAATTCAAATCTCCTACCAAGATGATCTTATAGTTTGGATTATGCAATAAAGTATTTTCAAAAACATTATCCAATAAGTCAAACTATCATCATATTGGGATGATTGAAATATATCGATATCAAAAGGAACGCGTCTGTATCATCATCATCTGACTGTATGATTTCAATGGCTAATATAGCCTCAGATGCAGGAATTAGAGCAGCATGCATGTTCATGTTGTTATTGATTAGAATAGCAAGTCCTCCACTAGGACGACCCAATCCTGGATTTTAGCCGCAGAATAGAACGTACTATAACCATCCACACACATTTGGTTCATATGTATTGTTTCCTGCAAAAAAATGACAGATGGTATATCAAATATAGCATGTGATTTCAAACATGCAAAGAAATTGTTGAAGCCACATACATTCCTAAAGTCAAATCTAAGCTTTATATAGCTAAGAATTTGCCTTAGGGGGCTCTACATCCAGTATGGTTTTTAGCAAATTGCCCATCCAGGACCAATCCTTTTATTGACTTATTCACACAACAAAACAATACAAACCAAACAAGCAGTACAACCTTCAACCGTTTCCTTATGCATCCATAATTACTAGTCTCTGCTTCCCATTCCCTCCCCCCTTTATTAGTCTATTTCCTTTAACCTTCCGTTTCTGCTACCTGTGGTACGGTCTCCCCTTCTATAGCGTCTGCTGGGTCTCCAGTTGACCCGAACAGCTCAACTATCAATTGTTTCCAGGCCATCAGGGACTCCGTCTCCTCCTCCCCTCCTGCGTTGCTAGCCTCTTGCCACACCATGGTTTCTGCCTCGGCCCATTTTTGTAAATCTCGCCACCACACCTCCACCTTTGGCATGTGGCAGGTCTTCCAACCCATGGCAATTCTCCGTTTTGCAAGCACATAGGCCAGGTCCTTCAATTTACTCACATGCTTAAGCTTCTGTGGTCTTGAGAACCCCCCAACAGACAGGCCCACACTGTGTCCACTGCGATTTTAACCCCTCTTTTCATCAATTTCTCTTTTATTGCACCCCAAAATCGTTCTATGACCGGGCATGACCAGAACATATGAACCATGCCCGCGTTCTCCTCATTGCATTTTGGGCATGCCTGCCGTCCTGCGTTCTCAAACCTCGATATCCTCAGAGGTGTCATGTATGCCCTATGCGTAACATATAGTTGTATCTGTTTCAATCTAGCATTCCTAGACACCTTCTTATGATACCCCTGCGCCTGTTCCCACATCCCATCCTCCATTGGGACACCAACTTCTGTTTCCCAGTCCATCCTCAACTGCGTGATTTCCTTCCCCACTTTAGACATCAACATTTCATATATTCTGGAAACATCATGACCCCCCTCTGTTATGTCATATATCGTATCTATGGTGGGATCTGGTACCTCCTCCAGTACTGTTGCAGGCCATATTCTCTTAATTCACTGCACCATTCTGTAATATGTAATGTACTGCCCTTCGTGCAACCCAGTTTCTACTTGCAAATCCATAAAGGTAATACAAGAACTGTCCCGCCAGATGTCTCCCATTGTTGCCACCCCAACCGGTTCCCATTGGCTCCTAATTGTCAATCTTAACTGCGCATATGCCCCCGTTAATGCAACCAGTGGCACCTGCGGGGAACATGGGGACGGGTTCTCCATCATCTGGCATGCCCTGCGCCATATCTTCCACCCTAATAGCAGCATTTTAGGGCTCCCCAACATCTCCGCCCTGGGTGCTCACATCATTTCTTTCAAGTAAAATGGTGCACAATCCCGCCCGAACAGCCTAGATTCCGAGGTTTCCTCATCAGAGAGCCATTTGGCGACATATTGCAACTGGCTTGCTACATAATACACCTCATAATTGGGCAGTTTTATCCCACCTTTGTCATGGAAATTCTGTAGTTTCCATAACGCCACTCTATTTCGCGTACCATGCCACAAAAATTCCCTACACATGCTTTTTAATTTAGTAAAGAACTTCTTAGGGATCAGGTACGGTATATTCCCAAAATAATGCAAAAGCCTTGGTAGAACCACCATCTTTAGCATTGCTCCCCGGCCCATCATTGCCAAGGGTAACCTGGCCCAGAATTGCATGCACTTTTCAATTTTCGTAATAGCTACTTCTGTATTGCACCTATGCTCCTTCTCCACATTGTGGTATATGTTGATCCCCAGATACCGAAATGTGCTAACCACCCATGGTACCTGCAATACAGGTAGACGCTCCACTGGGATCCCTATGTAACTCCCCAATTGGAACATGCTGGACTTCTGGGGGTTCACCGCTATGCCGGACAACCCAGCAAATCCAGGACCAATCCTTGATGTTGGCCGTAGTGGCCAACAATTGAGATATAAACTCGGGTTGAAGAGTGGCAGACAGTGTATTGTCGGCTAACTTCCCTGACGTACTAGTAACTCGAGGTAGTTAATGTTCTATAAACGAAAATGCCTGATCATCCTTTGCAAAGAGGACCATGTGAATCCTCAATAAATCAAGGCCCTTGCGATACTCCCAAATTTGTTTTAATATGATTAATGAATTTACTTGACAAATCATTCTTAAATTATTGTTGCACACCAATTTCACCCACTCTACATTATTAGAATTGAGAATTCCTAGCATCAGAATGCTATTAAATGTTTCAAATGTGAAGGAGCGATTAAGACGAGTTTGACCATTGATTGCCAGATCACTGATCCAGCCCATGATGGTAGATGTATTAGCAACAGTTATCAACACATCACCAGAGTCAACCCGCTGTTCTTCTATTGTAGCAATAGACTCACTATTTGCATTTAGACCTGGATGAATTTGATCTATAGCATTAGAATCCTTCCCATTTGAAAGTGCACTGTCACCAGTCCATCCTTCCCGCAAGGGCTTGTGTTGTAGAGGAATCAGTTTGGACTCATTACTAGAAGAAGGCCTCGAAGATATAGTGGCATTTTGGTTATTGACCGCGCCTGATGCTTGCCCAATATCCGTTTTATCAGCTCTACTGTTTTGGCGATGAGCAGATAGAAAGAGGAGAGTTGTGATTGCTTGCTATTTTTAGGAGCTGCATTTGGAATAACCGGCTTATGCGTCCCTGGTGGCAATGCAGTTTGGGCGTCATTCCCAACAGTTCTTACATCATGCACTAAGTCTATGTTTCCAACTGATGTCCCATTTTTCCCTTTTTTTTGATACTTTGACTAAATTATATAGCATCCTATGATTTGATGAGGTCCCATACATTTGCAGTGATTGCCTACTTTCCTCATTCAGCTGCTCCAAGTCAAGTATTGGCTCCTCCATAGGATGGCTACTGAGATTGCTGCTGTTGGCACCATCAGTATTAAGTTTAGTAGTAAGCGGAACAGGATTCTTTATCCCCCTCCTTTTTAATTGGAGGTTTATTCAAAACCCTTCTTTTGATAGCCCTAAGGTGTAGACGCCTTGGTTTGCGTGAAAGAATTCCCCCGCTGAAGTCCCGGCTATACAAGTATCTGCAGTTGTGTCACCAGTCTGGAGATTTATAGCAGTCTCTTGAATATGACCTCCATCTTGTTGTTCAGTGATGTTTGTAAGAATAGTAAGATTACCTGGCATTTCATAGGAAAGAGAGGTTTCTTGTTCACTAAGATGTAAGCCAATGTGGGTGGCTAAAAGCAAGAGGTTAGATGATAGCTGTGGTATCATGTTTTCATGTTACACAGATTGCACACAACACCGGCTATTGCTTAAGTCAGTCGGGTCACACCCCACCGTGATAGGCTCATAGTCGAGACAAGCCAGAGGCGCAAGGGTCTGATCGTAGGAACGCCTCCCACTTGAGGAAATGTTCCCTGAAACTTGGGTCGGAGAATGTTTTGTATTGACCGACAGCTCGACAGTTTGCGAGTACATATTTTGAGTGAAAAACTCCCTTACCACTTGCTCAGCGACTTTACTTGAGTCACTATTGGCCGCCAATTTGCCACATAGGAACCCCTCTAATTAGCTGATTTTTGCTAGCATTTCTACAGATATGCGTTTGAGAGCCCTAATTTCTATGTGGGTCAATTCATGCCCCTTGTCTAGGAGGTTCAATATGCGGCTTATTACTGCAAATTGTTCCATATTATCAAATTCTTGGACTGCCGAAGAAGACCCTAAATAGCTGATATGGGATGCCTGATAGGTTGTTAATGGAGGACGTTTCTGATCTATCGGACTCAAGCTGATATGAGGTGCTTGCTCTGTGTCCAAGTTTGATTTGTACACAATGGGATCAGAGGGTTGAGTACAAGTACCCATAGGTTCTTGCATAAGAGATAAATCTAACTGAGGGACACTAGAAGGTTTTGCATTTTGAAGTATCTGCATGTGGTGTAAATGTACATTGTCAATCCGTCCCCCCGCCCCGACCCTGGAGTAGAAGGCCCAAGAGATCTATGCATGCGTTTTCCTAATTTGGCCATCACAGCTGGGGCCATCATATAATTATCTAATGCCCCAACAGAGTCAAGTACAGGCACCACATGTGGTACACCTCTGGGGGACGAACATTCACGCATACTAAGGAAACTGTTGAATAGATTGATCACCGTCATACATTCCCTTGATGGGAAACAATTTCCTTTGGTTTGCTTTGCTTTATCAACTTATGCATGGATTTGCGCATGCATATATGACAAGGCAACGTCTTGAACCTTGTGGTCCAAGTTGCTGCTGTGTAACATGGCAGACGTATCTGCTACCCTCCCAACTTTCCCCAGATCTCTGTGAGAAGTTGAAGGAAAGCAGCCACCATTCAACGAGTGAGGCACGCCATTATCATGCAAACTTGACTTGTTCATTGAATTAGAAAGCTGACTAGGCATTTTACAGATTTTTCCACTCCTTAGAGTGCAAGCCATTTTTAGATTATGAGGTCAAGCCAATGAGCAACATTTCCGCACCCAATCAACTACAACAAAAGCCAATCTTTATACACACTCAGAGATAAAGGAATGCGCCATATTTTTTAGTGCCATATATTTTTTTAACTTCGCGCCCCTAGTGATGACACGTGTTTCGGCTACTGAAAGCCTTTTTCAAATCAGGGCTATTCATACTAATAATAGTCCATTTAAATATACATTATATGGTTTCTGGTCTCTGAGTGTGTATAAACATTGTCTCACTTTCCAGGTGGTTCTATAGACTTCCTACCACCCAACTCAGACTGGATGCGACAGACCAGCAATACCAGAAACTCTTAAAACAAACAAACCTAAAATTACTAAAAGTGTCGCCTGGCAGAGTAGTCTCTTCAAGGAGTCTAATTACAACAAAAGCCAGACAGCAAAGTTGTTAAAGCGGATAACAGAGGACTTCTTGAAATTAGATACGAGGCAATCCACCTATAATGCATTAGGTGGCAATTGAATGAGTCCTAACTGAAGATACTTTAGCACAAAATTACAGGCATATATGAGAATAAAAAAACAAAGAACACAGTACAAAGTTTTTCCACTTGTTTTCGAACTACCTTTCCACAACCCCAAGGAAGAGGTCAAAACCAACACTTCCGAATAAGTGCGCCAGCCCAACAGATGCTGGCGCAAAACACGTCACTTATCCCACCTGTAGTAGTCAGAGAGAATCAAGACGAACATGCAAAATTTTGTCGGCATGAGAAATTGCCATACCAATTTCTGAACCTGCGTACACCTAAAATTGAATAAGCGCAAGTATCAAATACTGATCATTGCATTTCTACACCAGTGCAACATATCGTTGAATATAAATTGGTGTCAAATACTGAGCATTGTGCTATGCCCAGGTATTCATTTACCGAATCTAAACACACAAGAGGGTTCATGCAACTCGTAAATTGAAATAGATACTCGCGGCCCCACAACCTAACAGCACAACAGCACTTGCAGGTGCGGTGAGTCTGGGGGCGGGGCCACGAGGTAACACACCAATCTGTTTGAAAGAGAAGAAACAGTATACCGTAAAACACCGTAAGACCCAGTAGTCGATGCAACTCACGGCTGCGACTCACGGGTTCACTGAAGTGAAACACTACTAACAAATAGGAAGGTCATGTATAGTAGAGAGCAAAGTCCAACAATAGAGCACAGTCCATGTAGTCCATATAGCCCATAAAGTCTCTAGGTTAATAATTACTTTGTGTGACTGAGTCCGACAGACGTTTCGCCTTCCAAAAGGCAGCAACACTTCCTCTTGCTGACTCTGGTCTTCCACAAAGCAGAGCACAGCTCAAAACAAACAGCGAAGTGCAGCAAGGCTACCATTTGGATGGGTGAAACCCAAAGAACACAGATCTTCAGAGATTAAGAGTACATCATCCACATGAGCCAGCAGTTTACAGACGGCCCTTTACGGTTTATTCCACCTAAACTGGTATTATTCCCAATTAAGCAAAGCAAGAGTTCCAATGTTAGATTGCAAAACTGTGTTGCGAATTGGCTGCCTTTAGAATGAGTTCCTGTTGGAACTCATTCTTTTTTATTTTTATTTTTTTAATTTTTTTTTTTAATAAAAAAAAAAAAGATCGAGTTCCAACAGGAACTCATTCTAAAGTCTCCCATTCACCAAACAATGTGTTTTAGAGTTACTGTATAGTTTTTCACCAAGTAAAAAAAAAAAAATTGAGGAAAACCATACCCTTGCAAACACTTAGCTAATAATGCCCAATTAACGCAATCCAATGCTTACTTGCAGTCCAGACTCGCTGCCATTTGAAAAATCAAAAATTAGTCATGGGCGTTCCTCTATGAGAACGAACACAGCATAAATTGCCTGTTCTTTGGAAAGGTACCCACTGTAGGGAGTCTGCAGCCACACCTTAGCTCACTGTGCCTTTCACTGATGGGAAATAACCATTTGCATATCAGTCTTTGTCCCGCCGACATGTGCAGTCCACCACCGAAATGCTATGGCAATTCCCTTCTGAACAAGAGTACCAAGAGGGGGGGGCGTGCCTTGGCAGCCATGCGAGAGTGAGCGGAATCTAGGAGCTCCCGCGTGATCAGACTGAACTGAGGCAGGGAGGGAGTCCGAGGCTAGTGTGAGGCCATCGCACACAATGGCGGACGTGGCTTGCTGATCGGACTGCTGCGCCTCGATGAAGCGGCGAAACAGACAGTTACAGTGAGGGTAGGCGCTGGGGCCCAAGACGCTCGAGCAGGAGAGAGGAGCTGCTGATACGAGAGACCTTCCGGCCGGGGACCAGGCACCACTTAGAGGCGTCCAGTGACAGCCCGCCCCTCCGCGTGTGAGGGACAAGGAGGCACACAACCGGGGCTGCGCCATGACTGGCAGGAAGAACTGACGCCACGGCAGAGGTCGGCAGCGGTGGGCATCAGGGCGCAGCAGTCCCAGTCTGGGACCTGCACCACCAACAGAGAACGAAGTGATAACACAGATGGCAAGGTGGCGCCTAAAGCTCGGAGCAGCAGGCTTACAGCAAGGACTTTGGATGGCGCTGAGGCAGGGCGCGGTTCGGTGCTGCCCGGAACCCTCGGGTCCGGAACCCGATGGCGAACGCCGTGTTAGGCAGAAACCTGTGCAGTTCCCTCTGGGACCACTGCAAAAGATTTAAGACTACAGGTGTTTGGCAGTAAACCCACTTGGTAGCAGTCTGTACCACACAGATTCACTTGGTAGCTGTGGCTGAGCAGTCAGACTTCCCTCAAGAAGAGTTAGGCAGTATACAGAGTATTCACAATAGGTCAAAAGAACATAGTAGAACAAGTAAACACTGACCAGAGCTTGGTGTAAAAGAGATATAATTATTTATTTAAAACCACATCTAGTAAAACACACAGGCACTAATGTTAAGCAATTCAAAAACACAGTCACTAAAAGATATACACTCCCTTAATAGAATATTAGACAATTCTTAAGTAAAGCCCCACTTATTTTCAGACAGCGGTGAGCGCTTAACACAGATGGCACTCTAATAATCCGTTTTTAAAAAGCTAGAGAAAAGCAGATATAAATTGAAACAGATCCCAACACTTTCACAAGAACACAACAAGAGAGGAAGGCAAGTAAAACCGTGAAGTTAAAGTTCAGAAGGCCGGATCCACTTTAAGAGGATCAGAAATAAATGTGCCCAAGGTCACACGGTTGCAGTGCATGAAAGTCTTGAAAAGGTTCAAAAAGAGTTGGACCAAAGAAAGGGACCAGTTAGATGGTCAAGGTGGCCAGCCCAGTCCAGAAGGTTAAGGGATTATTATTACCTTGTAGCAATCTTTAGAAAGGGAGGCCTGGTGGACACGGTACCTTAAAGTGGTGAGAATACTCCAGCGGGGGCAGTTGTTCCTGGCAGCGGATGCAAGACGGTGCTTCGTCCGGGGGAAGAGAGGATCTCGTCGGGGAGGAAGACAGGAGTCCGTTGCACTGCCAAAGTAAGAAACCAGCCACGGAGTTCTCAGGTAAAAGGAGCGGTCCTTTGATTCGCTGTCCAGTGGTAAGTGGCTATCCGGTTGCCGGGGTGCTTGGCACGGGCAATTCGACCACAGAGGTTCTGGGATGCGAGGAAAAGAAGGTAAACTGGTTGTGCCCACCAGTCAGGGGAAGAAGCCTCTCCAGCCGGGAGATCTTCTCTGTCGTCGGGAAGTGGTGAGTCGGTTCCTCAGGGCTCCACCGGTGGTGTCGTCGTGGTAGGTCGGCTCAGCTTCTCCCTCGTCGGATTCTCAGGTCCTGTGGCAACTTCTGAAGTTCCAGTCCTCAAAGCCCTGCTTTTATGCAGCACACCCCCATTCACTTAGCCTAGCTTTGGGCCAATCACACAAGAGTGCGACTTGAGTTACCAAGGTAACTCAAGTCCAGGGTGCCTAAACCCCCTCCCACACCCACTGTGGTACCCAGACAGAGTGGCACCACTTTTGGAGGCTTCTGTGGAGAGGCCCGCCAAAAAAGTGGAACGAAGGGCTCGCCTTGGGTTGGAGTCACAGAAGAGAACACAAACGCCATTTTAGAATCGAGTCCTGGCAAAAAATACCAACCGGCGAATTAATATTAAATAAATAAACCGGCGGTATGTTCGAGGCTATGAGAATTAAATAATTAAAGTTGGTAGCCTCGAACAATGGGAAAATCCCATAGGGATATATTTGCGGTCGAATATAAAAAGTAGTATCCACTGCCACCAGACAAAACTTGATCAGGGGGGACAGATACGTGTCCCCTCGACTAACAGACCCCAGGGCAATTGAATTGCCCCGACCAGTACATCCACAATATGATGGTTTGTACCGGTTTCTGTTAATAATTTGGGACTAGTAAAGCCAATGGTGACTTTACATGCCCTGGGAGACAGTAGTCCGTCCCAGGGTATGGAGTCTATGGTGGGGTGTCACTATGACACCCCTGTGTCACGGCACGGAGGGTGCTGTGTAACACACAGAGTAAAAACACATGAGACCCTATGAGGTAAAGGACCCCATAGCCCATAAAACACATACACCGTCAAAGGAACACCATAAATCATGTCCAAGAGTGGGAGAAAAAGAGTCTCACTCTTGGCAGGAGAAAAAAAACTCCAGAAATCCAGCAAAGCTGCTGGGGGACTCACTAGGTTAGGAAATTCAGCCTAAAGAGAGAATTCTCCCTAACACGCCTCGACACCTGGACACAGAGTGTCTTCTGAGGCGGGCGAGTGCACTACAAAGGCATCGGAGCACGGCAAGAAACGCTCTGCCATTTGGGACCTTCACAGCCGGTGACCGCCACAAGGCCAAGAGCCACATGGGACAGCCCGATCCATGGTGCAATGTCACAACACACAGGAGGAAGCTCAGCCCAGTGAACACGGGAACGCCCGGGTGAAACGGTGCCCAGAACAGGGTGGCGGACCCACAGGGGCGTCCAGAGGAGCTCGCCACATTAGAAACCCGGTGAGTGCGGCCTCCCCTCACTCCCTCCAGCGTGGATCTGGACGCAGACTGCTCCGGTGCCCGTGCATCAGGAGTGGTGGCTCCCACGAGGCAGTGGCCCGCGAGAGGACCACGGGCCTGCACCTGGGTCAGTGCATACGAGGGTGTACACGGCCCATTAAGCAGGTCATTACATCAGGGGTGAAGTCGGGTGCCCGATAAAGGAGAAATAACCGAAGCGGACCCCCATGTGGCGTTAGATAAACTGAGGAAGTGGGACCCTGCAATTCCATAGATCACTCAGTGGGATCGGCCGCACCTGGGAACATAAACCACCGAAGTGGATAAGAGGGGCCGCCACATTGGGATGCCCGTCACCATCCGCAAATTCCACCCAGGCAACGAGACAGGGGCCAGGGGCAGAAGGGCACAGGGAGACGGACGTCACATATAAAACGGCAGGGGAGCCCAGCCCCACATCAAAGGGCACTGCGGAGCGGAAGCCCAAACTGAGAGACAAAAGGGAATAGTCCAGTATGAACTATCACCGGACACGTGGGAGGACACAGCCCACTTGACTACAGGAAGCAGGCAGTCACCTTAGGAGAGTCCCAGAAGCCAGATAACACAGCCGGAAAAGGACAGTGGTAACTAAGTCGAGCAGAGCACGGTCTGGGAGCCCTAAGAGCCACTACCGGCATTGGCACCTGTGAGCAAAAGCACATGAGAGGGCCCAAACACCACCAAGAGTCACCACAAAGCAGAAGGCCACGCCGGAGGCAAGGGGACTCCCGATCCACAATACAAGGCGGAAGCATATGCGAGGGGCATAGCATTTTGAGTAGATACAGGCCCGGAGAAGAAAGGACACAAACCAGCGGTGGGCGAGTACCCCGGTGCCGCCACACAACAGCGAGCTGTTCTATCAGCCGGCAGGAGTAGGGTCGCCGGACCAGAGGTCAAGGAGGGCCCAGAAAGCCCACTAAAGCTGGCCTCCACATCAGGGACAGAGGATTGTAATGCCAGCTCAGAAAGGAACCAACAGGGGCACGTGGGATAAGCCTGGGGAACCTCATAATACAATATAAAGGTCAACACCAGCTCTGATGCACAGCGTGATGCAGAGGGCACAAATCAAAGCATATGGGGAGCCATGTGCAAAGACGCCCCCCTGTACAAACATTGACAATAGCTGGAACATAACAGCGTGTATGCCACCACCTGGATAAAGGGCAAAAACAAAAAAGAGAAAAGTCATACTGAACGGATAATATACGTGGGATGCCACAACCCATTGATTGGCCACAAAGTAAACACCACTGTGGGGGCAATGACCCCCAAACGCAGGATCCAAAGCAGGAACCCATAAGCAGCAGGGATCGCAGGGCCTCAAGGTGGAGAGCACTGGGACAGAAATGGCCCGTTAGGAAATGAGCATGCCGGCCACAGGAGTGAGGCAGTTCAGAGACATAGCACCTGCACCTAATACTGAAGAAGCGGGGCCCCCCCCTTACATAGAGACACAAGGCCAAGGATGTAAACATTCCAGACAAATAGAAAGGAGATAAAGGGAGGCAAACCAATATGGAGTCATTCCCCTGCAAGAACAAGGACACGCAGCCCGTGGCAACAGAGGTTGTCACGCCCACGTCAAACCTCATGCAAGGGGAGATCAGACAAGTGGAAGGCAGCATTTTGGAGGCCATAGAAGCACTTAAAGCATCGATAGAGGCCAAGCTAAGCTAAGAGTAACCATCTACCCAGACTACACAGCGCTAGTGCAAAGACAACAGGTGCAGTTTTGGCCGATCAAGGAGCATCTTCAGCCGGTGGGTGTGAAATTCATGCCGTTATACCCGGCCAAACTAAAAGTGTTGCACAATGAGAGGTCACACATCTTTGAGACTACAGCTGACGCCCAAGAGTGGATGGACCAGCAAGGGATCCCACAACCAAAAGAGGGAAACGGGAGAAACAGGAATGCACCTCTATGAAGCACGGAGCGGAAATGACAAACAGTATGCTTTACATAGACATGGACCAACAGCCCGATGGGTGGGAGCTTGCACAACTCTTGAGCAGACTACCGGATGCCACAAGAACTTACAAGAGGAATGGAACCTGGGGACGTATTCCGATGTAACATGAAGAAGCAAAACAAACAGCAGAGTAATAGCACAAAGACTTTAAACAGTAGTTTGAAAACAGGAGCTCACGGTTTCCGGGAGCATGCCGCCAAGACCTACAGATGGGACCCCAAGGAAAGATAGAACTTGTGATGCCAGTTTCAAGGCAAAACGCTGCAACGAGTGCGCCCACGAAATGGAGGGCGGCCATGGAAAGCGGTGGAGCCCGAGCAGGGGGGAGGGTGGCTGGGCATTTGTTTAAAGTTGTAGTAAGTTATATGGTTAGGTTTGTTAGGGGAAGGCACGAGTGGAGGAGGACACAAACGACAAAGGCACGGCAGAGGCAAAGAGGGAGAGCAGTCAGAGCTACGTCCAAACACAGAGAATCAGAGTGGAGCACCAGGGATGGGGGCCAGCAAAGATCAGATGCAGAAGGAGTTTGACAAGGTGCGGAAGGACCCAACCCACCCCAACAGGCAGAGACAAGCGTGGGCAGGCCCGGATGCACGAAAACACCAGAACGATGACCTATGAGCCCATGGGAAAGAGCGGGCTGCCGGACTCAGCAAGAAAATGGGCCAGGAAGTAGTAAATGTAGTCACATGAAACATCAGAGGACTAAATGCCTACTTTAAGAGGTGAAGGGTTTACACGTGGCTCAACAGGGCGAGGGTCCACATTGCAATGCTGCACGAGACACACCTGACGGCCGAGAAACAATACAAAGTAGCTAAGAAGTGGGGAGGCCAAATGTATAGTTCAATGTACTCTAACTACACAAGAGGAGTGTTGATCTGGATCGCTCGAGGGACCCTGTTCCAACTCATAAAAAAAGAAAGGGATGCATAAGGTAGGGTACTGATCATTCAGGGAATGCTGGAGAACCGTGTGCCTGGTCAATACATATGCCCCCAACCACAAAGCAACAGAGTTCTTCAAGATACTCACGCTCCGGCTGGCCCCAAACAGGGTAGCATCGATCATCTGGGCCGGGGACTTCAACTGGACATTGGACCCTCGACTGGACAGATCGGATACCACGCACAAGAAACAAGCACCACCGGCCAGAGCGTTACGGAAGATACTGGATCAGCTTGAGCTGGAAGAAGTCAGGAGGAAGGTACACGTGTGTACTAGGGGATACACACATTATAGCGCCCTGCACGGGACATTCACACAAATTGACTAAAGGAGACACTGGGGGAATTCCCTGGGGCACACATTCACGCACGAACGCTATCCAACCACACCCTGCTAGTTGGGGCTTGGACACACACATACAGAAGAGCGCTCATACCGACATGGTGAATGAGTGCAGAGGCATTGTTGGATGGGGAATTCCAGGAGTGCATCCAAAGCACGATAGACTACTATTTTGATCACAATGCGGGGAGTGTGGAGAGCACTGGAACGGTTTGGGAAGCCCTTAAGGTGGTCGTCAGGGGAGCGGCAATAGGGAAAACCTGAGTCCTCAGGGGCAAAGTTTTGGCCGAACTGGACGAATTAGAAAGGGAGGTGGCACGGGCAGAAGCGCGTGCAGGCAAGATGGGTGAAGAATCGGGAGATCTCTCTACTTTGAGGCAGCATTGTATGGCGATTTGGGAGAGACTGGGGAAGTTGGATTATGGGAAGTATATACAGTGGCTACACGCAGAGGGAGACAAGCCCAGCAGGCTTCTAGTCTGGCTGACTAAACAAAAGGGTAAGCGGGAACCGATAAATGCAATTAAAGACGAGCAGGGGGAGGAGATCAGGACCCAGGAAGGCATCAACACTGTTTTCTCGAGATTCTATGAGAAACTGTACTCACGGGTTCAGGAGGCAGAAGAGGGAGATATAGCGGAGGCTCTGGCGGAAATCTCCCTTCCCCAACTGACAGAGGAGCAAAGCCAAATGTTAGATACACCCCTCACCGTGGAAGGATTGTCGGCGGTCATAACTGGGCTTCCGACAGGCAAGTCTCCGGGCCTGATGGGCTACCCAGGGAAGTGTACAAGAAATACAAGGACAGCCTGGCCCTAAGACTGTTGGAGACACTGGAGGAGGCGTATGAGGGGGGGACAGCTCCCAAGTAGTATGTCGGAATCAATAATCGTACCAATACTTAAACCAAGGAAACCGCTTCTAGAGTGTGGCTCTTCCAGACCAATTTCCCTGATAAACCAAGATTCCAAAATTCTGACAGCAGCTCTGGCCAACCGGCTCAGAAGGGTTATAACCACGCTGGTACACCCAGACCAAACGTGATACGTATCGGGAAGGAATGCAATGTGGAATCTCTGCAGACTCCACCACGTCATAGACAGTACGAATGGCTGGCAGCCCTAGACCATACAGGGAAGGCCATGCGGTTTTGGAGCAGGTTACCATTGGGGATGATAGGGAGGGCGGCTTTGGTGAAGATGCCGGTGCTACCCCGTCACCTGTATTATTTCACCAACATTCCTTACAACATCCCTGGGTCGTTCTTTAAACAATTACATGCCATGGCACGGAAGTTCCTGTGGGGAGGAGTGAGAAACAGGGTGGCACTGAACACACTGCAGAGGGGCTATGAATGGGGGTGGGGGGCATCAGGCTCCCCGACTTCGAACAATATTATTTGGCAGGCCAACTTCAATTTGTGGTACAGTGGCTGGGACAAGACGCATCTATAGACTCAAGTAGCCCAAATAGGAGGACTTGTGGCAAGGCGGACACTTGGTGGACTTTCAGACCCTGGCAGAAGAGCAGGGCATACATAATGGCCAATTCATATTGTACAACAACAAGGTCTGAACGATAAGGAAGAAATGGGAGACAATACCGGAGGCGCCAGACGCAGGAGGGGCACTAGATGCATGGTATGATGTCTCGGAGGGGAGGCACACAGTGTCCAGACTCTATGAACAACTACTAGGCGCCAACAACACGAGAGACTTGCAAGCACGAGTTAAATGGGAGGAAGAGCTCCAGAAACCCTTCTCGGATGAGGAATGGAGCAGAGTCCTGCGGTATGCAAAGAACATCTCCAGTAACGCAAGGTTTAGGCAGATGCAGCTATATCTCAGACACAGAGCATATCTGACGCCTAAAAGAATGTCGAACATGGGGAGTATCAAGGAAAAAGCATTGAAGGGAGGAATACAAATGCAAGCATGGACACCAGAGTCTTATGTGCTGGGCCTGTTCCCGAGAGGGGGTAAGCAGAGAACACACCTGGCGAAAATTAAAGACCTGATGACAATATTGGCAAAACGCTGCATAGCAATGGCGTGGAATACAAGCACGGGACCTTCAACAGAGATGTGATGGGCGGACCTACAAAAATGGGCGATAGCCGAAACATCAGTGTGGACAAGGGCGACGCAAAGGGGGGAAGGCAACAGTGGGGCCAAGGTATTGGCATGGAACACCCTTGTGCAAGACTTGTTTGGAGGTGAAGGAAGAGACAGTACAGGCGAGCTTAGAGGCTCCGGCGAGGATTAATCAGACGACAGAGGGAGCTCGACAAACAGGAGATGAAAGAAGTCAAGGGGAGGATGGCTCGGCCCACCCGCACCTGAGAGAAGCACACAAAGTAGCAGGCAAGCGTTATGGACTGAGGAGGAAGGGGCCTCGCTGTGATTCAAGCAAATAAGAGAATCGTAAACTCCAAGCGAAAGTGCCAGTAGAAATGTGATGTGTGTTGTTTAAAGTTATTATTTGTTTTGGTGTTGAAAATGCAAAATAAAAAGGTTTAAAAAAAAAGGGGGGGGTGAAAGAGTACCAAGAGCGACCCCAAACACTTGTTCAGCCTTGTTCATCAGTATGGTGGAGCTGTGCCTCTCGGAGCACAGTGAGCAAGGGGTCTACGTCTGGATGACCCTGGGAAACTTAGGATGACTACACCTAAAGCTTAAAAAAAATAAAAAAATAAAAAAAATCAGTCATGGGCACTCTTCTATGAGAACGAACACAGCAAAAATGGCCTGTTCTTTTGGAAGGTACCCACTCTAGAGTCTGAAGCTACACTTTAGCTCACTGTGCCTTTCACAGATGGGAAATATCTGTTTGCATATCAGTCTTTGTCCCGCCCACATGGGCAGTCCAGCAGTGCATGGGGTTGCTGTTGGTACTCTTGTTCAGAAGGGAATTGCCATAGCATTTCAGTGCTGGACTGCCCTTGTGGGCGGGACAAAGACTGATGTACAACTGGATATTTCCCATCTGTGAAAGGTACGGTGAGCTAAAGTGTGGCTGCGGACTCTTGAGTGGGTACCTTCCCAAAGAACAGGTCAATGGGCCGTGTTCGTTCTCGCAGAGGGGAGCCTATGGACTAATTTTTCACTGCCATTTAAGCCTCCTCCGAATTCCTATGTAGATACACCTGATCCAGGACTGCTTTGATGTTGAAAGTGCACTGCTAAATTTTTTTAAACCTGCCTATGAGTGGTGAAAAAAGCCTAGACATTACTATCAGCACTTGTTTCGCAAGGATTCACGTCAGTATCCAGCAGTGAGATGGGTCTGTATCCCCACATTGGCATAAGAGTTTCGCCACATTTTGGAATCAACACGATAATCACAAGTGTTCCATAGATGTAGGCTTCCTTCTTTTCCACAAGGCCTATTAAAGACTTACAGCTAAGTAAGTATTGAAACATATACAATCCCCTAAAATACATCTGCCTCCAGTGCCATTGAGATAGCCAGTGAAACCCCTTAATTGCCTCTTTAATTTTCTCTGCAGCTATGGGGGAGTCCTTCCATCAACCTCATAATCTTGAAGCTTCGATAACTTTTCACTCGCCTGATAATCCCTCGTAACATCCTGCAAAGAGCCCTCTACCCTTGTATATAGCTGTTCGTAAACAATTCTTAAAGTGGTTCACAGTGTTTTGCGAATTGACCATGATCCGACCTGGACACCCAAAGTACACAGGACAGGACAAAGCACAAATTAGTTTTCAAAAATTGATTAGCAGAGTTTGCTAATTACAAATGTTTTGATTAGCAAACATACCCATTTGATTAGCAATTTTGTACTAATAGCGTTAGTCACTGGATGTTATTTGTACCCAAGACACAAAATGAGCAACAATACAGCAGTTTTGCTTACCGCTGAAATAAGACATTAGCGAGAGGAGGCAGGCCTTGCAAATTCTTTAAATGTCAACTAGACCTGCAGGTCGGGTAACTTAGTTTACCTATTCAACCTAAGAGCAATGCACTCGACCCATAGCAACGAAGGACAACAGATTTATAATTCGATTTCTGTAAAATGGGGCATGTCACTAAAACCCCACGTTATGTTTAGCACACTGCTGCCACCCAGAGTCCTGCCATGCACAGTGAAACTTTTATTTGACATTTACTACAAACAAAGTAGATGTTAAATAAAAGTTTCAAACCTCTCTTGTAAATGCTATTCGCCCTTCATAAAATCTACTCGACTGAGTGGGCGAAACCACTTTTTGAGCTATAGATGAGTGTCTGTAAAATGTAAAAGGTTAGCTGCATGAATGGACAGAAATAAATAGATATGATAAAAAAGGATCTGAAAACAGTAAAGGCTCTGAAAACAGTTGGCCAGCTGTTTCCTGCAGGTGGTAATATAGAATACAAATCATAAAGCAAAGCAAGCGCTAGAGGCCAACTACAGTGTTTGGCATTGCAGTAGATCAACAGATTGGATGAAACTATTGATCACTACTCTGCGTAAGCATTTAGATGGCTTTGTGTATTTATTATGTAAGAGGAAAGAAATAGACTAAGCAGAGTGGATTGCGTAGCAGGCAGAGAACTGGCCAAACTAGGTGGAATGTTGTAGTTTGTGGTCATCTCACTTTCAGGGTACCTTGTATAAAGCAACAGGGTGATCATATAGAATGTCAAGGAGTATGGGTTTGATCATGGGTTGAAGACCAGTTGCAAGACGTATGCAACCTGCAGGTTACAGAACTAGGTTTGCCATCAAAAGCATTTGATCATGTGATAGTGTACATTTTCAAAAGTTCACTAGTCAACATGAAGCATATTCCCCAACAAAATGAAATATAGTTGACGCTATGAAATTCAGATACAGTAACCTAAACTTTAATGTAAAGCAAGGATCGGTGCAAGGTTTTACAGTCTCAATACTGTAATTAGGTATTATTTAACAACTTACATTTTAGGAATGGAATTGCATGACTGTCTTTTTAAAAGATATAAAATTGACACATACTTGTCTTTGCCAGAGAGGATATAAAAAGCTTAATAAAAAGTATCATCCCGATTACTTCTGGTTTGCAATTATTTGAAGGAAAGACATTCTTGCACTGCTACATATGCATTTGGCACTTAACAGTGGAGGAGAGGATTACTGCTGCACTTTCCCTCCGTTAGCACTTGAAGTGAATAGAGAAAAGTGGGTGAAGAGAGCACCAATGGCAAGAGAGGAATGCAGGGCGAGCTCTGCTTTCATTGAAAAGGGTAACAAATAGCTAACTTTGCTACACATGTGTTCATTTGATTAGCAATACTACATTACTGCATAGCAAATTACTAAGCGACACGCTTATTTTATGCTTTGTAAAATGAAAAGTTTACACTTTCCGAAATTCTTTAAGCAAAAGGTTTGCTTGCCTTGTCACTTCCAGCAGTCCATATATTGCGTTTCCTTCTATTCAGCATGAATTCTGATTTTTTTTTGTCAAAAGCAGATTAAGCCGTCTCCGACATACACAGCAAGGTCCTTTATGTCCCTCTCCAGGCCTGTATCCCTCTGCATGTTATTGCTTTAAGCTTCCCACCCAACTCTTTTAGAGATTAACCAACACTCATCAACTGCCCTCACACACAGGCCTTCAGAATATTGCAGACAGGCCCTAGATCTTTGACTGAATCAGCATTCCTATCCCAGAAGTCTTTTGTAGAACACAAGCAGCAATCCCTTTAGGCAAAAGGACTTTGAGGAACAAACACTCTACCTTTTATATTTCCTGCTGCACATCCTGTCGACCTCCCCATGAAGAACCTGCCACGGGATTTCAGAACCAATCTCAAACTGAAGTTATGGGGTGCTTCAACACCATTTGAGGGGGGAATGTATGTGTTTGCCTCTTCTGCATTCCCTCCGCCATACATTGACTTTCACATTTACATCGTAATGCCCTTCCTTTTTCCGTCTTTCACTTAATCATTACAGGGGGAGGCCCTCTGTAACCCACCTTAATTTTCTCACCCATATTCTTTCTCCTTGTACTCTTCAACCCAAACCTAACCATAGCATATTTGTTGCCTCCTTAATTCATAAAGTAAATGTCTGATGAAGTGAATGTAGAAGACTTTTTTTAGGAAATGTAAAGTGGATACCATTAGGGGATGGGAGAAAAGTATATTTTGGTCTGTGTGCTGTGGGGTAGAGGTTTTAAGCTTGTTTGAGACACTGGGGTAGACATATGGTAGAAACAACCAGAGATTGAGGTTGCTGCCCGGAGGAATTTATAAACTGATTATTGCCCGATGAACAAAAGACCCAGCAGCCCCCGCTGGCACAACACTTTAGTCTGTGCGAGAGAGGGCTGGGGTGGCTCTCATTCTGCTTGCCAACATAATGAGGAAGTTGAAATTAGTGCCTAGGCTGCTCTTATATCAGGCAGTCCCTTCTCTAAATAAATAGCTCGTGGCTCCCAAAACCATTAACAGTTCACTTATATGTGGAGTCCCCATACTGCTCCCTCACCTCATCTGCCAATTACGAGATGCATTATCTGAGAAAGAGAGATAGATATAGAATGAAAAAGAAAGAACAAGAGAGTTGGGCACGGACAGTAAGAAAGGGAACTGGAAGCTGTCTGTGGAGGACAGTTCTATTTCTGTGGGGAGGAGACCCGGTTATATTGCCTTTTTTGTACTAAGTTATGGCTTCTAGTGCGTTTTCTTTAATGCCTTGCTATGTTATGATTTGCTATGGATGACTTCAAGATTGTCTGCGCCCAGGGTTCAAAATTGCTGGGACCTGTTTAGCGCCTGCTTCTACCCTGGGAGAGCCCGATTAACTTGAAACCCAGTTACCAGGAGCTACTTTTGGCTCCCCAGGCCAACTAATGCCTTACAAAAAGGTATATGGGGCATTAACGGAGTGTTTTACAGTGTAAATGCAGAAGAATTATGACGCATTGAAAAGCGGTGGACTGGGAACCAAAAGAGGCCCTGGAAATAATGTTCAAAGTGCCCCAATATTACACATTTACTGCTAGCCCAATCCTTTTCCTATGAGAACGTTTGGAAATAAAATATAAAAAGAGGCCCAGGGTGCAGAGGCCCATCGGGAAATCTCCAGAGTTCCCTATAGGCCAGTCCACCACCGATTGAAATGTAATAGATCATACATAATGGGGAAAAGGTCCAAGTACGCATCTCATGTGGAAGTTAGATTTGCAGTCTGCTTCGTAATCACTCCTGGTTCTCAAGAGGTATCTCCTGCTTATTGGGCAATGCCCAAAACCCAGGAGCTGGTTTTAGCCTCTATTTATCGGATGTACGTGATTATTTTGATCACAGACTTTTCGAATCCGAAAATTCCAAATTCAAAATTGTCTAAATCGCATCAGTCTCTAACATCACCCCGCAGCAAAATGCCACGCTTTTAACCCGCTCCCCCCTCTCACCCTTTTATTTACCTTTTAGCAGCACACTTTGCTGTGTGCCGCAGACTCCCCTTCTCCCTGCAGCACCAGTTCCCTTCACTTACGTGGATGGGAACTGGCACTGCAGGGTCCCTTTCTTTTCTTAAACTTTGTTTGTACCACGCTTTCCTTTTTATGGAAGCTGGGGAAGTCCAAAAATATCGATCAAGGGAAGTCGGGGGGACACCCCCGGTATCCTTGATCGACACTTTTTTCCAGTGCCGAATTTGGCAATTCGGTTTATATTATACACGGATACCCTATTTATCCAATCCTAATTTAGTTACCCTGGCACCCCTCACAAACTTATCAAGGTAAACCCCAACTTCCCTCTGCACTAACGCCCTCAAATTATATGTAGCAAAAAACATACCAACTCAGATACTGTCACATGGCAACTGAACCCCCTTCCAACAGACATCAAACAAGACCCTACATCTCTACAACCAACTTGCATCCCACAGCACCAGCCTGTGCATCCTAGCTAGCAACCCATGCACACATGCCCCCGCCCCACAAACCCCCAGACACAAATGCTCCCAATAGACCCAGAAATAGACCCACAGGCAGAGCCCAAGGCACTGGTCTACATGAACATAAAAGCAAAGCTATGTTTCAATTTCCCCCCCTCTCCTCACCATCTAACCACCCCCCCTTCTTTCAGGTCTGATAAGAGTGCCTCAAGACCATGCAAATGGGAGTGGCGTGTAAAATAAATACTATAATAATGCTATGCAATCATACTTATCAAGATCGTCCATGGAGAATTAAGTGTCAAGTCAAAAAAACATACATTTTCAATTAATAGCACCCACTTACTTTCTCAAATGGTTCCGAGTTCGACAGCACAAATCAGCTTAGGGTGAAATTCTGGAACATGCAGATAACAGAGGCTTGTCTCTCTTGGTAATGCTGGACTTGTCAGTGGCATTCAACACAGTCGACCATGACATTCTAATCCAATGAATGGGAGAATATGCTCCTATCTCAGCACATGCATTGAAATGGTTTGGAACATGGAATGCAGTAATTAAAGCTTGGATTATTCTTGTTTCCTACATAAATTACTATTTGTGAAATGCGCCAGGGTTCCCCTTTCTCTGTTTTACTCCATAACATCTGTGTCAGACCTCTGTACAAAATGGTCAGCCAACATGATCTTTGCTATCGCGCTTATGCCGACGACACTGTTTTACATCAAAGTTAATGGATTGAACTTTAATCTAGTCTTTATCTGGCAACAAGATTTGGATCTAAATGCCCAAAATCAATCGCCACTTATATAACGCTTTTATTTTTCAATAAACATTTTCTCCTTAGAGCATTCTCCCCGCCCCCTACACTGATGAAGGCAGGATGCAAGTTGCAAGCTAATAGCCAGCCCTAATAAATTCACTTGCCACCTCAATTTTATACATACACAAAGCACACCATTTCTTACTCGTCAAGAGTCAAACATCAGTAGCCAATGGCTAGTGCAAACTTTGAACCCTGATAAAGATCAAATTCCTCCAGTTGTAGGCTCCTTGACAAATTAAAGTTCGGTTACTGTAACTCGCTCTACCTTGGCATACCGGATTATCAATTGGAACAAATTCAAAAAGTTCAAAACGTAGCAACCAGTCTGAACTTTCATATCCTCCTTCAGGATCGGTATAGTCTTCCGCCAATCCCGTCATTGCATTCTAGGGAGATGTCTGATTGCTTTTTTAAGTGCTTTGTCTGGTCTGCAAAGTGCCTTTTGGGGGGAATTGCCATCCCCCACCCCCTAACTCCAAAACAAAATCCAATGATATAGACCACCTCGCTTAGTATGGTCAATGAATCAAACTTTACTGGCTGCAACAAAATATATCTTTTGATACAGGGGAGAGCATACATTTTATTTAGTGGCTCTTCGACTCTGAATTCCCTAGCCCCAACTATTTGATCAATGAATAATCTTTTACAATTGCATAAAGCTTTGAAAAACTGGCTCTTTTGTTAATAACTGGTGTTAAATTGTTTCTACCTAAAAGGTTATTCTGTGACTGACATGCACCGTACATTCATAAAGTTTGGTCTCTAAGTGGCACAATATGAATCACAATTGAAAGCTCATAAGGAGATCTTATCTCAAAAATGTCATACCACCAAATTTTACTTGTGCATTGGTTTTGGAATGTTAACACCCTGAAAAGGGTATATGGTGAATGGTATGAATGAAAGTCTACGTTCTCAATCACACATTCATATTAAGGTGGTCTAGCGAAGTTAAGGTGTTAACTAGAGTTCAAAGAGACCAGAGCTCCATCATGGCTACTCAATTTTATTAAAGTGTACAATCAAGGACAAATCATGTTCTATACCCATCACTCAGGTACCATTTCCTTTGAAATGTGGAGCACTTTGAAAAAGGCTAACTCTCGGAATTAAGCCCTGTGTAAAACAGTGAACAAGACGAAACTGAAAGCTCGGGCCAAGAGTAAATGTTATGCTATTATAGCACATGCCACTGGAAGTGCCCTTACAATCCAAAAACAGAGCTCGGTCTGCAGGCTTGTAGCATACAGACCAGTGGGCAGTCATACAAGCAATACTTGGCAAAACGTTCCAGACACATTAATCCGAAAGAATTAGCACTGAAAGCAAATAAACATCATGCACAACAGTCAAGGTAAAATTCAGTGCTTGTACCTGAAGGGGAGATGCTGGTTTCAATGGGGACATCCTCTCCAGAGATAGCAGACTCGTTCTGCTCCACACCAAGGATGGTCCTTTCTTCGATCTCCTGATCTTCGTTAGAACCTTGCTGGTAAGTCATAGACAAGGGTGGCTCTGGGGTCAGACACCCTTCGTCAGATTCCACCTCCTCACACTTTATTTCCATCAGCTCCGAGTGCTGAGGGCGTCCAAAAGGCAGGGCCGATGGGGTGAAGTGGTGGTGGAAACTATCCACCAGGCCACCCTGCAGCACCTGCTGGGGGACCAAGCTGCCAGCCAATGAACTGTAGGAGATGGAAGAGCGAATGGTCAGCACCCTGTCCATCACGTCAAAGAACTTCCAGGTCCTACCACCCCTCAGTGTCTTATTGTTGTCCTTGATCCTCCTGTATTCTAGCTTCATCTTCTTGATCTTCTCCCTGCACTGGTCTCCGGTGCGATGGATACCTTTCTCCCTTAGAACCTCTGCAATGCGGTTGAAGACATGCTGATTCCTCAGGCAGCTCTCTAGCTCCATCTGCACGGAGTCATTAGCCCACAACTGCAGCAACTCCATCACCTCCGGATCAGACCAGTTACTCCCCCTCTCATATTTCTTCCCCCGAAAATCCATAGCCTCACCTAGCACCGTAAAAGGCCCTATTTAATAAATGGCAAGAAAAGTATTAAAGACAGTACACAACTGGATAATAGGTACACTGCTAAGTCACATGAAGCAACTAGGACCTGGTGGTCCCATCAAACTATATGTGTCTGTCTAAGCTGCCTAAGCACTGTACTGTACAAAAGGTATTTGCCTGGGTATAGCAGTAGACTGGGGTACATTGGACCGCACTATATACTTTACAAAAATTAATTTGATTTTCAAACGCCCGATACACTGGATTAGGTGTACTACATATCACGGAATTTCACCTAGTATAAGGAAAGATTAGCCTTGGAAAACAACAGCTTGGGCTTTACTCAATGGAAGTTGAGTTCTCAATTCCCAAAAAAATATTGAAAACGAACCACAGGTTCGGAGATCAAGTTAAATGTGTTGCAGAAGAAACTGGTTAATCAGAAACCGATGGACTCTAGATCATATGCTGCCTATGAGGATTGCAATACATTATGGTCTATGAACTACAGAGTATATGAGTATGAGATTTGAATATATATTTTGCATTGTGTTTGAACACAGAACCAATTACAACTTGATCAAATGTCGAATTCCTGAGACCACAGTCAAGGCACTCGGGTTGAGGCTTTCTTTGAAAAGAATGATTCGACCGGATAGAAATAACATTTCACAAGCAACCCAAATTTGGGTAAAAAAGGAATGTTCATTAGAGGAGACCATAGGAAGTGCAAGGTTTCTTTGAACTCCAATTTAATACTCTCAAACAGCAGGTGTGAATGTCATAAGAACCAAACATAGTGTGACCCCATTCCCCAAAAAATAATTTCAAACTCTTGATTCACTATCAATTACAGTGTGCTGACTTTGATCGATTAGGCGACAGGATTTAGAACAATACATTATACTTAAAATGGGAAGACATTATTAAATGAAAATGGCTCTATTGACACAGGATATTCCAGGGGGAACGAAAGTCTCCGTCTTGAAAGATGCAGCACAATTTCAGAAAAAGATATATTATCTGAAATCTTAAATAAACTGAAAATTGAGATCGAATTTGAGAAACGCTTCACATGAAAGAAAAAAGAAATACGGGAATAGCCATGCTCCAATTTCAGAAAAATATAACAATTTAACTGTTATATACACAGTTTAATCATACTGAAGGAAGAATCTAGTCTAAGGGTTTCAGATTTTCAATTTAATAAACATTTTTCAATACCCTTAAATCTACTTAAAGTTGACTGTGGCTTCCTACACACCACCATCCGAAAACCCTTGACCCTACTGGCCATCTAGTTTCAATGAAATGAAACATTACCATTTTTTTGCGAAAATAAGATCGCATTTCATAAAGGCACCCAACTGTAGGACAAGGATAGTAATGCTATCCATGGGTGGATGAAGCCACAGTATGAAAGGACTTTCACCTCAACGAGTCGACTATTCCTACATTATTTTAATGTATTGGATTACGTGTTTATATTCTTGACTCCCATTGAGTGCATTGGAACAAAAGTCCACAAATTCAAAACAGTGTACCACAGCACTGGAATATAGGCCAAAAGCCACACAGGCTTGAAAACACAATGGTCAATGAGTCACCTGGGGTAGGAGAATGGAAGTGATGTCAATCACATGGAAGCCAACATTTATGGAAGCTTTGTGAATAAGAGACCAGGCTCGGCATAACCTTTTAGTTTCTTAAAGAGGGATACTTATTTTAGGAGCGTGGTCTACCACGGAAAGGGTCTTGGAAAGCATTACACATTTACGCTCTCTTTCTTCTCATCCTCCTTAAATCTCTGAATAGAAATACATATGGCAAATGTTGTTTAAAGCGTTTCCAGGAATTCCGGTTCTCACCAGTCCTACTCCTCTTTCCCTTCCTTACATGCCCGGCTATATAACGGGTCTGCCGTACCCCTGTTATGCTTTTTACGAGCCTTGACTCCTCGGTAGTGTCTACTTCCCATCCGAGAAACGGACCTTAGCAACGCTCCGCCCACTTGTCAGCACGTGGGTTGCACGTTCGGGCGTGTCTGGGAAGTCACATGTCTCAGGTTGCGCATTTTAGCAACATGCGCTTTTTGCAAAGCGTAGCTCAAGCGGGAAGGCTGGCTTAGCCTCGTGGGCCAGAGGGGAAGGTCGGTGCTTAAAGCAACATAGCGGCCGAGAGCTGATGAACATGGTCGTTCTTCCGTTCCCGGGGAATTTCCAGTGTACCAGTTTACAGTAATACGCTTAGTTATTTTTTTGTTTTCTCGCGGGCAGCCAATTTTGTCCGGCCCGCTGAAGAGGAGTATTTCAGGAAGGTGTTATGTGCAACAGAGGGGCAGTGGTGTCGCCAAGAATCAAATTTAGGAGGGGTACAGAGGGGCCAAAGACAAAAGGGGGGGGGTGCCTATGAAAGCTAATGTGTGAGGTCACAAGCACTCCTGCAGAGAGGCAGGAACATCTGAGAAGTGGCTCGGGATCATGTTAATCATACCAATGCCAGAATGGATCACACGATCACTGCTAGCTTTGAGACAAAAGAAGAGTATTTGCCGTGTGATATGCAGACATTTGCTGTAGTGAGTGTCACAAATAATACAACGATCAGAGAACACAGTCACTGCTCGCCTTAGGTGGGGAGTTCAAGGGGGGGGCAGGATTTTGGAGGGGGTCAGAATGGTGGGCCCAGCCCCCCCCCCAGCAACGCCACTGCAGAGGGGAGATATGTTTTGTGCAGTGGGACATACTTTGCTATCTATCCCGTGCAGAGGGACGAATTTCAAGCATAACAGTTTACTGATAGGTGGGTAGTTATTTTTTGGATTGTTTTCTCCTGCAGACGGTAGGGTGACCAGGTTAACAAGATTTAAAACTGGATGGCCATAAACATGAAAGGGCTACCAAGGCGGACTCTCAAAACACCCCAGCGCACAGTTTTTCTAGGACTGGGCAGTAGTTTGTTGTGGTGATGTCATCACATTCATCCATAGAATGTTAGCACTAGCTGGAGTAGGTAGGTTCCACAGGTGACAATTACAGTGAGAAGAGTGAAGTAGCTAGCCTGGGTGGTGGGGCTGGTACACCGGGGAACAACAGCTAAGGACATCCGTGGTTACAGCTTGCAACAGTGTTACTGCATACTTACCCTCATCACACACGTGTCATCTTGTTTATGTAATCTCCTGCTTGGGAGTGTCCTCAGAACCCCACATAAAATGTGCAGATTTATAATGTAAGTATGTCATTAATAAAGGAGCTTTTGCTGTGATTTCTCCAACTAATAGTATTGGCCTTCCTATATATTCGTTTTGTAACCTGACTTTGTGGCACAATCAGGTAATGTGTGTACCTGAAACATTGGGGGCTTGAGCCCACCACGCAATGCCAGAGATCTTGTTAATATGATATGGGAAAAGACACATTTCGATGCTTTTTTGATTTATAAGTGTTGCCCACAATCAATATTCAATCATTTTGTGATGGAACTGTTAGTGGTCACCTTCCCTTTCCCTAAAACCGGGACAGGGTTTGTAATTTTAAAAAACTCTCGGGCAGAGAGGTCCCAATCCTGGGATAGTCACCGGTACATCTGGTCACCCTAGCAGAGGGGTGATTTGGTCTGACCGGGGAGGGGGTTTAGTTTGTGGATCTCTTATGAGCAGCAGAGGGGGGAGATGTGTTTTGTGCAGTAGGGCATACTTGAGCATTGCAGTGCCCTTCTGTTTAGCACCTTGTTATTGCACAAGAGGGCAGGCAGGACCTTAAATCAGCACCGATGATGAACAGAGGCATACTTGTACGTTTATCCTGCCCATATGGACACATTTGGGTGAAGAATGGCAGACTACTTGTGCTGCAGGATAAAGGAGCAGTTTGCCATGTGCAGAGGGTGTATTTGTCCATTTGCAGTTTCACACTTTCACACTTAGGTATTTGCCATTTATAGAGAGCTAGGATGTATGGGATTTATTGTCTTGCACCGCAGAGGGTATTTAGATATATGTCCAAGGACAGGTGTAGTTTACAAAAAAAGAGCGTTGGGTATTCGATATATGCAGAGATTGGGATGAGATTTCCCTGCCCAAAGGGGGTATTTAGAGATTTGTAATGTGCAGCAGAAGTGTGAGATGAATGCTATGTGTCCTGTGCAGAGAAATGGGCATGTTTCGGCATATATTTTTTTGTGGTCCCTTGCAGAGGTGGATTTTCCTTGTGCAGAGGGGCAGATTTCTTATGGCTTTGTGAAGAGAGGCCAATTGCAGTAAACCATATTACATTTTGGGTTCTGTGAATAGCAGGGCTCGAGATTGAGGGGAGCTGGGAGCAATTTATCTCCTGCTTCTAGCACAGTAGTGCCTGGTTAGCTTGAAACCAACAGTTACGAGGAGCTACTTTTGGCTCTTACCGGCCAACTGGTGCTTTACAAACAGGTAAATGTCACATTAACTTTTGAGTATTTGAGAATGTTAATGAAGAAGAATTAGAGCACATCTAATATACACTTAAGCACAATGGTTCATACAAAATGGACAAAAGGTTAAAGGAGCATCTTTGGTAGCTCCCGGTTCCCCTGCGGTAGTTCCTGCCTACAGGGTGATGCCTGACACCCAGGAGCTAGTTTTAGCTATTGCTCATCGAATCTCAATTTTGATCCTGGAAGAGCAGTCTCCACAGGACTAGGAACAGGTTTGTAAGTTGAAATGTGAAAGTGTAGCATCTGAGGAATTTATGGATTAGATGAATTTTGAGGGGAGCCAATGTATTGAATTTAGATTAATTTTGAGGGGAGCCAATGCACTAAACTTAGCTGAACGTGATGCAACTGTCCACAAACCACCTAACAACTCTCAAATATTCTGCTTTCTCACCCTAAAACACAGAACAACATACGCCATAACTCTGCCGCAGCAAAACATAAAACCACCACAAGTTACAACAAACTGCACACACCACCGAACAGGAAACTAAGCCAGTAACACGCAAATCTCCACACACACTCACACAGCAAGCACCACATAACTGCTACCAAGTAAAAACAAACCAGCACAGTGACCAGTTTTCAGAACTGGAGATACCAATAGCACCTCAACCTCTCTTGCGCTTTACCCTCTGAATCTCACTAACAAAGCTCTTGCAGCCCTCATTCCTTTCCAGATCCGCCAGTGTTCCAAGAGACCACAAAAGTGGAAGCCATGCACGGCATAAGCCCCAACAACATCACATCTGTGTAGGGCTTTGTAAGTGGGCCACATGTTGTTTATAAATGAGGGTCATCATGGTCCTTGTAGAGGTGAATGCTAACTACCTCCAACAAAAGGTCATGCGGCTTCGTAGGGTTGGTTTTGGGAAGGTTAGCTGGATAGGGCTTTGTAGTATGGGGTCTACATGACCCCCTATTAGAGATGTTGTGGAAGGTGCAATGGAAGGGGGGCAGACTTGGCGCTTGTCATTGCTCTTTGATGATGCTTGGCAGAGAATATATCAGGATTGTACTTTGTTGGATGTGATTTGCATGGAGCCTATAGAGAAGGCATCCCTTTTGGATCTTTGCAGAACAGTTTCAGATGGTGCTTTGTAGAGAGGGGTATTGGTCCCTGTGAGTGCTTTTGGCTTGGGCTTTGTAGAGTGGGGGCAGGATTGGACATTTGTGTATGTGTTCTGGGTGCAACTTTGTAGAAGACACCAGAAACTGACCTTTTCAGAGGCTTTGTGGAGGAGCCTCAGGATAGAACTATGCCAGTTACAGGGGAGTAGGAGACACATAAAATCTGTGGGTGACAGGGGACGCAAGATCCACCATAAATGCCTCCCTTTCCTCTGGTATCTTTCCCGACGCATTCAAAAAAACGGTTCACGCCAAACCTCTAATTAAAAAAACCCTCGCTCGACCCCACCCCCCCCCCCGAGCCCAAAAACTATCGCCCCATCTTAAACACCAGGTTCCTTGCCAAACTCATTGACCGAACAGCCTACTCCCAACTAAATGCCTTGGTCGAAGCCAACAATCTCCTAGACCCCGCCCAATCAGGTTTCAGAGCCCGTTATGGAACCGAAACCACCCTAACCTCAATCTGGGATGACCTTAAAATGACGGCAGACTCCGCGGGATGCGCCGCGCTAATTCTTCTCGACCTATCTGCCACCATCAATCATTCAATCCTCCCTGACCGCCTCCACTCCCTAGGAATTTGTGGAGCCGCTCTTAAATGGATTGCTTCATTTCTCAAAGATAGGTAACAAATAACGATACTCTCCACCTATACCTCCCAAGCCCGACCAGTCGACACGGGAGTCCCACAAGGAACATGCCTATCCGCCCTCCTGTTCAACCTCTACCTGACCACCCTCCCACCGATAATCCGCTCACACAACATCCTGTGCTATAACTACGCTGACGACACCCAGCTAATTCTAAAACTCATGAACTGAAATCTCAGTCTCCGACCTGACCTTGCCTCCTTCCTCCTTGATATAGAACTCTGGATGACCCAAAGCCACCTCCTGTTAAACCCCTCCAAAACAGAAATCATGGTATGTGGCAACTCCGATCTTCTTTTACCATGGCCATCCTCCATGGGCAACTCTCCGACCGCTTCCAAATCTGTGAAAAATCTTGGGTGCACCCTTGACTCTGACCTAACTCTCTCACGCTAAGTCAACAACGTCTCAAAGTCCTGCCACTACTGTCAAACTGGATATTAAATTATGCCTCCTATTGTAACGATTGGATGTATATTGACCTACGCCAAGTTGCTTAAAACTGTACGCGAATAACTCTCTACGGCAAGGTCTTGACCTTAGAAAATTGATGTAGGCCGCCATCTTGAATCAAACCTCCATTTTAGGTTCTCTTGCTGTGTAAAAGTCACCCTGTACATCAAAATGGTGGACAATGCCATTCCGAATAGAATGTAGGTCATCTTGACCTCCGTACAGCTAATGTATAACTTGCCTGCAGGCCACTTGTTAGGGTCGTGAACTGAGACCTTGTCCTTCTGTTGACCTGCATGTAAATGGATCACCTGCATCAACGGAACTGATCTATGCACATACTGAAGAATACATTAGAGTTGACCTGGCAGAGACCCTAGACCAGTAATACATTCATGGAATGGTTAACCTGCAAAGGGGTTGGACAACAGGCTGGAGAAATGTACAAAAGCCTGAATGTCCCAATGTACAGTCTCTCACTAAATACATCGAACCCTGTTGAAGTTCATTGTGTTGAACTGAGGGCCGGTAGCTATCCGATCTGTCATTGACTCTGTCATTGCTCGACCTTAAAATAAAGCACTTTGTATGTTCCTTTGTAACCAGTGTTTGGTGTGTTTCCTTTAGGTTTCCCGGCCTCATATTATTTTTCTCTTTTCACACTACCACTTTAAAACCCTTAAACGCATCTTTCCATATCTCTCCTTTCCCAACAGACTCTCCGCCGTCCAATCAATCGTTATATCAAGACTGGACTACGCAAACCCCCTATACCTCGGAATCCACGCGTACCAACTGAATAAACTCCAAAGGACACAAAACGCGGCAGCCAAATTACTACTTGCGCTTGGCCCAAGAGACCGACAGGCCGATTCATGGAATTAATGTGCGTTGAAATTTTCAGAGCAAGCGTGCGAAAGCGTGCGAATCGCAGTGCCAGTGCAAAAACGCAGCAAAACACACGCACAGCGATTCATGGAAGTCCGTGCGCGTGTAAATCCCAGGATGTGCGCCAAAATTCTGCGTGGCGCACGCTGGCGCACACGTCTCCAAACAGCGTGCGCTATGCACACAGCGAAATCGCACATAGCGCGGCACACACAACTAAAGTAGGAGAAACAGAGGGCGTGACACGCGGAATGGGGAACAACACGTGAAAATGTGGGCGTCACGGGGGAAGTACAGGAGGCAAATGCGCGGAAAGCCCACAAGCACGTTCAAAACACGTATTCATGGATTTGAACGGGGCTAACGCGTGCGCCAAAAAAGACGCGCTAATCCAGAAACGCATACGCCAGCTGGAAGCAGGCGTCCGTGGACCCGCGCAGCATAAAAGTGCACGCAAACAACAAACAAGCTCAGACGCCAGGATGAATATACCGTTCCTAGCAGCAGCGGTCGTGGGATACCGCAGGAAGAGGAGGAGGAGGAGGATAGTCGGGCCCAGAATTTTCACACCCAGAACCAGCCTTTTTGGGATGCCTGATGACCAGGTGTATGGGAGGTACAGGTTTCGACCTCACATAATACTCGACCTGGTGAGTGAGTGGGAGGATGACCTCACATCGCCCACCCTGTGCTCCCAAGCACTCAGCCCCCTGGAGAAGGTCCTCAATGTACTACACTTCTTAGCCACTGGATCATTTATGCGGACAAGTGCTATAGTGGGGAGGGGGGTGTCACAGGCCACGCAGTCATGCTGCCTACACCAGGTCTTGGCCATCATGACTGCGCGACCATCAGTCCGCAGGCACATATACCTGCCCAGAACACCTGCAGAAAGGCAGGCTGCCGTCCAGGATTTCTATGGGCTGGCACAATTCCCCAAAGTCCTAGGTGCCATTGATTGCACCCATTATGCTCTAAGTCCCCCCAGGGCATCAGAGCACATCTATAGAAACCGTAAGCACTGGCATTCCATCAACGTCCAGGTAGTATGTGATGCCAAGGGAATCATCACCTCAGTATATGCCAACTATCCAGGGTCTACCCACAACAGTTTTATTTACAGAATGTCAACCCTAAACCGGGACCTAGAAGCTGGGCGGCATGGCGATACATGGCTGCTCGGTGAGTATAAATGCCACAGCACATGCATGCATGTCAGATACTGAGTAATGTCACAACCCCACTAATGATACCCTTCACAACCTCCCCAGGGGACAGTGCCTACCCTCTGAGCACCCACATGATGACGCCAATTCGGATCCCCACCACGTCACCCGAGGTAAGATACAACACAGCCCACATTGCAACCCGGGGCATAGTGGAGCGCACATTCGGAGTGCTCAAGTCACGCTTTTGCTCCCTTGACAGTTCTGGCAGGCAGCTGTTATACGCTCCCCCAGTAGTGTGCAGGATAATAATGGCAGCATGTGTCCTGCACAGCGTTGCAACACGCTGGGGCCTGCCCGTGGACATGGTGGTGCCCCCACATCCCCAACCACATGCACGCCCACTGCGCATGGGAGGGGAAAGGGCACGGGGTGAGGCAGCCCGTACGCAGCTGGTGGCTAATTACTTCACCTAAAATCACACCCCTGTGGAGTGCACACAGCCCCGGCACATACCATCTGACAATCAATGATGATGGCATAAGGGACAGTCAACTGTCACAACCATACCAGCCTGAGATTGGTCACCTGGAAGTGTTACATTGTGTGCATCCCTACCTACACAAACACCACCCATGCTGTGTCATCAAAAGACACACTTCTATGCTGCTAAATTCATTACCCCCTTGCAAAATACAACATGACAACAGTGCCATGCCACCCAACCACTCCCCAGCACCGCCACCCAACACACCATGGCATGTCATGCTATATGAGAGCAAACAAAGCAATCCCCAAAACATGACACAAGTGTCACAAAGTACAGTGCCCTTAATGGAAACTGGCCACACACAATATGCTCCCAGTAATGTAGAACTAACAACACACATGACCAAATACTTACCAACAATACAATGCAGCTACACAACCTCAAACATAGCATAAACATGACAGTACTAAGTTAAAGTAGTGGGAGTCTTACAACCTGATTATACCAGCACATCGACCACATCCAAATGTACAGTGTTGCTGCCACGCAAATGTGTAAGTGCACTGCTTACAACATGAACTCCATCTCCAAAGTAGACGGCCTTGTGAAGACATGAGGAATGAACCTGCAAATTAGGAGGAAGACATGGATGCACAAGCACATATCAATACACCATGCAGTGTACAATATAACAACAATATCCACTAGGAATGTATACACAGTATTGACTACAGACTGCCCACACAGCTCATGGGAGTCCAATGTCACTGTGTAAGTCACTGTCACTTGGGCACAGCCTTTGCAAGCCCATGGAAACGGGAAGCAGGAGGGGTGTGTGTCTCAAGAACCCAGGCAACTAACCCAAACTCAGGACAGGCCTGCATGTGCCCAGCCGGAATACAGTGGATGCCCACGGGAGCCACACAAGGCAACACACTGTAAAAACAAAATCAAAAATGGACATGTGGGGGCTGGGGCGGGGCACCCAGGAGGTCCAAGGACAGGGTGCGCACCAACAGCCACCTGTGTGGAGGTTGGGGGAAAAAAAACACCTCCATGAGCTCATGGCCTGCACGGTGATGCCAATGTGAGAGAACTGACGCTGTCACTCTCATCACCCTCTCCTGCTGCCACAGGAGGTGGTGGTGCTATGGGAGGCAGCCCACGCAAAGCCCTGGTATGGTCCTCCATGGCAGCAAGCATACGGGTGTGGAAGGTCTCGTTCTGGAGGATTATAGTGCGGAGATCCCATGCACCACCTGACGTGATGCCCGGATCTCCCCCCGAGTTGCCTGCATCTCAGCTGAGAGCGAACGTGTGAGCCGCTCCAGCTGCTGTTCTGTCCTCAAGTTAGTGTAAGCCTCAAGGTCAACAAGAGTCTCCCTGAGGTAATGGAGTTCTACCCTCAGGGCTTCCCTGGGGCCCTGGGACTCTATTGATATCGATTGGCGTAAAGTCTCCAGTGCCGCCCATCTGTCCCTGTTGGATGCCAACATGTCCTCCCTGTGTGATTAGCAAATGGAGTCTGTTGCCTGCTGTAGTTGCTCCATCTGCCTTTCAGGTGGGACAATGGAAGTGGCCACCCTCTCCATTGCTTGAGCCATCATCTCAACTGATGCTGCCTGTTGGGTTGCCATACCGTACATGGATTGTTCCCATGCAGTATTGCGTGGTGGCGTACGGCCACCGTGTCGGTGGGCACCACACCTGTTTGGGGCAAGGCGATCTGCGCCTTGCTGTGCCGGCACTGCCTGAGGCTGCAGGACTGCATTCCCCCTCTGATCTGCTGGCCCAGGAACAGGATCAGATGTTGTGGAGTGTGACCCTGCATCCGTAACCGCCAAAGGCGGACTTACCAACACTGACATCCCCATAGAGGTTCTACCCCTGGTGCAGGTGGGTTGGACAGAACAGAATCCCTGCTAGAAACACTTACCTGCGACGGCACATAGGTCTCATCATCCGAATCAGCACCTGAATAGAGGTCTGGGGAGGTGCACCCAGAGACAACCCTGGACAGAATGGTCTGCAGCAAGATTGGGTTCTCACCCACCACCACACCACGTCCCCCACTGGTGCCCGGCCGTGCCTGAGATCCCTCCTGGGTCTGCACCATCTCCTCAACAGCATCAAGTGCGTCATCCCCTGCAAAAAACATGAAAGACAAAAAATGGAAACGGGCATTAGCACCATAGCACACAAATAGGCCTGACAAGCTACAGTACCAGTACCTGATTTACACATGTCCCACATGACTATAACCCTTCCAAGCATGCACTGTCACTGAGTTGGAAGGGGAGGCAAAAGGCAGACACTGATGACACCAAGATGGAAGAGCAAACACATTTGCTGCATGCTGGGTAGCACTGCCATCACACATTGGCCTGTGAGTGGCATGTCCAATACACATACATGACACATGCCATCACACAGATGGCATGTACCATAGCCATGGTACATTCCACAAGTACATCCATATGTCAGTGAATGAGTACTTTCAGCCATCCGTGTGAGATGAAAAATGCTACATAGTGTGACAAAATAGGCATGTGCCACACACTGCAACACATCCAGTGTACAAAAATACAGTGATTGCAGGCCGATGTACACATCAATGGTTGTGCACTTCAACATGACAGGAAACAACTATCATATTCCACATTCAAACAGGCCCCAAAAATGTATGTGATCAGGCCAATACTCAATCAGCCTGAATGGTCATATCATTCACCTAACAAGGTAACACATGTGGGCCAATGTGGGGTTCATCAATGACAGAAGCATGTCACAAATGTGACAATAGGGCTGAGGAATGCGTAGCAAAAGTGGGAGAATTGAAACAATCAGCCTGAATGAACACTGAAAAATACAAACAATGTTGTTGTAAGATGCCACTTCAAGGGCAACTGCCGTAATGTTGCGCTAAATTACTACTGTGGGCAGAAGGGATACCGTCACACCCAAATGCAAGGCCGCTGAATGTTTTGGATGAAGCACATGGGTGACCCATACCACTCAGGCACACACACCCTCACCTGGCACTCAATCAGAACCCATCACCCAAACAACCTACACATGCATTACACACACATGCATGGGCACTCACCGGACAATGCATCATAATCAGGTAGTTCTCCCACACCTTGGATCTGTTCCTCTGTGACGAAGGCCCCAGCAACAGACTCATGTTCAGTGAGTTCATTCTCCTCTTGTGGAGACCCACCGGCAGTCACCAGAGTAGCGGCATGATTTGAGGCCAGCTTGTTCTTTGCTCTGCGTTTCAGGTCATTGCACCGCTTGTAGCAACCATCAGCTGTGTGCCTCACAAATCCAAGGGCACTTATGCGGTTGGCGATGATCTGCCAGTGTGCCTTACGTTGACCAGTTGTGGTCTTGGACCCTGCAGTCACCAGCATTTCGTGGCTATGTGCCGACACATAGGACACAAGTGCATCAAGTTCCGCCTCATTAAAGCAAGGCTTCCTTGAGGTACTGGAGTGTGTAGCCGTGTCTGGGGTCTCAGCCTGTCGTGCCAGAGCACCCTTCTTCTTCTTTAAAGGTGGAGCAGAGCCAGAGTGGCTTAAGCCGCTCTGGTCAGTAGGGGCAGAATCACCGGTGGACTGGGTAGTAGGAGTATGGGAATGCACAATGACCATAGGTCTTGATGCAGGCATTGGTTGCAGGGTAATGTTGGCAGGGGGAACGTCAGTTTGATGGACCTGGACTGACACTGTCCTGGCTGGGAGACTCAGAGCTGGGGCGGATGGAGCTGCAGCTGCCCCTGCAGCCTCCCCATCCTGCATACTTGGGGCAGCAGATGACATAGCTGCCCCAGATCCACGTGGCCTGGTGACAACAACTTGCACCGCCACACATGGCCTAGACTTGCTGACCTGGAAGTCAGCCAGAGAGTCATCCTGTGCCAGGTCAGGTGCCACAATGGGCTGGTCCAACAGGGGCTGAGCTGGGATGGTGTCAGCCACGTTTCCTTCAACCATGGGGGGGCATGGGTGTCCCTGATTGTTCCTCCACACATGGTGGTACAGGGGCACCCTGCAAATCCCGGCCACGTCCCCTATCACGCCCACCTTTTGAAAGTCGGCCACCTTTGCCTCCCTTACCGCTCAGTCGCCTCCCAACCATGGCACTGATGTTGTTGTGCGGATGGGAGTTGCAGTAAAATATTGTCTTGGGCAATTGGGGGGGGTCAAAGGGGTAGGATACTAGATGGAATTCGTACCCTTGTGCTCTAACAAGGCTGTTTGTGACCCCTGGGGGAAGATGACGGGTCACGCAACGCACAGGCAGCCCAAAATCAAAAAGTAACGTGCACGCAACCCCTCGTAGACCATGTGCGTGAAAAAATTAACCCGCACTACGCTGTGGCACCCAGAAACTCAAAAATAAGCGTATGCGTAATACACGCAGCCTACAATGACCTCTGAAGGGGAATGCGACACACTGGGCAAGCACAGTTGCTAAGTACGTGTGGAACTCGCCGTCTGCCTGGAAAAAGAACGTGAAAAATACGCGCATGTGCGCGTTGGCAACACCCCCGCCAAAAGAAGAATTGTACGCTGTCTGAGGAGACAGGACAAAAGGAGAAGTGAAGTCTGTTTGAGGAAACAGGCCCAACAAAAATTCAGAAAAGAGCTGTCAGAGGTAACCGGGAGTACGAACTAGAAATGCTGTGGAGTAATCCCGTGTGAACCAACAAGTATTACAGATTTCACCCACTCGCTCTCCACGAAAAGCACGTACAAGGAAATGGCATCCTACACGTAGCTTTTAAACCGGCCCACACGTACACTCAGATACGCGTGTACGCGGGCGCTTTCCTCCAATTACACGCGATGACACTCGGACGTGCAGTTTTTCCCTGTGTGCTCTGTCATCACGTGATATGAGGGAAACGCCTGCGCGCGTAATATAACTCGCGTGCGTGTGCTGACGCGCTTACGCGCTAAGGCCCTTTCCTCGAATTACATACTGACGTGCAATTTTTTTCACGTGCCAAATCACTCCGTATCAAGCTGGCCACGCGAAAACACACAGAAGACCACGCTCCTGCCCAGAAGGCCAAATTACTGCCCCCCCCCAGAGCCCCGAGCATGCTCCCACCTGCCATCTGCTACTGCCTGACTGCCTGCTGCCCACGTGCCCTGCCATTTGCTGCCTGCACGTCAGCCAGGGTTGTAGTTGCTGTGACTGGTGTTCATCGCTAAAGGAACTGATACGCTCGCTTTTTGTTTCAATTTACTGCTGGCACTGCGAGTGCAGGGATACTCTTGCCAGCGTGACTTCCTGGAGGAGGAGGAGCCCAGTGTCGATCACGTGAGTTGTCACGTGACTCCTTCCCGACCTCAAAATCCGCCCCAGCCGCCCGAGCGGTGTGTTCATCGCTAAAGGAACTGATACGCTCGCTTTTTGTTTCAATTTACTGCTGGCACTGCGAGTGCAGGGATACTCTTGCCAGTGTGACTTCCTGGAGGAGGAGGAGCCCAGTGTCGATCACGTGACTCCTTCCCGACCTCAAAATCCACCCCAGCTGCCCGAGCGGCGTGTTCATCGCTAAAGGAACTGATACGCTCGCTTTTAGTTTCAATTTACTGCTGGCACTGCGAGTGCAGGGATACTCTTGCCAGCATGACTTCCTGGAGGAGGAGGAGCCCAGTGTCGATCACGTGAGTTGTCACGTGACTCCTTCCCGACCTCAAAATCCGCCCCAGCTGCCCAAGCGGCGTGTTCATCGCTAAAGGAACTGATACGCTCGCTTTTTGTTTCAATTTACTGCTGGCACTGCGAGTGCAGGGATACTCTTGCCAGCGTGACTTCCTGGAGGAGGAGGAGCCCAGTGTCGATCACGTGACTCCTTCCCGACCTCAAAATCCACCCCAGCTGCCCGAGTGGCGTGTTCATCGCTAAAGGAACTGATACGCTCACTTTTTGTTTCAATTTACTGCTGGCATTGCGAGTGCAGGGATACTCTTGCCAGCGTGACTTCCTGGAGGAGGAGGAGCCCAGTGTCGATCACGTGAGTTGTCACGTGACTCCTTCCCGACCTCAAAATCCGCCCCAGCCACTCTTGCGGCGTTAAGCCCGACTGTGGAGTAAAGGGCACTGCATTTTATATGTAAAGAACTGTTTTGCTGCTGTTTGGCTCGGGTGGCTCAAAAGAAGGTAAATCGTCTAGATCACTAATTAGCAATTGAACTCTGGAGAGGAGAGACGGACTAAGGCTGCTCCTCAAGCCATCGGGCGTTCCCAAGGCGATATAATCATAGTTGATATTCTTACAAGCTGAGAGAATTGTTATTTAACATAGGATTTTATTATCATTTATTTTAGCATATACCGGAATTGCTTATCTTCAAGTTTTTACTATTGTATAGCAGAACACCATGGTTATGGTGAAAAATACTTTGAAAACAGGTATGCCGAACTTGGTTCCAAGCCCTCTTACTGCTGTTTCCCGCTCTTCTTTAAAGCAATCCATTTTGTCATTTGTTACCCCCACCTCTCCCAACTTTCAAAGTCAAATAATGCGTGCTGCTACTGCCCACTCCCAAACAATTTGTGAAAAATCAATGGGCAGAACTTTGTCTTGCCCTATTGTGCCTATGATAATTACAACAGAAATGGACACTGCGTCTTCACATGTTACCAGTGCCACAGAGACCTTACCTTCAGCAATATCCCAACCTGCACAGCAAACATACATCCCACTTACCTGTTCCATTCCTATCGATCTACCTAGTACCATCTTAACCATGTGTCATTCTGCTGGATGCGCTCCACCTACAAGTAGTCATGCAGAAGTTACAGATACCACATTAGAGCCTGCATGTTTAGCGGGAGACATACATGATACCTCTCAGCTCAATCTAAATAAACAGAAATATCGTTCTCCTGTTCATAAAACTCAGGCGATAACCAACGCACAAAACATTGATTTCCCTCAGGTACAAGAAACTTCAATATTGCCTTTGGCACCCATACAGTGTTCTGTAGCTGCACAGGCCAATCTAGGGCAAGCGCATGAGCAATTGCGAATATTGGGAGAGGTGGGCGAAGACACTATGGAATCCATGAATTTATCACACAATTCAACCTGTCCTATCACTGATGTACTATATATATGTTCAAATACAGGTGACTTAATCCAATTGCAAGAGGACCAGTCACATAACAACACAATAGTACCTGCTATCCCTGGTCCATCCTCACGTTCTAATCATTTGAATTATGTTTCGTCTCCAGTATTAGACAAAACTCATAATCAAACCATCAACGAATCTCCATCTTTTATTGTGCCTACTCCACGGCGTACTAGATTTCATGAAGAGAGTCGACCGTCAGATTTTTTCATACACAAATCCCAAGATAAATGTTACTTTATTTCCTGAGGCCCCGGCGCTTAATAACACACTGACTGCCATGAATACTGCTTTATTAACTGTTGCAAAATTATATGAATTGTTAGATCATAAAGTTTCATACCAGACCAAACTTATTGAACAACTTTGCATCAAAACCTCATATCCTGGGACTACGACTAGTATTAACAACGAAGAAATACAACTACCAACATCGCCCACCAGTAAATCAAGTATACCAAGGGCTGACAATGTGCTGCAACTTTCACTTATCGAAACTGCACAATCACGTTCTGCAGCACATGATCCACCCAACAATTGTAATCCTATTCAATCTCAGCTAGATTTTGAAGAAATTCAAATAGTGTCTGAGCCAGACCGACTACAGATCCCCAAAGCAACCACTGAAAAGTCAACAAACATATTTGATCTTTTTACGCAATAATCGGCAATTTCATCAAATAAAGCAACAGGAGCTCGCCGCTCAAGAAAAGATCGGAAAAGGATGAAGAGATCAAGCCAAAAAAAAAAACACTGTCCAAAATCCAAAGACACTGCACGTAAATATATCGAAATCCCTACTCGGTTAGAATCTCCTATAAATACACTCCCTGTTAGCGTTCCTGCAGCTAAGATTCCAACAGTGGCCACATACAAGCCACTTGATGATCTAGTGACCCTTGTGAAACAGACCACTTTTCCGAATTCTAATCCACTCATCATGTTTCCAACTGTAGTCACCAATGTCTCCACCGCAATGACTAAGCAGTCTGGTCTCGTTGGCACTTCCACATCTATACCTATAACTAGCTTGCAGCAAGAAACGGAATCTATCATGTCTCAATTGCGAGATGAAATAAGAGCTTCAATCCATGCTTATACTCTCCATTCACTACCAACTTCCCAAATTATCTTGCCATCTCAATTGGTGGACCAACCGAAGGCACCATCCCTAATCATATGCCCCCCTAAGGACTTGAGTGAGTTACTACCCACTGACCTGACTTCCGACAAGGCTGAGAATAAATCTGTCCTCGCCGCCTCAATAGATTGGCCACAGGCGCAAGCAATCTCTGAGGCGGCTTGCAATGGTGTCACCCACATTCAAAATGAATCGAATCCTATATTCACAGCCTCGCCAAAAGAGGTACAAGACTATATTAAATCATCCATCGACCAATATATGATCGAACTTAAATCCTGTGATAGAGATTATAGAATTCCCTTACCGACAAATTTGCCCAAAATGTGCATTCCACCTCAAGAATTTAATGTTACAAACAAACAACAGGTCCATCAGCAAAATCTAAACAGGACTAGTGATCCGCAAGTCTGCAAAAGAACAGCAAATTTGCAAGATTTGCGTGTTCCTGGTAAACTGCGACTTCACTCCCTTAATTTAAAGTGTCGCGCATCACCATTTCCCAACTATGTTCTCAACAGGACAAGTATTTTGAATATTTGCTCTGATGTACCACAACTGAAAGAACTCTCTACTTCTGACATCGATTTGCTGGAATTCACAAATTTAAACGATCTAGCGGAAGTCAGAATACATGTCCGCTCAGGTCTGGTGTTTGATTTACTTTGGCAAGCAAGGATGGTCTTCTTTGATATGGGTTTTATTCTGTCTCAGGAATCCAAACCGAGTGCTCATAAAATTGAGAAATCGCAGATTCCCATTTATCAGTCCCGACAAAATGATGCAAGTAAAACTACATCCTTTTCTCAAATGCAAGAATATCAAGCACACAAGACCACGGTACACATTCGTAACTAGAAAACAACATGGGTTCCATCACCCTTCTTTGCTGGAACACTAGAGGTCATGCCCACTTCATTAATTCAATAGATGACAAAATGAACCAATATGACTTACTGATACTACAGGAAACATGGCTCACAGAGACCCCATGTTGGACCTCACATGCAATTGTTTCAACACCTGCAATCAAGAAGTTAATGGGGCGCCCTTCTGGTGGCCTACTCATAGCCATTAAGCATGATTGTGGCTTTAGTATTACACAATATCCCTCTTCATCTCCTTATCTTCAGAGCGTGAAATTGACTCGAGGCGAGTTCAATTTAGCCATCGTAAATATATATTGGAGTAGACAAAATGTATCAGTCGATTCCTTCTTTACCTGCCTATCTGCTCATCTTGATATTATAGCTGCCGATGCTAGCATTACATGCTCTATTATTCTCGGTGATTTAAATTTACATATCCTCCCATTCGATACTAACAAATATATGCCTGAAGAATTAATGTGGTCTAACATCATGCAAGAAAGAGGATTTATCATGGTTAATAATTCTGTGCCTGGTGATGTACCTGGCTGCTCGACCTGGACGTATTTGTCGCGACAGGCAACTCTAGACTATATTTATACCAACAAAAATTACTTCTCCCAGGTTGAATCTCTACAGGTAGTACCCTCTCCGGCCAGTGATCACCACAAACTGATTATGCTGCTCAAAGTACCATCTGGTCAGCGCCCTGTTTATAAATCTATCTATTTGTCCTCTTTATATGTGAATAATAGCGGCTCTCGCTTGCAATGGAACCCTGAGAAACTAGTTCATTACAATCGTGCATTGATTAGTTGTTTCAATTCTTCACCTGATAACTCTTCCAAGTCTTAGTATGATGCAGCTCTTTAAGCAGAGCAAATTGCCAGATCATACTATCAGATATAAACACCAATACACATATAACCCAATTCTTCAGCAGAAAAAAAATAAACTTAAACAAGACATACGCAATTTAAAGTTTGAACCGCTGGCCAATAGATCGGCGCTTAAAAGACAATTGAAAGCAATTTATAGATGCTGCTTGAAAAGTGAGAGAGCCCTTGACTATCAAAAGAATGGAGAAGAAATGTTGAAACAGATACTCACCAAATCAACTAGTGGTGTCTGGAATTGCTTGAACATTGTCACCTTTAAATCGCAAACAGCCATACTTACATCTGCTGTAACTAACGACAAATGGCATGACCACTTTAATGCCTTGTACCAATCCCCGTTTCCAGACTTTGATTTGAGTTCAATTAATATGCCAACTTCGCATGCCTTCCCACTTGTCTTTGCAGATATTCTTCTATGTATTAAAAATCTAAGTCGATCGAGAGCCATTGGCCGCGATGGCTTGCACAATGGCATGCTTAAGGATCACCCCAATGAGTGGTCCTCCATACTCATCACAATTTTTTCTCATATTTTTGCAAAGGGCAGTTTACCAGATTCATGGAAACGTTCTATCATAGTGCCCATTTTCAAGAAGGGCAATAAAGCGGACCCCTCAGCATACCGCCCTATTGCCCTCCTTGATTGTCCGGGTAAAATTTTCGCCCGCCTAGTATTAAAACAATTGAATATATGGCTGGATGTGTGTAAGTTGCGTGATCCATTTCAGACCGGATTTTTGCCAGGTTTAGGCACATCTGTCAATGTCATCACTCTGAACTCAATCATCTATCAAGCTCGCCAGCGAAAACAGGCATTATACATGGCGTTCATAGATTTTCGTATGGCCTTTCATGCCATACCTTGTGAAATATTATAAAAAAAACTCATGGACAGAGGCTGCCCCTGGCACGTCTTGAAGTGGATTATTCAATTTCACAGTAGTACATCCATACAAATTAGATTGAACCACGAAGGCTTACTATCTGAACCAATAATAACTGCACGTGGTTTAAAGCAAGGCTGTTTACTGGCATCAGCGATATTTAATTTCTTCATCTCGGACATAAGAGAGGACTTTGAAACTGCCATTTCAGATTCGCCAAAAATTAATAACACCCACGTCATCTACTATATGCAGATGACATGGTGCTTCTCTCAAAGACTGCAAATGGTCTTTGCAACCTATTGCAAATTTTGGATAAATATACAACAGCAAATTGTCTAACTGTTAACATATCAAAAACTAAAGTCATACAATTCGGAACATCTAGACAACGTTATACTAAAATGCAATGGCCCCTTCAACTAACAACTGTAGGCATAGTGCCATCTTATATCTATTTAGGCACCCTTGTCACGCACAACTGCAGTTCAAATCCTGATGAATTAAGAATCAAGCAAAAAGTACTAACAGCAGTGTCCCAGGCATGTTTAATTAAAATTAAATACTGCAAATTTTCAATAAGTCCCATCATAACTTATTATAAGCAAAACTTTGTACCAGTTATAATGTATGGCACGGAAGCAGCCCTAAAAAAATCTTACCATCATTGGTCGTTACTTGAGGGTTGCTATTGGAAACGAGTGCTAGGTCTCCCGTTATCTCAGCCAATATGTATTGTAAGGCATGAATTGGGTTTGTTGTCCCTATATGCTATGCATAAGTGGAAAATGTGTACTTTCTACAGGAAATGCCTGATGGCTGAGAACAAAAATGGCCTCATTAACATCATTGCAAGGTATCTTTTAACCTCAAAAGATACATTTCCTTTCACTAGGCGAACGCAGGCACAGGAAATCATTACCAATGCAGGCATTTCTACATCCCTTTTGATAGCTAATCCAAACAAAGCCAAGGTGCGCTTATGGGAGTTTGATTGGATACAAACCAGAAGAGCGTGTAATCAATACTGCTCTTTTGCCAATAACCCCTTTAACATTAAAAGTTACGGATCTACCGAAAAATATTTGATGATTTTTCCTTATTCTCGACTGCGAAATGATTTCCTGCGCTTTCGCTTAAATTTATGGCCGACTCATGAAATATTGCATAATCGTAAATTATTAACTGATGACGAGCTTCCATGTAGGTTCTGCGGTGTAGCTTATGAATCCTTGAAACATTTATGTGCAGAATGTCCATCACTTCTCAAGCAGAGACTTCTGCATTTCAAAGCTCTATTACAAGATTATGTTATAACAACAACCGAAAAATTGTGGGAACTGTTGTTTCACTCCAATACTCAATTAATTAAGTACGCTATTTTAAATTACCTTTATGGTTTAAAACTCCAAGATAAAAGATCAAATCATAGCAAATTGTGAACATATATAGCGAACTATTAATGAGGTTTTCGTTGCTGGATTGATAACTTTTGTGATTACACATCAACAATGTGAATGATATAATCTCTTTTTAAAAATGTCATCAATTATTGTATATCCTATTGTTATTAATGTTGTTGTGAATATTCCGAAATTTTTGTAAGTTATTGTTACTATTTCTTCGTCTTAAATATTTTGTATTTTACTAACTGTTTTAAAATATTAACTTTGATATTTGTTGAAAAATCAAGTTTCTTGATTAAAACAACTTCATAAATAAAAAAAAGTAGTTGCTGTGACCACCCCTGCTGCAACCGAAGACTCCCGACTGGGATTCCATCGCTCCACAGCCCAGCCCCAGGACCCAGTTGCCCACCCACTCCTGCCTCTGGGGTTGCCATGTCCAGCACAACACCATCTGGCAGCACTGGCAACCCCCAGCCAGAGAGGCAGAGGGCCACCAGCTTCACTGCCACCGAAGTTGGTGTCCTGGTGGAGCAAGTCCTGGGGCAGTATGATGCCCTCTTTGGAAGTTTGCGCGCCGACAATGAAGGACGGACCAGGATCTGGATGGACATCGTGACTGCCATCAACGCGGAGGAGGTGGCAGTCCACGACTTGCATCATGTCAAGATGCGCTGGGAGGACTTCAGGTCCAGGACCCTCAACAAGGCCCGGCACCTCGCTAAGGCAGCGGATGCCAAGGGGCGCCGGGGCCAGCTGTCGAACCATCAAATGAGGGTCCTGGAACGCATATGCCCAGCGCTCTACATCCAGATCCTTGAGAGGCAGGAGTCGAGCGGTAAGTGTACATACATGTTGATAGTACGCTGTGCGTGTCGTGGTGTGCCAGTAGTGTGCAGGGTGCACATGTGTTTATGTAGAGCCATGTAGAGATGTGTATGAACATGGGCGTGAGGCTGCCACATGTGAGTCCTCTCCGTTGTGAGACACATTGATGGTGTATGTGTTGGTAAGCATGCTGGGCAAATGCAGGTGTGGGAGCACACGTTTGAATTTCTGTGTATGTACATTGGCATGGTTGTGGCATGGTTGGTGGTTCATAATGCAAGTATCTGCACTGTGTACATATGCATGTATGTGTATCTGGCAAGTGTGCAACTGTGATGCAACATGGATGCACGTGACACTGATATGTAGAAGAATGAATGGCAGATGTGACATGGTGATCTCATCACTGCAACAGTTGGAGGAGATGTAGACATGCATGTAAGTGTGGTGGTGTGTGTGCATGTCTAGTGCACTCCTTGTGTTTCATGTGATGTCAGGCTCACCTTTGGCTGTTCATGCTGTTGTATGTGTATGGATGGTGCTGCCTAGTGCAATATTGCTGTTGAAATGTTCATGTGTGTGAGTTAAAATGACATGTGTGTCGTGGAGTGTGATGCCGTGTCTGTAGTTAAACAATGCCACTCATGTGCAACTGTCATGTGTGTATCAGTCCATTGTACAGTGCCCTGATGCCTGTGTTTTATCTCTCCCTTTCTGCAGTGTTAACTGAAGAAGAGGGCGGAGAGGGTGCTGTGGAGCACAGCGGCAGGGATCATCCCTCCAGCCGGAGACGCAAGGCCCGGCTTCCCTCCCAGGTTGTCATCTTGTCGGGGAGTGAGGATTCCGGTGCTGCGTCCCAGGCCGCAGCTGCCGAGGGAAGGTCCAAGAGGCGGAGGTCGGAGTTGGACTCCTCGGCAGCAGAAGGGGCAGCTGAGACTCCACAGGGTGCGACAGAGGAAGATGGCACGGAGTCATCCAGGTTGGTGGGGGGTTTGGTGGAGGAGGAGGCCGTGCAAGGGACAGACACGGGGTCTGGAGGTGGGGATTCCACTGGTGCTAGTGGTGCAGTGCAGGGACAGGAGGCAGCACAGGCCACCGCAGAGGTGCCTGTGTGTAATCCTGTCCCCGATCCTGTGGCTACATCTTCCCGCACCAGCAGGGATGCCTACGTCCAGACCTGTTTTCAGGGAGGGGATACACTTACAACAACTGGCCTTCCTCTCCCTGCGGACGTGGCTATCCGGGACCGGGTTGAGCCTGTCCTGGGTGGGGTGATGTTGCGTGAACGGGCCATGCGAGGTGACCTGCAGTCTTTTCATGAGGAGACTGCACGTCTTCTCGAATGGCTCGTTGACCGCGTTGACCTACTGGGACAGCTCACCAGGGCCGGATTCCTCCATTTTCTGGACCTTATTCCGACCCCCTCCTCAACTGAACCCCCTATGCGCCAGTCGTACTCCATGCCATCTTCCCACCCATGTATCACCTGGGTACCCTGTGGAGCTGCCTCTGACCCTGCGGCCAGGCTGGTGGAGGACACATCCCTGCCACAGTTGGGAATCGGACATCCAGCAGGGGTGGCCACATCAACAACTGCACCCCAGCCGGAGGAGGATGTGCAGGCAGCAAGAGCCAGGGCACAGGCAGAGGCACAGCAGCAGCAGCAACAAGGTGGGAGCCATGATGGCTCGGGGCCTTCATCATCGGAGGGGCAGGCATCGGCCAGAGGGCAGGAGGACCCATGACTGGAAGTGTCTTCCATGTGGCAGCGGTTAGGCCATGCTATAGATGCGGAGCGGCAGCGGGCAGAAGAGGCACGGCTCACGATGGTCAGGGCGGAGAACTCCATGTGGAGGGCCCTGAGGCGGGCAGAGTGCCTCGAGGCAACTCACAGGGAGTTGAAACAGGCCATGAGTGCCTCCCTGCGAGACCTCGGGGCCAGGACAGAGGCCTGCCTCCAGGACATTGAGCAGGAGTTCGATGATGCCCTGGCCCGGGACATCCAAAAGTGAGCCGTCAGACTAGCCTGCTGCCATTGTAAATAGTTTTTAGAGTTAGGTTTCCTTTTCGTTTTCCTTTATTTGTGGTCAATGGACAATGCCACACACATTTGTATATAGTTATATTTTTAGGTAGTTTCTTAGGTAGATTTCATTTGTTTAGTTAGGCTCATGGACCCTTTACATCGTTGGACAATGGATTTTTTTTTTTGGGGGATTTTTGCACATGGATTAATGGATTTTTATTTTAGACAATGTATTGTATATAGTTACATCATGAATTCATTTTGATTTTTTTTTTTCATTATGGACATGGAGTAATGTTTTTTTTTTCAGGACAATGTATTGTAAATAGTTGGACTATGGATTGGTTTCGCATTTTTATTTATCATTATGACCATGAAACAATGGATATCTTTTTTTTAACCTTTTTTTGGATTTGCATTGGTGGAGGGAGAGTTTGGACTGTTTTTCTTTCACATTTTGTTTGCATTGCTTATCATTTTCATTCTTTCATCTTTTTCACATGCTTTTCATTTCATGTTTGATATTTTGGTATGCTTTCATTTCATGTATTTATTTATGTACATAATACATTTTCATATTTTAGTTCCATGTGTGGGATTTGCTTATTGGGTTGATGCATGTGAAATTGTGGGTTTACACAGGCAATGCCAACCAGTGTATGTGTGTGATGGACATGTGTTGATGTACATAGTTGAGTTTTGGTTTGTGTCTTGAGATGGGCATGTCAGTTTGGGGTGGATTGGGAAATCATTGCGTCTTAAGAATGGGGTGGCGTGATGTGGTATTTTGTGGTGTAGAAGTGGGCCATGACTGCATCTTTATTTCGTGTAGGGGGGACATGAGTGGGGGCCTGCTGGCAGGTGCCCTGCACTGGTGGGGGTGCAAGGGGACATGAGTGGGGGCCTGCTGGCAGGTGCCCTGCACTGCTGGGGCGTGGAGGTGCAAGGGGACATGAGTGGGGGCCTGCTGGCAGGTGTCCTGCACTGCTGGGGGTGCAAGGGGACATGAGTGGGGGCCTGCTGGCTGGTGCCCTGCACTGCTGGGGGGTGGGGGTGCAAAGGGAAATGAGTGGGTGATCAGTAGTGCAAGCTGACAGGTGGCTTGGCTGGGGGGCATGCCCATGGTAGATGGGCTGCCTGCGGGACATGACCAGGGGTGCAGGGTAGTCCCCTGTGGTGTGGGCTGCGTGCAGGGGCCGTAGGGGGTGTAGAGGGAACACCTGGGAGGACCCACACTGCCAATTCACGTGTAGGACTCCCCGCGCACCCCCAAAATTCAGTACACCACTCTGACAGCAAAACCGCGTGTGAAACTTCCCGCGCACCCCGAAATACACGAACCCTGCTCGCACAGGGCCCCTTTGCATGTAAAACTTCCCGCAAACCCCGTAATACACGTATCCTGCTCCAATCGCGTGTGAAACTTCACGCAAACCCCAGTTATACACGTACCCCACTCGCACAGGCCCTTTCGCGTGTGAAACTTCCCGCACACCCCCGAAATACACGTACCCGGATCCAATCGCGTGTGAGACTTCCCGCGAACCCCCGTAATACACGTACCCTGCTGAAATCGCATGTGAAACTTCCTGTGAACCCCAGTTATACACGTACTCCACTCGCACAGGCCCTTTCGCGTGTGAAACTTCCCGCAAACCCCGTAATACACGTACCCTGTTCCAATCGCGTGTGAAACTTCACGCGAACCCCAGTTATACACGTACCCCACTCGCAGAGGCCCTTTTCGCGTGTGAAATGTCACGCGAACCCCAGTAATACACATTCCCCGCTTGGCGTTTGCTGTTTGGCAGCCCTGTAAACTGGTCCAGGGTTAGCGCAGCCCTTTGCGCTGGATTGGGGATTTTGATGGATTTTCCTTGTGCAAGGGAGTTCTTGGGGTCGTAACTGGCGCTGCTGCAGGGTCGCTGTGCCACTCTGCGCCACGGCTGGTTTTGGAGGCTAAAATCCATGAATACGCTGTGCGCGGAAATCGATTTTAGCGCACGCGGCTGGCGCAGACATTCGCACGCGCACACTGTGCGCCAGCCGTGTGCGCCACTTGTGGGCGAAAATCTATGAATTACCCCCCACGTCTCCCCAGCCCTTAAGACGCTGCACTGACTTCCAGTAGCCCGAAGGGTGACTTTCAAAACCTTATGCATCTCCCATCAAGCACTGCATAAAACCGGACCTGAATATCTTCAAGACAAACTAAAACCCTATCACCCCCCACGCAATCCAAGATCGAGTACAGCAGGCCTCCTAATCATACCAAAGACAAACTCAGTCAGACTAGGCGGAACATCATTCTCAGCCTTGGCCCCCACGCTATGGAATTCACTCCCACCCCACATCCGCCTAACTGAGGACCTAACGTCTTTCCGCAAACTGCTGAAAACCTGGCTCTTCCCATAAAACCAACCCGCACCATACTATCCCAAAACAGACTAACAACAACCCAATGACACCAATCCAACCAACTACTGATGCGAGAAATTGACAGCTAGTAACTTCTACTTTAAACTAGAAGGACAAACAGAATTAAACGAATAAAGTAGATCAAAGCAGTATAAGGGTTAATAAGAGTAAACCATACGGAAACAGTAAAGAAAATTAAACTGCTGAAATGGACAAATTGCATGAGGCGTAAACGAAGTAAATGACTTGGATGATATAATTAGAATTAATGAAGCCGGTAGAACAGATGAATGCGCTGAGTCGACAAATGAATGAGTGGAAGAACAGACAGCTATATAGAGAATGTGTGTGGAAATCAAAAGAATAAGCAAACCGGATGAGCGTATAGAATGGATGATCATGAAGAACAGATGAGCGCGTAATACGGATGAGTGCATAATATAGATGAGTGTGAAGAATAGAGGAGTGTAACCCGAATGACTGTGTAGAACAGATGAGTTTGTAAAGCATGTGACAGCTCCAGGTCATATTCTGCAGGTTTCCACAGGAGAGGCTAGTAAAGCGCATGATTGAGTAGATAGCGGATGAACTCGGAAGTGCAGAGCGGGTGAGTGTATTGGAGCGGGTGAGTGTATTGGAGCGGATGAGTATATTGGAGCGGAGGAGTGTATGGAGCGGAGGAGAGCATGGAGCGCACGGGTGCATGGAGCACACGGGTGCATGGAGAGGTTGAGTGCGCAGAGCTGATGAAGCTATAGAACAGACGAGTGTGTGAGATTGAAAATATAAAATTGGATATCGCTGTTGGATGTGTGAAAAGCACAAGTGCTTAAAGCGGATGAGTGCGGAGAAGGGATGAGTTTGTGGAGCGGATGACTGCGTTGGAGGGGGTGTGTGCGCAGTGGGGGTGTGTGCGCAGTGGGGGGGTGTGCACGGAGGGGGTGAGTGCATAGAGGGGTGAGTGCGTTTCACAGATGAGTGCGTAAATCTCAGATGAGTAAGTAGAGCCAACGAGTCTGGATAGCTGATGAATGCGGAAGTACGGAGAGTGTGTTTATCGCCCGAACGGACGATTCTACAGACCTGGCGAATGTGCGCAGAGGGTGTGTGCGCAGAGTGGGTGAGTGCATAGAGAGGTGAGTGCGTAGAAGGGATGAGTGCGTAAATTTCAGAGAAGCGAATATAATGCAAGAATGTGCAAACCGGATGAATCTGCACAACAGATAAGTGAAAACAGGATAAATGTGTAGAACAGATGAGTATGTGGAGCAGATGAGTAAGTAAAGCCAACGAGTCTGGATAACTGATGAATGCGGAAGTGCGGAGAGTGTGTCTATCACCTGAGCGGACGATTGTACAGACCCGGGGAATGTGTGGTATAAAGGAGTGCATGGAGCGGATGAGTGCCTGGAGCGGACCGTGGAATGAAACGCATGGGTGTATAGAACGCAGGGGTTTATAGTGCATGGTTGTATGGAGCGGATGGGTGCATGGAGCGGATGGGTGCATGGAGCGGATGGGTGCATGGAGCGGATGGGCGTATGGAACGGATGGTCGTATGGAGCGGTTAGGTGTATGGAGAGGCTGAGTATATGAAGCCGATGGGAGTATGGAGCGGATAGGCGAATGGAACGGATGAATATATGAAGTGGATGTATATTCAGAGTACACGAAGGTATGACAGGCGAGAGTAGAGATGAATATATAGAAGATATTACTGCTGGATGCGTGAAAATCACGAGTGATTAAAACGGATGAGTGCGTGGAACGGTTAAGTGCGTGGAGCGGATGAATGCATAGAGAGGATGAGTATGTAGAGGGGGTGAGGTGCGTAGAGGGGGTGAGGTGCGTAGAGGGGGTGAGTGTGTAAAACAGGTAAACGCATAGCACGCGCAAGAGCAAAAATCGAACGAGTGCCTGGAGCGATCGAGTGCCCAGAATGAACTGACGCCTCGCATAGTGCCGACGAGTACGTAGAACGAATGGGCACTGATACACCCAGTACTGATGAGTGCGTAGAACGGATGAGTATGTTGAACTAATAAATGCGTAGAACATGAAGCAGTCAGGAGTGCATGCCTGGCGGTGTCAACAGTGCATGCCTGGCGCTATCAAGAGTGCATGCGTGGGGCGGACAAGTGAACAGCCGTGTAGCGGACAAGAGCACATGCACAGAGCTGACTAGACTGCGAACCAGAGTGCATTAGACCAGAGTGGAGTACATAGAATGGATAGGTGTCCATGGTACGGACTAGAACGCATAGAATTGTCGTGACGTATATAGTATGGTTTAGAATGCAAAGAACGTTTGAAAGAGCATATAACTCATCATATAACACCACCATGCTTACTCTCGCCTTTACATCACCACTCAACTAGAACACAGAGATACTATGACACCATTCGGTATAACTGTTCTCATAGCAACATCCGCTGCTCACTCCACATCATTCTAAGTTGACACTGCTGGTCTCACACCCCCCAGCCAGGCGTTCTCCTCAGGCCTATCGCAGCCGCAGCCGTTCTGGATAAAACCTGCCTGAACAAACACATTCTCCTGGTCTCTCAATCACCACACCTACCGCGAAGAAGCAGCTACTACACGGATATCGCACGAGCTGCACACATACCCGGTGCTCACACGCACCTTTTGACTCTCTATACTGATCTGAACTTCGGTTCCCAAGGGCGTTCAACCTACCAGCGCCTTCAGACCATACCAATGGTATATAAGGCACTATATAAATGCAAAATAACATAGCATAACATAACTTTGCTACAGACACAAACCACAGAGTAAAATGATCTGTCAATTTATTTGTAGTGAGTGATGATCCCACACATTTGTTAAAAAAACACATTATTTGTGCGCGCTCTGTACGCATGATACATTCTTTTGCTATTGATTGTATGTCAATCAGATGCATTATATCTTTGTGTAAATTGCACACACAAACATGATTGAGTCTAATTTGTAATGTGAATATTGGCGAGGTGGCTCAAGACAGACACTCAGCTCATCTGTGCAATTTCGGATGCAAGCCATACAAAAGACAGACAAGTCAGAGTTTTAACATAATACCCACAGCAGAAACACAGGTGTTTCGAGTGCCAGAGGTTAATCACGCTTGCAACAGCGGTGTGTTTTTAATCGGAGCACATGCTATTTGCACATAGGATAAAGTATATTGCATTCACCAACCAAGGAGAGCCATGACCACATACAGGAACAAAGCTGAAGCTCGAATCAAGGTCAAGAAACATACGCAATACCATACTTTTGTGTGTCATGCAAGAGTAATGCCAGCTTAAAATGCATGGTCACACCACTATCTGCTTTAATATTTGCAAACTAATTTGAATGGTGGCAGAGAGAGCCAGACCACATTGGGGAAGGGGCGGGGGGTGGGGGGGGCGGTTGCAAATCTGTTCTGCCTTGTTTAGTCCAGTCTGCATGAACACCCAAAACTGTGAGAGGTAATATAGGAAGACAAAGGGAGAGCCTCTGCAGGAATGCAAGGTAATCCACAGAGAGTGAATGTTACACAGCATGAGAACCTACCTGTGTAGCCAGCAGAGGCGCCTTCGCCACATCAAGGCACTCGGGTGAAAACTGTGCTTGTGAAAGAGGCTACAATGAGAGCACCCGAAGCTGCTTCATGTCATTACAGGAAATAGGAGCATGTAATTAATGAAATATTGCTTTCAAGCAAACACATATTCTTTCAGCAGAGGTGACAAACTCAGCACATGCTGAACCCCAAAAGCAGAGGAATGCAAGCGATCTAAGGATTGGCTGAGTCTGGGCTGGATGTGGGTAGCATTGTGAGGGCACTCCTAGAATCTTCCATTCAGGCAAGGAATGGTTTAGTGCCACTGTCCGTGATTATTCCACTGAGTAATTCCTTCCTACTGTCGAGAAAGTGTGGCATAGCCTGAGAAAGCTTACATGCTACAGTGAATAATTGTCCTGCGTAGCGCGGTAAGCTTCGGATTAAGGGTGGAAGTTCTGCCAGGTTGCAGAACACACGTTCCTCTGTTCACTTTCTCCATTTAAGATACTTAAAAAGAGTTTCTTGTCCTAAAATGTATTCTTTTCAACATCCCTCCAGCTAGAAGTTCCCTTCCACCAATTTGCCTTGATTACAAAAGGTGGGTAACCTCCAATTCTCGCCCAAATTTCCACCATTGGCGATTCCCATTGTTGACCATTAATGGTTGGAACAAGAGACATGGGTGTTTCCGAGCCTTCTAAGCCTGGACGTTTTCTAGGCCCCCTTTATGCACGCACATCAGTTAGGGGCTGGCAGCAGCCTTTTGACAGGTGGTGCACGTGCACACCAAAGAATGTAAGCGGTGCAAACCAGTGGGCTGCCGTGAGATTACCGGCTGCCCTCTTTGCCATGCCAGTTTCACAGGTGTTAAAAAGACACACAGAGCACCTCTTAATCAGTGGCCAGTGCTAGGCTTTTCAGTAATCATCTAAATACCACGACTCCCCTAATACCCGCACTGTGCTGCAGTTCCCCTATTGTGTTTCAGGGTAGCTGCAGGTTGACCGGGTCACCATGACCCGATCCATGATGTGGCATGGGGCCAGGGTGGGTTAAGGTATGAGTACGACTGTTCTCCTTTCAGGCAGCCAACCCGACCCGTCACCCCACCCATAAGCAGAGGAGCGTGAGAAGAACAAGAGGTAGGATAGAAGAAAACTGGGACAGAGAAGGCCGGGAAACGCATAGGCAAATGTGGAAGAAATAAAAAGCAGTTTCCATATTTTTTAAGGTGGATCCAAATTAAACACTTGTCCACCTATCCAATGAACAATCACTGACCTCTGCCCACACCCGAATCCCTGCTACAGGCATACCCCTGCCCACACCAGAACCGCTGCTGCAGGGATACCTTTGTCCACACCAGAATCCCCGGTGCAGGGCTACCTCTGCCCACACCAGATTCCCTGCTGCAGGCCTACCTCTGTCCACACCAGATTCCCTGCTGTAGGCATACCTCTGTCCACACCAGAATACCTGCTGCAGGGTTTACCTCTACCCATATTGGCCAGCCCAGAACTGCCAGGCCTAACTCTTCCCGTATCTGTTCAGCCTACAACCTACGCAGCCTAGCTTTGACCAAATGGCATCTTTCCGGTCCATTCTGAGCACCTTGCTCCCCGCCTACCCATTTCTGAGTTTCCATAGTGCACCTTTTGTGCACCTTGCGCAATACTTGTCATCCCATGCCTGAGGGCTCTTCCCTCCTGTCTCTTTTTGCATACTACCTGCCCATTCCTGAAAGACACCCATGGCAACCTCCATGCTCCTGTCTCCACAGGCCCATCCATCCATGACAACAGTTTGAGCTCACCTGGGATAAATTCTGGTCAACATTTGCGAGCACCCCACCCCCTGCAGTCAATTCACACACTGCAAGTCCCTACCCCCTCTCACCTAAAACATTATCGGCCAATATGCTACCCCGCCCAAACCTGAGACTCCCCAGGAATTGCTCTCTCCTTCTAGTGCTGCTACTGCTCTGCAAGTCTACGCCTAGGGTTCTAGGGGACATTACACAGATTGACAGCCCTTATCGTAGAGCCTTTATCATAGAGCTCTCAAGAAGACCTCTGCAATCTCACAGCATTAAAGTTCTATGCCCAGACACACCTTGTATCTAACATTTTACACTGCCAGCTATTGCAGCAAATCAAAGCCTCTGCCTCCAGCCTGGCAATGTATGACCAGTCCACCCTCAATAGTACCCTTGTGTCCTTTGCATGTATTCTTCTCTCCTTGCCCTTGGCTTTGTCAGCATTTGTTTTTAAATGCAGCTGAGCATGTTGGAAGGAACATGGATGAGCATGTTGGAAGGAACATGGATTTGAACACTCCACAATGAAGAGTACACGCTTGCTAAATGCAGCAAGAGACCCCACATAGAAAGGGCTGTCTCGCTGTACAAAAAACACATTTGTATTTTATTTATTTACATAGCGTGCCTGGCGCAAAGGCATCTGATATCAGCAAAGACTTGACTCTTACACAACCCCATCTAGCATCCCACCGCCCACTTCCAAGCAGGCACGAGGCGAGGCAGATTGGCTTTGAATCTAACGATGCACTGTTAGATGATGGGAGGATGAGTGTACAGATGTGCAGGTTGCTGATGTGTGCGTGTTTTTCTGGATGCCTATTCAATGCTTTCATGGCCCCAGTTACAACCAGTGTGCATACTCACCCTGTCCCCCTTAAACACATATCTTCATTATATCTAGGATATCAAACAGCAAACCATGCCACCAGCAGGCAGCAGCCAGCTATCAATAATCCTGTAAATAAATTAAGGAGGTAATTTAAGTTAAGACACAACGACAATATTCCTGACACGGGACGGAACCCCACTGAGGTGAAAACAGGCAAGTTCTGAAAATAACAGAACCATTTCATTCAAGGCGTGATGATGGTGTAGACAGTTTGTTGCTAAGTTGGTGGGCCACACACACACTGACACACAGACATGCTACCTTAAGGTTAGCAGCAAACTCGTGGTCTCAGCCAGTCAGAGGAATCGATTCTCAAACGCACGATCGGACTGATCAGGCACTGGCAGACAGCCCAACAAGCAGCAAGTGAGACTGCAACCACTTGAATATCGCTGGTCGCTGCTGCAAAAGCAAATAGGATGTGACTGTCCCTGCCCAGCCTGAGACTCAGCACGCAGCATCGCTGCCTCAGTCAGCCTGCTCGCTCATGCTCCGTGATCGCTTTGACGACAGTAGTCAGCAGCACTGTGACTGGACTCCGGAGGCTGCGCAGCAGTCCACTGCGAAGGGGCACATGCAGTTTGTTTCTCGCCCGGGAAGTGCTTGGAGTCATATGCGCAGGCAACTGGCTCGGGCTGTGGCACGCCACAAGCAGAACATTTGTCTTTGCATGCAAGTGAAGTTGCAAGCAACTGCCTGGCCATGCCTGTCACAAGGTGTGGTGAGGCCTCCTTAGCATTTTGTGCACAGGGCCATCGGCGGCAGTCGCAAACAGGAGACACAAGAAATCTCCCCTTGAATTTATGTGGAGGAACCCAAATATGGGTAATTATTACAACTGCAAATCAACTACAGCAAAGGTAGATTTCTGTACTGAATAAAGGTTTATGCCAGACTAACTTTTGTATCATATGCATAAATATATATAGTATGGTATGATGGTGTGTGCTGCGTCATACCAGCATTAAGAAGCATCCTGCCCCCGTGTCCACATTAAAACACACATCATAAACAGTGACAGATAGATAATGTGAAGTGGGGTTGGTGAATTTCTGAACTGAAGAGGCTTAAATGTTTGCATCAATTATGCGTGTTCGACAAAGCACAGTGAGGGAGACCAAAACAAACAAGGGGAGTTTGAAGGGTGTCTCACTCCCAAGAAAATGTTTGAAACATTGTGTTAAAATTATGCATTTAATGGCACTTTCTTTGCAAAGTTTGGTAGAAATCCACACAGTTTGCAATTGGTTTTGAACAGAAGCACATGAAAAAACCCAATAGTTGCAAGTCACCAACCATGCACAGGAACGTTTTCCAATACATGCCATGCTGTTTTTGCACACAACATATGCTAATATAAAAATATTTGTGCTGGTTGTTCCCATATATGTCCATTCAGGCTGCACCAATATATGTAATTATTACCATATAAGGACTCCCAGCCAGTAAAAGAAAGTATGTACAGGCTGACTATGCACCATACATGTTATTGCTGACTAGACTGGCCTATGTTCAATGTGGTTCAGTTTAGCCAAGAAGTATATTTGATTTACCCTTCATGCATGGTCCTGTAAATCTAGGGCAAAGCAAAACAAGCATTAGCAATGCTAACAGTTTGGGCGTTTGTGTAGGCATGGGAAAGGCAATTCTGTACAACTTCAATTAGTCATTAACTCTCAGAAGACTTGTTTGAGAAACCACTCGCAGACACTTTGAGGGCAAAGTTTGATGGTAAGGCTTTATTGAAGTTATCTCAAAGAGTTTCAATGAGGAGGTGTTTTGGATGGTGTTAGGCAGGAACTCGTGGGAATTGCCATAGGGATTAACATGGGCATGGGAAGTTTTTATGCACTGTGGATCCCAGTGTGGGGGTTAGACGGCTCCCCCCACCGCTGGACACATTAGGGAATTTCTCAAAGGGTCTGTGCCTCTGAGAAGTCAGCAGGGTTGGGATAGACTCTGCCAGTCTCACATCAGGCTCTGATTAACCACTGACAGACTTTGCAACAGCCATATAAGTCTTTCAGAGGTATAGGGCTGTAAATCTATTTATTCGTAGGCCAGTACATGTTTGATTGTTCTCAGAGTGGATCTGAGAGATAGATGCCTGGGAGGTTTGAAGTAGGCACATTTAACATTTTCAGATTTGCTGCAAAGGTGGAAGGCTATAGCTAATTTCAATATCAGTGTTCTTAATGCAATATGTGGATTCTTACCTCTGTTGCAGAGTGGTAGAAGGCACCCCTTATTAGTTTTGGTTATTAGGTGGTGCCTAATCGCCACCTATGAGCCAAAACTATTACACTGGATTACATATAGGAGAGATCTAGGATATCAGTTGAGGCACACAGCTTGTGGGTGTTGTTTGGTTATTGACTACCCCATGCTAATAATCCCTATCGCCATACCAACCCACTACCTCCATCTTCCCAACCAAAACATATCCTCATGAGAACTCTTTGAGCAATCTCTATCAAACAGTAAAACCAAACTTTGTGCAGTACACGGCCTTACAGGGCTATTTCTAAGCAGTCTTCTGAGAGTTATTGGCTCAACTCCCCACCTATCTGAGACTTGGGGATCTGCTCCCTCCTCTTTCCTCCCCTGTTTGCTTGCATATCCATTGCTGCCAAACTGCCTAACTTCCCCGACCCCCATTCTTCGCTCCTGGATACGTTGAATCTCTGCTTTCCTCAGCGTGTACTTTTTCCTAAAACTTGTAAAGCGCTTTGTTGCTTGCGAAGCACCGCCTATGCTCAATAAATACCCTAATAATAATAATAGAAATAGAATAATAGAAATACTAATAATAATTGTAGCTGTAATTGTGCTACTGGTGTAATGGAATGTGTCTTAACCAAGTGTGCCTTCAGCCACTTGATTCATAAGTAATGCGTGTGTCCTTGCATCTTTCCTTGCACTGAAGTCATATGAAAAACAAGCATTCTCAAAGACAACAGTTTTGGATTCTGTATAGACACCATACGCGTTTTCCAAGCACTGGTATAATTTGCCCAGGTGTTCACACCATTTTGCAGCCGTTGTTGTATCATGGCCAAGTATCACCATTCAGGCAGTGCATGCCAAATGCCTATCCCTTGGCTACACAAAAGCCAAATCTGTTGGCTTTATCAATGCTCGTTCGTAGTGGTTTCATGCAGTACATATCACTCTTCCGTGTTATTGTGCGTTCATAATCTTGTTATAGTGCATTCAAAGATGGAAAGTTTATATTTTACCCATTTCAAGTGTGCTTTATAAGAGGAGAAATGCACCTTAAACCTGAGTGTGGTTTGGAAGGTTGGCAAGAGTACATCCCACCCTGTTAGAGTTTTGGAAGGTTGGCACCACTCATTCTGAGCATGGTGTGGAAGGCCAGCAGCAGGTATGTTTTTTTCTGGTTCTTTAGCTTAATAGGAGTCACTTCTCCTTCTGAAAATGATGTTCCGTAATCGAATAGTAAAATCTGCGCCTTCTAACTCGTGCAGTGCACATGTGTGTGTGTGTGTGTGTGTGTGGTTTTGTGAGTGTTGTGTGTTCCCTCAGTCACAATCTACAAGCTCTCAGAGTCTTTGACTTGCTACCGCCCTAGTTATCAGGGACCTAAAGCTGTCAAAACAAAAGATGGGCCACTGTTCAATGGTGGCTAAGCTCGCTCAGCATTGCCAGAGCTCCATAAAACAGCGTTCCCTGGGCCTCTATAGGTGTGGAATGACGGTCAGTCATTGAATGCGCTGCAAGACTCCCTCTAAGTGCGAGGCCTGGGGCAGTTTGCCCCTCCTGCACCCCCCTTGTGACGGCCCTGTGCACGGCACTGGCAGCCCTTCCTGGCTGAGCCAGGAATTATGTGCAGCAGCAGACAGTGGCAGTGCACTGTCTGTGCACAACACGAGATTCTGGGGGGACATATGCCATTATATCCCCCCCACTTAAAATTGTGAGGGGGGATTTGTCCCCCATTCCCCCCATTCCCCACGCCCATGGCCAGATAGGTTTTGTATGGGGATTTATAATTGGGATTGGTTTGGACCTTGACAGAGGGGCTTTGGATGGCACTTTACAGAGGGGGTAATGAGACCTTGTAAAGCAAATGGCTTGGGCTATTTAGAACCAGGGAGCTGGATGTGCTCTTGTCAAGTGGATCTGGATTTGGGTTTGTCGGGATTACCAAGATGTCTTTCAAAAAGAGCAAGCAAACACCATACCTTTGCACAGACCGTATGACTGCCAAATTGATCTGCTACCTGGAGCTCAAGTTCCCTGCAGCCGGATGTACGCCCTAACAGAACAGGAAAACCAGCATCTAAAAACCTACCTCGATCAGTATCTGGCAAATGGCTTCATTCGTCCGTCCAAGTCCCCTGCAGCCTAGCCCCTCTTTTTTGTGCCTAAAAAGGAGGGAAACCTGAGAACTTGCATTGACTACAGAGCACTTAACCAGATCACGGTAGAAAACTGGTACCCGTTCTGCTTTTCCCCGAGCTCTTGGCTCAAGTCAAAAACGCTCAGATATATACAAAACTAGAGGGGCCTAGCATCTAGTAAGAGTCAAAAAAGGAGATGAGTGGAAGACGGCCTTTTGCACGAAATATGGCCTTTATGAATATCAGGTTATGCCCTTTGAACTATGTAATGCACCGGCAGCATTCCAATTGTTCATGAATGACGTGCTCCGCAAACTGTTGGACGTAAGCGCTCTTGTCTATATTGATGACATTCTTTTTTTTTTGAACTTTTGTTTATTGGCAGGAAGTCAAAACAGGTACAGCATGGATAGCATACATGTAAGCGAGCATCATGACAGTACATAAATGCAGTGCAAAACAGGTAGAATCAACAGTACATAAGAGCGGGGGGGATATTGTGGGATAGCTCGGGCGGGGCATGCCTCATTTTTAGTCCGAATGGGCAGGTGAGGGGGTGGAGGTCCATTCAACCCCATCCTTATTATTTAAATAGCTGCAAAATTCTGACCAGACATTCCTGGGGCGGGAGGGGGTGGGCAGGGATCCAATGTACTCCTCTTCACACGTTTGTACCCACGTGAGGGCCCTCAGCCACATGTTGAAGGATGGGGGGTTATGGCGCTTCCAGCATTGCAGTATACATTTTTTGGCAACAATAGCACCCACATTTAAGAATTTCGACTTTTTCCTCTCGTCCTCCCCAGTCCAAATACCGAACAGCAAGGCTAGTGGGGTCGACTCAATTGGGGAGCCAATTATCTCCGATAGCGCTTCTGTGACCTCACCCCAAAATGTGTCGAGCGCAGCGCAGGACCAGAACATATGACCGTGGTCTGCCTCGGGAGCTCTGCATCTCGGGCATGTGTGTGTGGAGTTGGATGCGAATTTTGCCACTCTATGTGGCGTGTAGTAGAGTCTGTTGAGAAGTTTGTATTGCATGCAGCGGAACCTGGCATTGAGTGAGACTTTGCGCGTGTGTGCACACATTTTGCTCCAGACTGCGTCGGTGATCTCTGTGTTCAGTTCCTCCGCCCATGCTCGGCGTGAGTCTGGGGTCGTGTTACCCAGTCTGTCCAGCTGCATTTTGTACAGGGAGGAGATTATACCCCTACAGCCTGAGGAGTTAGCTATATATTGGAGTTCAGGGGAGTCAGGAGGCTCATCAGGGAAGGAGGGCCACATCTCCCGTACCACTGCTCTCAACCTGTAGTACTGCAACAGGTCCAGTGCTGAGCCGGGGTGTCCTGAGCGCCATGTTTGGGGAGTAATAAATGTGCCATCGTGGTAGAGATCTGTTAGGGCCCGATATCCCAGGTCCTCCCACCGCCGAGAGAGAAGGCGATCATGTGTCGGAGGAAGGCCAGGGAACCGCCATAGGGGGAGCCACTTGTAATACGGACGCTGCTCCCGAGTGGAAGGGAGGATATTGTTCCAAGCCCTAATCGTAGTGGCCACTGGGTCCGATGGGGCATCAGTACGGTATGTATGGTGTAATAGTAAGGTCATGGCGTGGGTGCCATCGCCAGCCATTTTCTCTAATTTGACGTGTGGGGGCGGATTTGGGTGAGTGTACCAGTGGGTGGCATGTTGGGCCTGTGCAGCATTCCAGTATAGAGTCAAATCGGGGGCAGTGAAGCCCCCTCTTTCGTAAGGGAGGGCCATGTGTAGCCACTTCTTGCGGACTGCTCCGGAGTGCCATAGAAATTGGGCAAACGCTGTGTGGAGGTTCTTGAAGTACTGCTTGCCTGGCCATACCGGCACGTTGGCGAATATGTAGAGGAGCTTGGGTACCGCGATCATTTTGATTAGGGAAAGTCTGCCCGCCAGGGATAGTGGCAGGTTGCGCCACTTAAGCAGCTTGGATTCGATGAGCTGAGCTGTGGCTGCGTAATTGTCTGCCAACAGGGATGTTTTAGCTAATGACACTTGCACTCCTAGATATTTAATTCCGCCCGGGGACCAGCGCAGGGGGAACTCACAGGACGGTTGCTGAGTTGTTTTAGTTAGGGGGAAGATTTCAGATTTGGAGTAATTTATAGTAAAGCCCGAGTATGTTCCTATTTTGGTTATGTCGCGAATGATAGGGTCAAGGTGTATGGAGGGCTGTCTGACATAGAGGAGTACGTCGTCCGCATATAGTGAGATGATTTCTGGTGAGTCCTGCAAGCGTACGCCCTTCCGGGTGTGGCGGTTCCTAACGTGATCAGCCATGGGTTCGATGGACAGCGCAAAGAGGATGGGGGAGAACGGGCAGCCCTGGCGTGTGCCTCTGTGTAGTTCGAAGGGGGGGGAGGGGACGGAGTTGATGAGGACCCTCGCCGATGGCCTTGTGTATAGCAACTTTATGTAGGAGATCATGTTCGGGCCTATCCCCATTTTCTCCAGCACAGCCCATAGGTACTGCCATGAGACCATGTCGAATGCCTTTTGGGCATCTAGTGTGACTGCCACTGCGTCGGCATTTGGATCAATTCTGGACAGGACATTAAAGAGGCGCCGGATGTTGAGTGCCGTGGAGCGCCCAGGGACAAATCCGCTTTGGTCGGCATGGACCAGGTAGGGCATGGACAGGAGAAACCTGTTGGCAATTATTTTGGCAAAAATCTTCGTGTCAGTGTTAATAAGCGACAGGGGCCTATAGGAGCTACATTCGTCTGGGGGTTTCCCGGGCTTGGGGAGGACAGTGATCAATGCCTCTCTTAGGGAGGGAGGAAGGATGAGTGTACGTAGTGCTTCCGTCCAGACCCCGTGGAGTATGGGCGCTAGTATGGCAACATGCTCTTGGTAGAACTCAGCTGTGAGCCCATCGGGACCCGGGGCCTTGCCCTTCGGAAGATCTGAGATTGCCCGAACTATCTCCTCTAGGGAGAACGGGGCGTCAAGGAGTTCTTTGGTGTTTTGGGAGATCAGGGTCATAGGAATAGATTCCAGTAGGTCATCTAAGTCCTGGGATGAGTGTGTCGGTTGGGGACCGTATAGGTTGGCGTAAAAGCCAGTAAAAGTGTCGAGGATAGCTTGGTCCGACCAGTGTCTCACGCCCCTTTCGTCGATAACACTATCAATCCGGGTCCTACCTCCCTCTGATCGCACCAGTTTAGCAAGGGTCCTGCCCGGCCTGTCCCCCTCTCCATACTTTCGGGCCGCAATGGGGCGAGCATGGTATCTCACCTCACTCAGGGCGTGCGTCTCAAACCGTTCCAGCTCCGTTCTAATCTTCGCTAGGGTTGCAGGCGCTGGAGTAGAGGCGTAATCTCTTTCTAGGTTTTTAAGCTTAGTTTCAGAGTCCCTCAGCGCCTGCCTTATGGCCTTGAGGACCCCCGCCTCCCTGGAAATGCACATACCTCTAATATAAACTTTGAATGCCTCCCACCTGGTCCCCTCGGGCGTGTCGCAGGCGTTGTTGTTTTCGAAAAACAAGGCTATGTCCGCCAGAATCTCAGCCTTAAAGACTATATCTGACAGGGCGTCGGGCTTGAAGCGCCATGCAGGGCGGGCTTCAGGGGCTCTACCAAGTTGGATCTGTAGGAGCACTGGGGAGTGATCGGAGAGCGTGCGCGGAAGGATCCTGACATCCGAAACCCTGCCCATGCGGTCACCCGACAGGAGGAATAGATCTATCCTCGAGGAACTGTCGTGTACCGTAGAGTAAAAGGTGTAGTCCCTCTCTCGGGGGTGGAGTGTCCTCCAGGCATCGATCAAGTTGAGGGAGCCCATATGAGTTTGAAGCCGTTTAGCCGCGCGAGACATGGGTCTACGGGCAGTGGCCGTCCTGTCCAAGGTCGCATCAAGTATGAGGTTCATGTCTCCGCCCCATATGATAGAGATATCGATATATTTCATGAGAATGGCAGATATGGTGTCTATAAACTCCGGGGAGTCAATATTGGGGGCATACGAGTTCACGAGCAGGCATTCGTCCCCGGCCAAGGTGCAGTGCAGAATTACATATCTACCTTCTGGGTCGATGTGGGATGTGTGAAGTGTAAACGCAACAGCCTTGTGTATAAGAGTGAGTACCCCCCTGGACTGGGTGGAATACTGAGTGTAGAATCTGTTTGGACCCCAGGTCTGTGCGAGGTTCGATGACAGGAGTTTCTGAGCGTGAGTTTCCTGCAATAGGAGCACTTTGATCCCGTGTCTCTGTGCGTACGCCGTTATCCTACGAGACTTAGTAAAGTTGGTCAGACCCCGTACATTCCAGGTCAGCACTCTGATGGCCATAGCAGGGGGTTACGGGACATCCCAAATGCGGGAACTGGCTGCCACACCCACCAGGGGCGCCAGAGTGAAGTAGACCCACCACCCTGCCGCGTCCGTCAAGACCATCCTGCCATTTTGAATAAAGTAAACCCCAACTGTCCCACCCCCCACCCTCACCGCCCAGTAACAACTAGCAGTGCCTCGACACCCGCCCACAAAGCAACCTGCGTGCCATCCCCAACTCGGCAGCACCAAAAACATAGCCCAACAGGGGCTCGATAACATAACCCTCGCCTTAAGCGGCATTGCAGCTGCAGTGGGGGCTGCTGCTGCCGTCCAGACCACCTTTGTGCGATCATTGCATAATAAAGCATCGTTACAGTTTACAGTTTTTCCCCACCAGTGCGGCGGGGGTTACAAGCAGGAGGATAAACCGTGTTGTTCGAGATTGCAAGGACGAAGGGGCCGGGGATCCAAGATGTGAGCAGGCATCCCCCGGAGGAGATGCAATGTTAGACCCAGGGCCATGGGCCGGGGCAGGCCGGCCAGAGGGAAGTCAGGAGAGGGCCAGCACCAATCCACAGATGGGCAGACCTCAGTAGCCAGGGCACAAGAGGTTCATCTATGAGCACAGGGATGATAGTCTCAGTCCTCGCCAATTGGTTCCTCCGGGGGTTGTGGCAGTGGAATCTGTGCTTCTATAAACTTAACCGCTTCATCAGGGACCGTGAAGAAGTAGCTCTTGTTGCGGTGGATGAATTTCATGCGGGCAGGGAAAAGCATAGAGTATTCAATTTTCCTGTCTCTGAGCATCCTCTTCACCCCGCCAAATCGGCGCCTCTCCATTTGTACCCCTACCGAAAAGTCCGGAAAGATCCTGACAATTTGTGATTCAAATCTTAGCTCCCCCTTCTCTCTGGCCAAACGGAGTATATGGTCTCTGTCTTTGTAGCTCAGTAGCTTTGCGATGATCGGTCTGGGGAAGTCGCCAGGCTTAGGCCGGGGCGCCAGAGAGCGGTGCGCTCTCTCGATTGTAAAGAATGGTGAAAACTCCGGATCGCCAAGGAGATCTCTAATTAGCTGCTCGACCGCCACCTCCATGCGCCCTTTAAGTGCAGACTCGGGAACCCCCACAATGCGTATGTTGTTCCGCCGGGATCTAGATTCTAAGTCATCATTCTTGGCTTTGACCTGTTTCATGTCGTGGACGAGCTCAGTGACTGTGTTTTGGAGAGTATGAATATGGTCCTCGCTGGCCCCTATCCTCTGCTCCGTTTCAGTTATCCTGGTCCCATGTTGGTCCACCTTAGTCCGTAGGGAGGCCACACTAGCATTGATGTCGTCCAGCTTTTCGTGGAAGGATGCGAAGTTTTTCGCCATGGACTCCATCAAGGTGGTCAGATCCGGGTGTGGGGGGTCCAGGGGGGGCGCGCTATCTTCCTGTGCCGCAGAGGAGGACGCCAGGTCTGCCCTGGGCGCCGCTTTGGCAAACTTGTCCATAGCGCCCACTTTATTAGCACCCCGTGCTCTGCTGGACATGGCCAAAGTCGAGTCAAGGATGGGGCGACACGTGGGGGGTGGCAGCTGGTCAGGGGTAGCAGGATGGAGGAGTCGTAGAGTCGGAGACTGGGCAGAGAAAGCGGGATATGGTGGTGGGAAGGTGGCGTGGTCTTGAGCAGCGGCAGCAAATGAGTGGGATCCCGTGCACTCCGGTGCCGCCGTGAGGTTAGCCAGCCGGCTGTCGGATCCCGGGAGCGGTGGCTCGTAGTGAAGTGTGTGGCCAGGGCAAAGGAGTGGGCCCAGTTCTAGCAGCAAGGTGAGGTAGGGGGGGGCCGCAGAGGTCCCAGCCCGTGTGTGGACAGCCCTCCGGGCGACTTAGGCCGATGGTGCGGGGTCCGCACCCGAGGGGGCGGAGATGGGGGGCCCCCCGCGTAGCGCCAAGCACCCACCTTCCTGCCCGTAGGTGGGCGAGACCGCCGCCTCCCAGGAGACGTCAGGGGATCAGGTCCGGATCAGCGGCCATCTAGTGGCGTGGTCTCGGTGATTTCGGGGGGGGCGGGCTGCGTCCCTCAAGGCGCCCCCCGGACGGTGTTGCCGGCGGCTCCCGCCGCGGAGCACACAAGGCCGCAGCCAGCAGGGGCGAAGCCCGCAGGGTCCAAGGGATCAGGCCGGGAGGCGGTGTCCGTGTGGGGGGGGCAGGAGGCCCCCGAGCGCTGCGCACAGGCAGACCAGTCGCGCCAGCCCCAGCCTCGGCAATCCGTCCCGGCGGCAGGGGAGGCCTCGGATGGGCGCGGAAGGCGGCGCACAGGTGACGGGCGCCGGGACGCCACGCGAGCCGGAGGTCGCAGCGGCCGCGGCAAGGCCGTGGGGGAGAACCCGCTCCGTCGGGGCCCGCGCGGCTCCCAGGGTCCGATTCAGCCCGGGATTTCGGGTGGGTGTCGAGGACGGCTCCTGCTTTCAAATCGCAGCAATTGCTGCAGTTGTGAGTGCGGATTAGCACCGATGCGAGGAGGATTCCGGTGGACTGCGACGGAGCTCTCGAGCTAAGCAGCCATTTTCGTTGGCTGCTCAACAGCGCCCCCTATATTGATGACATTCTTATCTATTCGACCACCAAGGAGGACCACGTCAACCATGTCCGGGCAGTATTGGAGAAACTGCGGCAACATCGGCTATATGCCAAATTGGAGAAATGCTTCTTTCATGTGACAAAGGTAGAATTCCTCTGTTTTATTCTCGCATCACGGGGCGTAAGCATGGACACGTGCAAGGTAGACGTTATCCTTAACTGGCCCTCACCGACATCCATAAAGGGAGTACAGAGTGTACTCTGGTTCGCCAACGTTTATCGCCGGTTCATTCCCGGGTTCTCCCAGATCGTCCACCCAATCACCTCTTAACTACAGAAAAAATAAACGGGGGGGCGTGGTCTAGATCCATGGACTGAGGACGTACTTCTCCTGAGCTCCTGCCCTGATCCTGAGATCGATCCTTGTAAGAACTCCCAGCCCAGACCGAGGACGGAAACAAACATATCCCCAGCTACCTCATCCGAGCCTGCACCGCCTGAGAGCGAATCCAGACGAAAACGGAGCCGGCAACACCGAAAACGCGACCTCCGCGCTTCGGTCCCGGGGAATCAAAGATGGCGGCCGCGACTCCGTCCAAAGCCCACAGACGAGGAGAGCCCGGGAACTGAGGGAGGTGGCACCCGCGGCTCCGGATGGTGACGAATTGCTGATCGCCTGTGCTACAGACGGTGAGCGGACTACTGCGCCTCCCATCCCTGCGCTGAGACCATCGCGAGGCGCACACCGCCACACACCGCCGCTGCGAGGAGAGGAGGAGAAGGCGGGGGCTGGTGGCCCGGGCCGCTACGGGCCCCCAAACGGACGAGGAGCACCGCGCGGAGGGGCACACTGAGCCTTCCAGCTCTTCTTTGGACCAGGCGGGTGGGGGCCCTCGCCGCCGGGCAATACTCACCCTCGGTCCGCGGCGCCCCTAATAGACACTGGCGGGCCCTGCAGGCGACCGCCACTTGGCCTGCACACACGATATGAGCCCCCTAGGGCACCAAGAATCAGCCGGGCCATAACGGGAACCTGTGAGCCCCGCGGCGGGGGCCACCACCCGGCCCATCCACATAACGCGGACGAGAGGACCGATAGCTGCACAGCGCTGAAGTGCCGGACCCCAGCACAAGAAACATCCCGAACCGACGGCCAAGAGTGGCTTCACCCCAGCGGACACTTCCTCACCTTCTGCCCAAAGGATACACCCATAGTCGGGGAAAACAGCACAGCGCCATAACCCCCACAGCCCCCGAGAGGAAGGACGACCCGCTGGCAACTGCTTGATCAATACCCCACAATAACGAGGAGAGTGAGGGGGAGCACCTTACCGCATGAAAAACGGCAGCGCCCATAACTAACCAGTGAACGGCACCCTCCCACACAATCACTGAAAACGACCTCAGGAGCCATCAGGCCATAAAAGTCCTCCAAACCACGACGGCCCTATATTTCTGACACCCAGAGGTCCCGAGAAAAGAAACACTGCGGGAAATAAGCGTACCGGAGTATCAGGCCGTTGGGAGGGGCCATAACACTGTGGGCACCAGCCCTAAAACATGGGAACACGCGGATAAGTCCCGAGGCGAATCGAGGAGCAGAATACCCAGCAGCAAGGGGGGTCACCTACCTAAGGCGAACTGAAAGCCGCATCCAGGACTCCCTCATAACAGTCAGACCCAAACAACAACAAGAAGCAAGGGCAACAGCTGTACAAACGACTCAACGGACACCCTACCACTGCAGGCAGCAACGACACTGCACATACCTCTCGGAACACTCTGCTGAGAGCTCTGGTGGACGAGCTTGAAGCGGACATCATATAGCACCTTACCAAAAGCCCTCTTTAGAAGGAATGCCACCTCCAAGGCACAAACCCAAACTTGTCACAATGGATGCCTTCACCTCAGTCAGACCAAAACAACAGATTCCACAGGAGATGAGCGCTGTTCAGGGATCTCCGACTCAGGCAACAGATCCTCGAGACTCCCAAATCCTACAAGCGATAGCAGCACTCCGAACATCCATGGAAGACAAGATCGGCGAAATAAAATCGGACATTCAACTGATGAGACAAGACGCGCGAAACCTATCCGACAGAATGGTCACTGCGGAAGCCTCTCTGCAGGACGCCACGGAGACCACACAGGAACTTAAAACGAAAGTCAAAGAGCTGGAATCCACAGTAGCTCGACTGGAAACGCGCTCAGAAGATGCGGAAGGCCGTGCCCGCCGCAACAATGTCCGAATACTGGGGATACCGGAGGATTCAAAGGGCCCCGACCCTACCGAATACATTGAAACGCTGTTCCTGCAGGAAATCGGGGCAGGCAAACTCACCCAGGGTTTCTCTGTGGAGCGAGCTCACGATCCCTTCAAAAGCGACCACCCCCGGGCTCACATCCGAGACCTATAATAGCTAAAATCCTAAACTTCAGGGATCGGGAGGCCATTCTGAGGTTCTCGAGAGAAGGCGGAGAAATCAAAAGAGGCGCGGCGTCAATAGTCATGTATCCCGATTACACCCCAGTAGTACAACGGGCGAGAAACTCTTTCATACCAGTGAATGCCACTCTAAGGAAACTCAACCTTAAATATATGTTGCTATATCCAGCGAGACTCAAAGTGCTTCACAACGGGAAGGCAATCTTCCTTGAAACCCCGGCGGCGGCTAATCTATGGCTTGAGCACAACAATCTGGCCGAGGATGCGGAGGGAACGGCGAGAAGTAATAAATACCAGGGCAACGACAAAGATCACGCGAGAAGCTGAAGGACACATCAACCACGGTTACCACCTCGGAATGAATCGCATCGCCACACCAAGAAGGCGACACAATCGGGCAGGAGCTCGGAGGCTCATGTGCAAGAACACTGACGACCCACCCCAACCGAAGCGGTGCAGGTAAAATGCCTACACATCACCCGGGCCGGAAGACCTGGAGAGGACTGGAAGGCCCGGGAGCCCCTGAGCGTTGTAAGTTCGTAACAACTGCTGGGGGCAGTTCACTGGTGTTCTTTTTCGTTGATCCATTCTACGGGATGGAGGTTGTTAATGTTGATAAATCTCCGAAGGCAGAATCACAACTGACGGGTTGGGGAACTGGCTGGAGGGCCAGGAGGGGCAGGACCGCACAAAACAGTGCCGAATTGGCGACGCCGGTCGCCACCATCTGCATTACTGGTGGAAGCAGGGGCTCTCTAAGTGTTTTGCGAAAACAAGATGGCAACACACATTAGACTATTGACTTGGAATGTAAGGGGCCTGGGCACCTACCTCCGCAGGAACAGGATTAAATCCTACCTACAGAGAAAGAGAGTGGACATTGCTCTCCTACAAGAAACTCACTGCACCGCTGAAACGGACGAGAAGCTCAGAGAACACTGGGGTGGACAAGGCTATGGAGCCCCCTACTCTAAATTCGCCAGGGGGGTGTTCATCTGGTTCAACCCCCAGGTACCGTTTCTCCTACGCAGGTTAGTGAAGGACCCAGAAGGTAGATATCTGATCATATGGGGAACGATAGAACAAAGAGAAATATGTATAGTAAACTCATACTTCCCCAACAATAATATACCAGCCCATTTAAAAGTACTTAGCGCCCAGATGTCACAGTATCGGGATGGCCTCTTCTTGTGGGGAGGTGATTTTAATTGCGTTTATAATCCTGAACTAGATAGGTCTTATCCACCGGTAAGCGGCTTTCCCGCTGCCACCTCATCCCTGAATATCACGGTCAATGAACTTGATCTGACCGATGCTTGGCGGGACCTCCACCCGGGTGAAAGGACATACTCATATTACTCATCCCCACACAAACTACACACAAGGTTAGATTATTTCTTCATAAGCAGAGAACACATGCCTCAGACGGCTAGCACACAATACCTAGGGAGGACCATCTCCGACCACTCCCCACTCCAGTTAGACTGGCAACACAATAGCCCTAGACCGCCCATCCCTATGTGGAGAATGCCTGCTGAGGCCCTGAAAGATCCGACCTTTAGGGATGAGCTCCAGGAGTCCTTGGATGACTATATAGCGGTAAACACAGGCAGTGTGGACCAAATAGGTACGCTATGGGATGCCCTAAAGGTGGTAATACGGGGAGAAGCAATTGCAAAAGCAGGGGGCATCAGGAAAACACTACGGGAGGAACTGAACCAGAAAGAGTTGGAAGTCCAACAACTAGAGTCCACCCCTATTGACACGTTGGGGAGGGAGGAAGAACTGAGTTCTCTCAGAGAGGACTGCTCCAAGGCATGGGACAGGCTGGCTAAGTTCGATTTTAGCGTTAGAACTAATAGAGCACATGCAGAGGCCGACAGACCAGGTCGACTACTAGCGTGGCTCTGCAAAAAAGAACACCCTAGGCAGGCCACTACAGCACTACAAGACGAACAAGGCATAGAACACAGGACTCAACAAGACATAAACACTACCTTTCAGCGCTTCTATGCACAACTATACTCCCACACACACAAGGTCCCACAAGACCAGATATTAGATACCCTGGAGGAAATCGGCCTGCCCAAACTGTCGCCAATGCAGTCTGAAGCCCTAGACTCCGACATCACACCGGAAGACATAACAGAGGCTATCAGGTCCCTCGCTACTTGAAGGACCCCAGGATGCGATGGACTCCCCCCAGAATTCTACAAGGAATACGAACCCACCCTGACGCCCCTGCTACACCAGGTCTTTTCTGAGACATTTGAAACTGGTATCCTACCCGACAGTATGAGGGAAACCTTACTGATTCCGATGCTCAAGCCCAATAAACCCTCCGATAAATGCGACTCCTATCGCCCGCTCGCCATGCTTAACTACGATGTGAAAATACTGACGACAATACTAGCGAAGCGACTATCCAAAGTGATTGGTGACATAGTGCACGAAGACCAGAACGGTTTTATACCTGGACGTAACACGTCCCTAAACTTACGCAGGCTTCAGCACATTATAGCCGAAACCAATACAAGCGAAAAACAACTCGCATTACTCTCCCTAGATGCTATTAAAGCATTTGATTCCATTTATTGGGAGTGGCTGGTGGCGGTCCTGGAGGGTTTTGGACTCGGCCAGCGATTTATCAGATGGGTAGTGATCCTATATAATGAACCAAGGGCCCGGATAAAATCCGGGAAATATGTGTCAGACGCATGGGATATTCGCAGGGGCACTAGGCAGGGCTGCCCACTCTCTCCCATGCTTTACATCCTGGGCCTAGAACCCATTGCAATCTTCCTCAGGCAGCAATTTTTTGATGCAGGAATTAGGCTGGGCGGGACTGACCATATTGTTTCATTATATGCAGACGATGTCCTAATATACGTTAATAACCCTCATCTCAATGTCCCGACAATACTGGAGATCCTTGATAACTACGCCAACGTCTCGGGTATACAATTTAGCAAAACGAAATCCTGCATGTTTCCATTAGCATCCCTGAAAAATAAATCTGCAGAAGAGCTTCCCTCAGTGGGCATAAAGTGGGAGACCAAATCTTTCCGTTACCTTGGGATCCAGATAATGCACACCCCAGAACAAATGCATACACAAAACACGATGGCTGCAATACCCAAATTGCGCAAATCCATAAGTTTCTGGTCTAAGCTTCCATTATCCATGCTGGGCAGGGCCTCAATAACCAAGATGATCATTCTCCCTAGATTCCTATATGGGTTCCAGAATGTGCACTTTTATATCACCAAACCCTTCTTCCAGCTTCTAGACACAATAATTAAGGAGTTTCTATGGGGTAAAGGCAGACATCGGGTGGCACTATCTACCTTAGTATTACCTTATAGCCAAGGAGGGATCCAGTTACCAAGCCTAGAGAAATACTACCTTGCGGCTCAGCTAAGCCATGTAACCAAATGGCTAGCGGATGGTACCACTTCAGAGAGCCCCCTCCTACAGGCCATGATCTCCCCAATCCGCCTGAGGGAATTGCTCTGGGCCCCTCAAACTTTGCTACACGATCAGCCTTTCCTGACGATCCTAGGCAGGAAAATATGGAGTAGAACCGAGACGGTGCTACACTTGAAGCAACCATACTTCCAAGAAGTACCGATACTCTCAGGACTCGACAAATCTGTCACCACCCTCCACACCATTAGGCACTGGGAGGAAAAAGGTGTATACACCTGGGGCGATCTATACTCCGAAGGCACATTCAGGGATTTCGCTGAGCTGCAAGAGGAAGAGGGCATCCACGCTGGCCAATTCCTGTGGTACCAAAAGATCCGCAAGATAGCACGCACTAAATGGGACACCTGGCCAGAGGAACCAGAGGCCACCCCCTTCTTGTCTTTAATGTACACCCTGAGCGAAGAGGGGAGAGCAATATCTCAGATCTATAAACTCCTGGCTGACATCCCTAATCCCCGCAGTGATATACTAAAGACCCGCTGGGAATCAGACATGGGACAGGAGTTGTCCGAAGAGGAATGGAGCAGAGCGCTATCCTTCCCGAAAGAGGTCTCTAGAAACCAGAGATTCCGGCTAATCCAATTAAATATACTCTATCGCACCTACTTAACCCCGAGCAGGATTGCGAAGTTCAACAAAACCGCCCAGACACAGTGCACCTGGTGTGGGATAGAGGGAGCAGATCTAATCCACATGCTATGGAACTGCACCAAAACCCGCAGCCTCTGGTCAATGGTGAAAAAAACCTGCGAAGAGGCAGAAGTCACTAGGTATAAGTGGACCCCAGCTGAATGCCTCCTAGGCTGCTATCCCAGATTGGCCAAACTCAAATACGCGGTTAAGCTGATGGACTTGCTATGCATAACAGCCAAAAGGACCATCGCCATGGCATGGAAACGGCCGGCAGGACCGAATCATAGGGCATGGCGCAAAGAATTTGAAAGATGGGCGACCGCCGAAACAAGAGCCTGGGAGGACAGCGTGGCTAGATCCACGGATGAGTCGAGTATGGCCCTTGCTGCATGGAAAGACACCATGTCTAGACTGTTTCACTCCTCTGATGATAAACCCCCCTGAACTATCCACCGGCCCTAGCACAGGACCTAAATGACTGCCTAAGACACTCGAAACCAAGCCCCTCCAGCATTAACATTCTTGGAAAGCACACACCCGCGTTCGTGGCGCCCGGCCACTCCCCCCCCGTTTACGACCCAATCAGACATCACCTACCCCTAAATCGGAGATAGTTAATGTTTCTAATGTTTTTAAGTTCTTGTTATGTAAAGATTGTTGTTTAACCGCAAAGACTGAATGTCACTGACCAAATTGGTCACCTTGAAATAAGTAACTGTAATCAAAATGCCAATAAACAAATTTAAAAATAAAAAAATACAGAAAAAATAAACAATTTAATTGGTCCGCAGAGGCAGAGAAAGCCTTCCAGGAGCTAAAACAAGCATTTACCACAGCGCCAATTCTACGACATCCTCGACCAGAACTGCCATACGTGGTCGAAACTGATGCTTCCAACATAGCAATGGGAGCAGTCCTGTCACAATGAGACCCCGAAACAGTTCATTTGCATCCCGTGGCATTCTGATCTCACAAGTTTTCAGCCCCTGAATTGAATTATGCAATCACTGATAAAGAACTGCTAGCAATTAAGGCAGCGTTCAAAGCCTGGAGACATTACCTTCTTGGAGCTAGACATACAGTCACCGTCGTCACGGATCACTGCAATCCACAATTTCTGAAGACCGCTAAAGCGCAATCATCACGTCAACTTCGCTGGGCTCTCTTCTTTGCAGAATACGACTTCGTCATCACCTATAGACCCGGAGTACGCAATGGAAAAGCGGACGCCCTGTCTCGCATGAGGGAGGGAGAAGAGGCATTCACTACACCAGACACCGTGGCCATCATCCCGTAATGACGGATCCAAGACAACGCACTTTTTGGACGGCTTATAACTTCGCTCCCCCTGGACAAATCCTCACTAAACTTTGCAAAAAAAGTATACGGCCCACTCTGAATTTTTTTGCAAAGTTTGGTGAGGTTTGGTCCAGGGGGGGGCAGAGTTATAGGGGGGGGGTCTCAAAACTTTTTTTTCCCATAGGCATAATGGGAAAAAACTTTGCTCACGCCTACAGCCCAAACCGCTGGACGTATTTACACCAAATTTGCAGCAGGAGCGGCAGTCCCGAAAGTGTGCTTTTTTTATTTGGTGTAAATCCGTCCAGTAGTATTTTAAAAAAAGACAAAAATGTAAGTGAAAAAAATTAGTGATATCTGAGTCCGCTTCGCGGACACACTTCCCTGTTTGCTCCACGGACAGGACGGGGATTGGGCAAGCGACTTGCGTGATGTGCGCGGACATCTGACGTGCTCTCCCATTGACTGTAGTAAAGCGTGCAGCGCGTCTTATTTTCAGAGACGCCCGCCATCTTAGTTTATTGTTCGTATATTGGCATCTGTGGCAAGCTCTGCGGTGACTTCAGACTTCACAAGTGATTATCACAACTTAACAAGCGAAAATTCCAATGCGATAAGATCAGAGGACAGCGGGGCCTCCAATGGGGCTGTGTGAGGCTCATGTGGATTACACTTCCTGAACATCCCAGGCTGCTGCAGACTTGCAGGAGACACGCCAGCCATCGGTACACGGTGGCCTGCGGAGGACCGAGGAGCGGATATCCCGTTCCCCCCCACCCCTGCTCATTACCCGTGTCTCCCTCCTGTATCCCCCCACTCCCCGCTCATTACCTGTGTCTCCCTCCTGTACCCCCCCACCACCGGCTCATGCCCCATGTCCCCCTCCTGTACCCCCTCACACCCCGCTCATGCCCCGTGTCTCCCTCCTCTAATCCCACCCCCGCTCATGCCCCGTGTCTCCCTCCTACACCCCTCCACCCCCGCTCATGCCCCGTGTCTCTATTGTATTCCCCCTCCCCCGCTCATTACCGTGTCTCCCTCCTGTACCCCCCAGCCCACCCGCTCATGCCCCATGTCTCCCCTGTTCCCCCATGCCCCGCTCATGCCCCGTGTCTCTCTCGTGTTCCCCCCACCCCCGCTCATTCCCCCTGTCTCCCTCCTGTACCCCCCCACCCCCGCTCATTACCCGTGTCTCCCTCCTGTACCCCCCATCCCCGCCCATTACCCGTGCCTCCCTCCTGTACCCCCCACCCCCGCTCATGCCCCGTGTCTCCCTCCTTTCCCCGCTCATGCACCGTGTCTCTCTCCTGTTACCCCCCACCCCCCGCTCATGCCCCGTGTCTCCCTGTTGCCCCCCACCCCCCGCTCATGCCCGTGTCTCCCTCCTGTTGCCCCCCACCCCCCGCTCATGCCCCGTGTCTCCCTCCTGTTGCCCCCACCCCCTGCTCATGCCCCGTGTCTCTCTCCTGTTACCCCCCGCTCATGCCCCGTGTCTCTCTCCTGTTACCCCCCACCCCCTGCTCCTGCCCCGTGTCTCCCTCTTGTTGCCCCTCATGCCCCGTGTCTCCCTCGTGTTCCCCCCACCCCCCGCTCATGCCCCATGTCTCCCTCATGTTCCCCCCACCCCCCGCTCATGCTCTGTGTCTCCCTGCTGTTGCCCCCACCCCCGCTCATGCCCCGTGTCTCTCTCCTGTTGCCCCCACCTCCGCTCATGCCCCGTGTCTCTCTCTTGTTCCCCCCACCCCCCGCTCATGCCTCGTGTCTCCCCTGTTCCCCCCACCCCCTGCTCGTACCCCGTGTATCCCTGCTGTTTCCCCCCACCCCCTGCTCATGCCCCGTGTCTCTCTCCTGTTACCCCCCACCCCCTCTCATGCCCCGTGTCTCTCTCCTGTTGCCCCCCACTCCCCGTTCATGCCCCGTATCTCCCTGCTGTTGCCCCCCACCCGCCGCTCATGCCCCATGTCTCTCCCCTGTTACCCCCCACCCCCCGCTCATGCCCCATGTCTCCCTGCTGTTGCCCCCCACCCCACGCTCATGCCCTGTGTCTCCCTGCTGTTGCCCCCACCCCTGCTCATGCCCCGTGTCTCCCTGCTGTTTCCCCCGACCCTGCTCATGCCCCGTGTCTCTCTCCTGTTACCCCCCACCCCCTCTCATGCCCCGTGTCTCCCTCGTGTTCCCCCCACCCCGCTCATTCCCTGTGTCTCCCTGCTGTTGCCCCCACCCCCCTCTCATGCCCTGTGTCTCTCTCCTGTTACCCCCACCCCCCTCTCATGCCCCGTGTCTCTCTCCTGTTGCCCCCCTCCCCCCGGTCATGCCCCATGTCTCCCTGCTGTTGCCCCCCACCCCCGCTCATGCCCCGTGTCTCCCTGCTGTTGCCCTCCACCCCCGCTCATGCCCCGTGTCTCTCCTGTTGCCCCCCACCCCCCACTCATGCCCTGTGTCTCCCTGCTGTTGCCCCCACCCCCGCTCATGCCCCGTGTCTCTCTCCTGTTCCCCCCACCCCCGCTCATGCTCTGTGTCTCCCTGCTATTGCCCCCCACCCCCCTCTCATGCCCCGTGTCTCCCTCCTGTTGCCCCCCACCCCCTGCACATGCCCCGTGTCTCTCTCCTGTTACCCGCCACCCCCTGCTCATGCCCCGTGTCTCTCTCCTGTTACCCGCCACCCCCGGCCATGCCCCGTGTCTCCCTGCTGTTGCCCCCCATCCCCGCTCATGCCCTATGTCTCCCTGCTGTTGCCCCTGCTCATGCTCCGTGTCTCCCTCCTGTTGCCCCCCACCCCCTGGACATGCCCCAAGTCTCCCTGCTGTTGCCCCCACCCCCCTCTCATGCCCCGTGTCTCTCTCCTGTTCCCCCCCACCCCCCGCTTATGCCTCATGTCTCTCCTGTTACCCCCCACCCCCCGCTCATGCCCTGTGTCTTTCTCCTGTTGCCCCCCCGCTCATGTCCGTCTCCCTGCTGTTGCCCCTCACCCCCATTCATGCCCCGTGTCTCTCTCCTGTTAACCACACCCCCCTCTCGTGCCCCGTGTCTCCCTCGTGTTCCCCCACCCCCTGCTCATGCCCCGTGTCTCCCTACTGTTGCCCCCCACCCCTTGCTCATGCCCCGTGTCTCCCTGCTGTTTCCCCCCACCCCCTGCTCATGCCCCGTGTCTCTCTCCTGTTACCCCCACCCCCCTCTCATGCCCCGTGTCTCTCTCCTGTTACCCCCCACCCCCCTCTCATGCCCTGTGTCTCTCTCCTGTTGCCGCCCACCCCCGGTCATGCCACGTGTCTCCCTTCTGTTGCCCCCCACCCCCCGATCATGCCCCATGTCTCCCTGCTGTTTCCCCCCACCCCCCGCTCATGCCCCGTGTCTCCCTGCTGTTGTCCCCCATCCCCGCTCATGCCCCGTGTCTCTCTCCTGTTACCCCCACCCCCTCTCATGCCCCGTGTCTCTCTCCTGTTGCCCCCCAGCCCCCGCTCATGCCCCATGTTTCTCTCCTGTTACCCCCCACCCCCCTCTCATGCCCTGTGTCTCTCTCCTGTTACCCCCCACCCCCCGGTCATACCCCGTGACTCCCTCCTGTTGCCCCCCACCCCCCGCTCATGCCCCGTGTCTCTCTTCTGTTACCCAGCACCCCCCTCTCATGCCCCGTGTCTCCCTCGTGTACCCCCCACCCCCGCTCATGCCCTGTGTCTCCCTGTTGTTGCCCCCCACCCCCTGCTCATGCCCTGTGTCTCCCTGCTGTTGCCCCGACCCCCCGCTCATGCCCCATGTCTCCCTGCTGTTGCCCCCACCCCCCACTCATGCCCTGTGTCTCCCTCCTGCCTTCCCTTTCCATGGTGTCCATCTTGGTAAAAGATTTTCCTTCCTACACCGGGATGCCGCAGGCGTTCCGGTTTATGAAGAAACATCTTTTTTTTTACCACCTCGGGTTCCAGTTTGAGAACCTAGGATGCTAGTGGTCTTCATCCATTGAAAAGGACGTTATGGTTACGTTGCACTAATAAAAAACTATGAAATTCATTTAAAAAAATGTGTTGAAGGGACGTTATGGTAAAGTTGCACTAACAGAAACCAATGAAATTCAGTGAAAAAACTTTGTTAAAGGGACGTTATGGTAGTTGCGCTATTAAAAACCTATGAAATTCAGTGAAAAAACGTTGTTAAAGGGACGTTATGGTTCCAAGTAAAACCGAAAAACCCTTGAAATTCACAAGTTATGGTAAGCTAAGCAACCATAACTCACGCCACCACCGTGCACTGCTAAGCCTAACACCCAGGACATCAAAGATGACATCACAAATGTCATTGATGACATCACTGATGACATCACATGTGCATTTACCTTTCATGAAAAGTCTGTACAAGGGATTCTTAGTGTAATGTTAATAAAAAAAGTATCGGATTTTATTGGAATAAATATCAAGTGATATTCAGTGCATTAAGCTATGCATTGATATAAATAGCATTCTATTATTAACTTCAATCCAGTATCCTAAGGTATTCATGTAGAAACATAGACATTGTGTGCAGCATACATGATGGAGATGCAATATTCATAAGCTTGCCATGTTGAATAGTGAAATGATAACTGTTTTCATATTAGAGTTTTGCGTACAGTGAAACTTGTGATAAGTAGGTAATAAAACCCACTTACTACATAATTACATTATTATAGACAAATCACCAAGAGACAACACCACATACACATATGAATATATACAAGGGAATTGAAGAAAAAAAACAGCAATAGTAGCAGAAAGTGTTCATAACCTAACTGATTACCTTTATGCAGAGAAATGATTGCTCTGTTTCAAAGCTGTTACTTACCCTATCTATATATATCACATGATGTGTCTGGACCCTAAGGAAAATAGTGTGAGTACAACATATAAAAATATGAGCATATACAGGGAAAGTACAGTAATAAAAAAAACATCAAAACTATCAGAAAGTGCTGATAACTCTACTGATAATTTGAATGCACAAAAAGGATTGCTGTCTTTCAAGGTTGTGTCTTCCCCTATGTATATGTTTCATATTATATGGCTGGACCATAAGGGAATTATTGTAAGAACGTACTTGAAGGATAAGTCTACAAATATAGTACATTTACAATTTATAGTTCCTGACTGTTACTGAAGAAAATCATGTGGCCTAGATATGTCAGGAAAGGAAAAAAGGGGGCGTCAGACATGTGATGTCATCGTTGATGTCCTGGGTGTTAGGCTTAGCAGTGCACGGTGGTGGCGCGAGTTATGGTTGCTTAGCTTACCATAACTGGTGAATTTCAAGGGTTTTTTGCTTTTACTTGGAACCATAACGTCCCTGTAACAAGGTTTTTCACTGAATTTCATAGGTTTTTAGTAGCGCAACTTAACCATAACATCCCTTTAACAAAGTTTTTTCACTGAAAAAAAAATATATATATTTATATATATACAAAAGATTAAATACCTATGTATTTGTAATGTCATCTTTGATGTCCTGGGTGTTAGTCTTAGCAGTGCATTGTGGTGGCACGAGTTATGGTTGCTTAGCTTACCATAAGTGGTGAATTTCTCGGGTTTTTTAATTTTACTTGTAACCATAATATCCCTTTAACAAAGTTTTTTCACTTAATTTGATAGGTTTTTATTAGCGCAACTTGACCATAACGCCCCTTTAACAACGTTTTTTCACTGAATTTCATGGGTTTTTACAAGAATACCCTTAATTTGTCTACATGTCCCTTACATCATAGTGAACCCCTTCCTCCTGCCCCCATGAAAGCCACACCTCGGGCAGCATTCACACTGCCCAAAAGCACAGGGGTTACCTTACACTCTTATAGTGTAGAGCGAACAAACAGAAGATGTTTAAAGGGCAACACATATATGTAGCACAATCAAAAATCAAATATGTCTAGAAACTCTGTACTTATGAAACCAGAAGTGCCTGCGCAACATAATGGAATGCACCAAGCACAAAAGTGACCTGTGCATCTAACAATATTACCTCAGTGCAGCCTTGCTTTCACAGTCAGAAGCAACTGTCACAAGCAAGTCCAACCTACTAAGAAGAAACCCATATAAAAAGTAGTAAGTACACTATATTTCTTCCTGTAACATTAGAGTTTGTTGTATGTACATGAGTTGTAAGAAGTATTGTTTTCTTTACACAGAAATGGCAAGCACCCTGGAGTGGCTAGAGGAAAATGTCCCCCACGATGAAATGAGTGACGGAAGTAACTCTAATGGTACACAATACCATTTTTAAAGTAGGAAAAGTAATGTAAATTGTTTCACATGTCACTGAAACATGTTTCCTTTTGTGTGCAAATGAAGAAAGTGGCATGGAATTACCAGCAAATGTGCAAGAAGATGGGCACAGACAGACCCAAAATGTAAATGTTGCAGATGAACTAAGAAGTCTGTCTGCAAAAATGGATCAGCTTAACACCAATTTTGCACAGTTCAAGACATTTGTAGAAAGGCATATGATGGACAATATTACATACCATTGCCCCACTTGTAGCTGTGCCCCTTGCCCCTGTCCCAGCCTGTCATCCCCATCAAATCCCTTTAATCAACAACGCTATGATGAGACCTCCATCTCTTCCTCCTCCGATGAACAGCCTGTGCAAAACCCCAATTCTCCCATAATCCCTGTATATGTTTTGCATTCTCCTACTCCAGTTTGGAGTCCGCGGACAGCGCGACTGTCCGGCCTGTCTGTAATCACAATGGAGGTACCCCCAAACAGCATGCCTGTCCGGAGGTGTCCGCAAAATCATGACTCACCTTTATATGATTCGAGGGCCCAGACCCTGTCCTGCGGACACCTGGGTGCATGCGCATCTGATCTCTTGTGCTCCGAGAACACTGCGCCTGTCTGGAACTGTCCTCTCCACGTTTCACACTTTAAAAAAAAAAAAAAATTATTTGCTTTTATTTGGCAATTTTTAAATGAAACGTCCATACATCAACAAAACGTAAATGCCAGTTTTACCATAAAAATCAAGAAAATAAATGTAAATGTCCAACTTCCCCCCTCCTTCCCCAGTGTTCAAGCAGGCAGCCACCAGCAGCCTAGGTGACTAATCGGGATAACATATTTGCGCCTTACACGGGTCACTCTTCATCTCTTTCATTTGTAGGCCTCAATGAAAGGCGCCCAATCCATCTCTCTGCTCGGTGTAATATTGTGTAGACAGGCCGTTATATTCTTCGTCTCATAGAAGTCCTTAGCTTTTTGAGCCCAGGCCGCTTCAGTCAGGAGCGTTTCGGATTTCCAGTTTATTGTTAATTGTGCCCTTGCCACCAGGAGCAGGAAGTGCGTCATATGCGGCACTCTTTTCCACCACCGATCTTCTTGGAGTTCTAGGCCGAACAAAACCAATCTGGGGTCACTGTCTCTAAGAATCCCCTCAATCTTTCTGATCCAACCCAGGACCTCTTTCCAGAATGTTTGTGATTTAGGGCATGCCCCCAACATGTGCCAGAAGTTCGCTTTGGCCCCACAGCCTCTCCAGAACATAGGGCTTGTTTGAGTGAACATTTTCGATAGTCTTTTGGGGTCAAATTGCCACTTGTTTTTTGCGTTGCGGTGCAGATTCTCAGCCAGATAGCATCTGTCATCATTGGGCCCATGTCCCTCTCCCATCTTTTTCTAAGGCCTTCTGTCTTGTTTCCTCTCGCCTCTAGCAGTGCAATGTATAGCTTCCAGATTAGACCATTGGTAAGGATCGATTCACTTAAAATTCTTTCCATGGTGGAAAGGTCTCTCTCCAGGCTTTCCTTCTATTTCCCCGACCTCAAAGTCCCCTTAAACTGCAGAAATTTCAACACATCCAATTGTCCAATTTGTAGTCCGGTTTGCAATTCTTGTATCATTATGCATCCACTGGGCTTTATCATTTACCACTCCCGGAAGCGTATCGGGTTCCTGATGTCATCGCAAATGGGTGGTGCCCATATACAACTCATGGGAGATGGCCAAGTTGTAAGTCCACACATTTCTCATTTTCTCCACAACAACTCTAGGAGTGAGCCCATTGCAAAGTGGTTGATGACACTTTAGGGAAAGGATTTATTTGGGGCCCATAGCCATTCCCCTAATGAGGCTGGCCTCATTCGATAGTTCTCGATGGCCACCCATTGCTTTTGCTTGTCTCCTCGCAAGTTCAGCACCAGGGCTCTGAACTGAGTGGCACAGTAGTACTTAAACATATCCGTCAACCACACTCCTCCCTTCTCCTTTGGTTGGGTCAACACATTGTAAACTATCCTCCCTTTCCATATAAATTTACTGATCATCCGTTGTACTTCACAAAAATGGTGGCTTGGGACGTTGATTGGGAGCATTTGGCATAGGTATAGCAATTTAGGAAGCACCACCATTTTCAAAGCGTTCACTCGACCCAACCATGATATGGTAAGCTTGGCCCATCCCTCTAGGTCATGGGCTATTTCTTTCAAAAGGGGGGTAGGTTTGCCTCATAAAGCTTATCCGTAGTTCTCGTGATGTTGACTCCCAAATACCTAAGGCTCTGATGGTTCGCTGGTGTTCCCTATACAACTGGCGCACTTCCACCCTCACACTCAGAGGCCTTATAAAGGAAGAGAGTGGAATTGTCTGCATTTGCTTTAAGTCATACCCACTTTCCAAACTCCTGGATTGCTTGTAGGACTTTTGGACTGTCTTCGTGGGGTTTCGACAGAAATAGCACAATATTGTCCGCAAACATGGCAAGTTTATACTCCACTGCACCTACACTTAACCCCCAGATCTCTTTGTTCCCCCTGATAGTGTTCCCCAATGGCTCCATGGATAAGGCGACACCCTTGTCTAGTCCCTCTGGTCATTTCTATCTCATCTGAAACTTTGTTGTTTACCACCACCCTTCCCTTCGGGGATCTATACACGGCCTGAATATCTCTTATGAATGTTTCGCTGAATCCCATGTTCCTCAAGACAGCCCACAAAAAGTCCCACTCTCCTCTATCCAAAGCCTTCTCCGAATCCATGCTGAGGAGAGCGTGGTTCCCCTCTATTCCTACTATATGTACCATGATGTCTAAGGCTTTCCGCATTGCGTCAGCTCCCTGTCTCTCTTTTATGAAGCCTACCTGGTCCGGGTGGACCAGGCGTGGCATAATGTCCTCCATTCACGAGGCTATCACTCTAGTGTATGTTTTGGCTTCCGTGTTCAGGAGTGATATGGGCCTGTATGATTTGCAGCTCGTGGGGTCCCTCCCTGCCTTGGGAATTACCACTATGTGTGCTACTGCGAATGACGGTGATGCTGAAACCTTCTCCCGGATGTGATTGAACAGGTTTGCTAGTTGTGGGGACAGGATGTCTGCAAACTGTTTATAGAATCTCATGCTATATCCATCCTCTCCTGGGTCCCCCTCACCCCCGATGGTAGTCTTTTTATGGCTGCCTGCACCTCCTCTGGGGTAATAATTGATTCCATAAGGACATGCTCTGTGTCCGTCAGACGTGCTCGGCCAGCTGTTTCAATGTAGTCCTCCAACTTGGTTCCCTGCCAGGCCCCCTCTGAGGTGTAGAGAGTTCCATAACATTTAGCAAATTGGCCTGCTATTTCTTCCGCCGACCGCACTATCCCTCTGTTATGTGTTGGAAGCCCTTCCACCCATCTTTCCGCTCTCTGAGCCCTGAGTCTAGCAGCTAGCATCCTGTCTGCCTTGTCCCCTGTTTCATAAAATGTTTGCCTTAAGAGCTTTAATTTTCTTATTACCTCTCTATTTCCCAATGCTTTCAGCTCGTCCCGTTTTCCTTTGAGAGTTGCAAGTGCTCACTACAGTATGACCCCTGAGCATGTAGCTTCCCTTCTAGTTCTATAATCTCCCCTCTCAGTTTATCCTCCATTAGCTTACGTTCCCTCTTACGGACAGCTCCCTCTCTTATAAGGTGTCCCCTCCACACTGCCTTACCCGCTTCCCATAACGTGCTCATGCCAACTTCTCCATTATTAATCTGGAAATACTCCTCTATTGTTCCCCTCAGTTCCTGAGCGTACAGTTTGTCCAGCAATAAGGAATCATTGCATTTCTGCCCGGTGTTTCTGCAGCCCATCCCCTATATCTCTACGGAGGCTACGGCCATATCGTGGTCTGTCCATGCTACAGTTTGAATTATGGTGTCCTGCACCCTAGCTCTATATTCTTTATTGATCAGCAGATAGTCGATCCGGGTGTAGGTATCGTGGACCTCCGATTTAAACGTGTACCCTTTTCTCATCGGGTTACATGCTCTCCATAGATCCACCAACCCCTCATCCTGCAGGGTGGCAGCGAACCTACTGACCTTCACCGGAGGAGCGCTCTTTTTCCATACCCTTGTCTGTTGTCCGTCCATTTGAGTGTCGGCCCAGGTGTTAAAATCGTCCCCTACCACCACAAGTTCTTCATTGCTCCCTCCCAGGGCAGCCAGGGCTGCTTCATTGAAGGGGGCTTGTCCCTGATTTGGTGCATAAACCCCCACCAGGACGATTCGTAAAGTTTCCCATCTCCCCCTCACTATAATCTGTCTACCTTCTGCTGATAGTTCCAACTATTAGATTTTCTACTCTAAACCGCTTACTCGGAAGGATCCCAACTCCGCCTTTTTTTTTGTTTCCCGATTGCCAGAGCGTTTGTCCCAGTCCTCTACCCCTCAATGGTCTCTCCTCCCCCGCTCCAAGTCTAGTCTCCTGCATGAAGAGAACATCTAACTCTGCTCTTATAAATTCTCCTATTAGTAAACATCTTTTAGTTGGTGAGTTGAGCCCTTTGACATTCAAGGTGCCCACCCTTAGGGTAGACCTCCCAGATACTTGGTCAGACTGTTACATCATTTTTCATGCTGGATCCCATTGCCGCCTTTTTCTCTTTTTGCCTCTGTCCCGTGATTGCCATTTCATCTTTTCCCTTTGCAGTGTCCCGCTGGTGCTGCCTGCCCGCCTATTCCCCCCCCATATACCCCATAACAATAAACTTATGCAACTGTGCAAACTGAACCGCAGCCCCAGATGGCTGTTTCGGTTCCTGAGCTTGAGACGCCCTCCTAGAACTAAGGGCCACCAGGGTTTGAACTCCGCCCTCCCCTGGGGAAAGGATTGGGTATGCAGTTTTCCTTTCTCCTTTTACCCGCTCCAACCTCCATTTCTATGTTCCTCTATTACCTTTGAAGTTCATTTATCCATATCCCATACGACCCCCCCCTCTCATACCTTTGTCATGGTGGCTCTGCTGGCGACACCGGATTCGGTTTGAAGTATTTTCTCCTCACCTTGGCCCTCCTTTGTCTGCGTGGGGCCCCTCCCTGTTCTTCAGACTGAGAGAGCGAGAGTTCATGTGGGCCAACAGGCCCCCTGGTGCTCATCTGGGCCGTTAAGCTGGTGAGTACTTGTTTTGCTTCTTCAGGTGTCGTGACTCTGTAGTCCTCGCCTCTGTATTTGAAGGTTAGGTTGAATGGGTACCCCCATCTGTATCTAATTGTCCGCTCTGTGAGCCACAATGTGAGTGGCCGGCATGCCCTTCTTCTTGCCAACATCAAGCTTGAAAGATCATGAAATATTTTTCTGTTGGAGCCTTGAAATTTAATGTCCCGTTTCTCTTTTGCTTTGATGAGGATTTCAGTCTTTTCCTTGTAGCTAAGGAACTTCACCACAATCGAACGTGGCCCTCCTCCAAACACCCTGCCTCCTCTGTGGACTCTCTCAATTGTTACCACCTTTCCTCCTTGGTCTTCAAATAGGAGGTTAACTATGTCTTGAACCTTTCTTTCCACTTGTTGTGGGGTCTCCCCATCCCTCTGCGCCAGGCCTAGGATCCTCAGATTCAACCTCTGTTCCCTGTTCTCTATGTCGTCCATTTTCAGCGTGATTTCCTCTTCACGTAGGTCAATGTCCGTCATCCTTGCATTAAGTTTTATCTCTATTAGGTCCACATTGGCCTGATTGTTCTCTAGATCTGCCACTTTACCTTCTAATTGCTCCACTTTGCCTCTTATTTCGGATATTGACGTCTGTATGTCTGACCTCAGTGCCTTAATCTCTGCCATGATCCCTGCTATATCATCCTTCGTGGCTGCCATGCTCATTGTAGCTGTGTCCTCCAGGGAGGTCACCTGGGCACTTTGGCGCTCCCTTCTGTACTGCTGGAGCCTCTCAATGCTTCCCTCCAGATGGGCCCTTGGCTTGCACCTGTTCTTTTCCAGGGCGGCGTGCCCCCTTATTATTGTGGAGACCCCCTTGCTGATCACTCACTGGTCACCTAGTCACTACTTTCCCTTAGGTGGGGGTGTCTCAATGGTTGTGCTTGAGGTGCACCTCCGGGTGACTATTGCTTCTAGTTCCGGGGGGAGCTGTTATGCCCTTAATGGTGGGGCGAGGCTCCCCTGAGGAGCAGGATATGTCCCCTTGAACTCCTGGGGTTTCCAGTCTGCCGAGCACTCTTCTTTCTCCTCCTGGGGCTTTCTTGTGCAATTTTCTGAGCACTTTTATTCATTAAGTCCCAAGCCGTGCTCTCAAATTATGTGTCCCATGTCCTCACTGTTGGGACCATATATCCCCTTGTTTTGCAGCGTTTGCAACTGCTTTTATGTAGAGCTGGCGGTGCACAATTCGGTCAGCAGCCCTGTGACTTGCCTTCAGGCCCTGCTGCCTTTCTATGTGCCTTTGGGCCCTTTTGGTCCTGACTGTGGGCCTACTTCTCCATTTGGGGTCCCAATTGTGTTTAGTATCTCCGCTTCATTACTGCAGCCTGGGCCCCCATATCCTGACGGGATCCTATGCACTACTGTGTTGTTGAATTATCGGGGCCGGTGCCTCTCATCGCTCCTTTACCGTTTTGTTCTCGCGGGCTCCGTTTTCCCTTCAGCTCGCTGTGTTTTAACCTCTCCAGGTGCGACCGTGGCTCTCCACTGCCTCGCGCGACTCAACGGCCTCTGGATCTATCGGGTGCCCTCACCTTGCGTTTCCAGATCTGGTGCACTTTTCGCCATTTAATCCCGATGTGTATGGGTGATCTTTGTCCACTCTACTCCCGGGGGTCCTAGACTTTCTTCGCTTCGCACCACACAGCAGCCTCCCTTGGGGGTCCTCGCTCGGGAGTGAGTGATGGTCCCGACCGTTAGCCCTCATTCACTTTCCTGCGTTGCACCACAGCAGGGTTTCGCTTGAGTTTCTCTCCCTCCGTCAGTGGCTCGCGGGCAGCCCCCTGCTCCTCTGCCACACTCGTACCTGCGTCTCGCTCCGCTCATGCTGCTTGCTGTTTCTCACGGGTGCTCTGCAGTTGTCACGTGCAGGGGATATGGGCGAGCTTCTTCTCCTCCCCGCGTTCTTGGCTTCTCTTATTTGGAAGATCACGGTGCTTGGCTGTTTATTGCATGGGTGCCGTAGTGGATCAGCCCGCACCCCGGAACAATGTCTTGCTATACAGCCTCTACTCCAGAGCCCCGTTTCACTGCGGGCTGTGTAGTCCATTTCGTCTGCCTGCCATTTTTCACCAGCCCACGGGGGATGGGCCACCCTCGGGTTTAGTGCTTTTCACCTCTTTGTCTTTGATTCGCGGGATCGTATCTTCATCCCTCACGGCTCCGAAGCTTTTTCACTTGATTTCTTCAAGTTTTGCTGGTCCAGGATAGCTCTATCTCATCTCTAGATTCCCTTCGGGGCGCTGAGCCGAGCGTTAGGCAGCCATTGCCTTCTGCGCCCCCTGGTGGTCTCTGTGTCACACTTTTAATGAGTTCTGGGATTCCGCCCCTGTCCTACAGACACCTCGGCACATATGCACATCGCATCCGATGCAATAGGTGTCCTATCCGTGGACGTCTGGGGACGTCACTATGTGACCGCACCCGCGCTCAGCGTTGTACCTATCTGCGGACACTGTCCTTACCTCCAAAGAGTTTAAAAGTATATTTTTGGCCCATCCAATGCATTTTAAGCTGAAACTTCACCCTTGCAGAGGTCCTAGACTATGCCCTGGTCAATCTAGAGACTTTTTGCAACTTTTTGAGCCCAACCTGAGACTTGAAGTGTCCGTGGAGTGCGTGACTGTCCGCGGAGTGCACCCCTATAAAAGGCCACACCCCACTGCTGCTCCTAATTCTATTTTTGGCTACCCAGGACAAAGCACTTGGCTGAGATTGGGATTGCTGTTGATGGATTCCTGCTGTTCCACACTATGGCATCCATGGCTGCTGGTGCCTCCTCAGCAGAACACCCCCCCCACCACGAACACTACCTTCCGGAGGGCCTGGAGAGGGGAACAGGTGTGATGCAGAGGAGGATCAAGAAGAGGATGAGGTAATGGAAGTTCCTACTACCAGCTGCCAGCGTGAGTCTTGGATGTGATGGCTATTTACCACTGTAGGGGGTACCCAAGGCACATATGGCCAAGGCTCTCTGCACTGAGAGACCCAGTCGTGGCAAACCTGGGCTGTACAGCTATGGGACCACCTCCATGCGGCGACACCTGAGGTCAAACCACAAGGCAGCAGTTCGGAGGGTCGTCCCTTTCGAAGGCGGTAGTAGGTTGAGTTCCTCTGTCACATCCTCTACATCTGCTCCTGTCACCACAAGACGCACTCCTGTGGGCAGCAGATGCCCAAAGATGCCTCACAGACCTTACATAACACAGTGGGACCTTGTCTTTTGAGGGTCACTGTACTTTTTATGCACTGTGACGCTGTACTCTGCGGGGGGAACAGTTTCAAAGTGCTTTCAAGGCTACGGTCCGGGAGCACGAGAAACTACCTAAGCAAGGCCCACCCAACATCTTCCTCTCTCCACTTGCCCCTTTGTCCATGTGGTTGGTGCCTCTTCCCTGCCCTCCATTCCCTTCCCTTTCTTGTGTGTTCTGTATAAAATTACCAACAAATTCATAAAACAACAAAAACCAAAAAAAAGAACGTCTCTTTTCAGAGCCACCTTTGACAGTTCAAAATTAGAAGAACCAAAAAAATGGTGCATGCCCCTGCGCAGCCTGCCAAGTCCGCGGACAGTGCGGTAGTCTGCGGACATCCAGAAAATGTAGGTGGTGGCAGCATCCAAACCATTGCACTCTTTTTCAGAAGAAAGTGGTGGCTCTGAAAAGAGCCTTTTTTGTTGGGTGTTTTGGTCTTTCAAAGGTTTTTTTTTAAAGGTTTAGATTAAAGTAGGCAACATCTAATTTAAAATGCTTGCTTTATTTGCAAAAAGGGCTGAAAAGCATTTAGGATATAAAAAAAAAAGCGGATTACCAGCATCATTAAGATGTACTCCATCTCTGCAAAAAATGTTGGTACTGTGAAATTTTATTTTTCATTATTGAAAGACATCATGCCAACATCTCTCAACAATGCACAAACAGCCTTGTTGACGTTGCGCCTTGCTTTCTCCATTTGCGGCCCAAATTAACTGGAGCGCAGCCACATCTGTCCTTGGGCAATGCAGGAAAAAATGACTCTGGAGTTTGGAAACATGTCCATCATTTTCCCAAATGCCTCCTTCATTGCAAACTGCAGTGAAATCCCTGTTACATGGTCTAAACTGTTCCCTCCACAATTATTAATAATAATGGCTGGATGATGGCGCGTATCAAGGTGGCACAAAGTGGGAGCAAGTCCACCCACTTCATACAGTGCACCCCATACCACTGCACAGCAACATGCTCAAATCCAAGATGTACAGCCACTCCACACTGCTCTGCATACACCTGCAACCAATGGATCCACGAGTCCCCCAAAATCCACACACTCTGCCTCCTGAAAGACACAGCCATAGCCATCTGCACTCCTCTCAGCAAACATCCCTTCTGCCACACTCTCTCCCTGCATACCACGCACAGGAAACCATATTGTCCAATTGCCTGGGTTACACAGTCCCATTTCCATTCCTGCCATCCTCAAAAGCCCCGGAGGTGGTACGTGCGATCCGTGGTCTAATGTGGTATCTACGGACATATCGTCCAATTCAAGGGGGTGGGGACAGAAATTTAACCCAGGGTAGGAGATTTCTTCTTTAGTGTTGACTCTAAAAAGAACCTTTTAAAACTTTTTTGGTTTGTAAGATGCTTGTAAACAAAAATCTTTTAATAAAATGTTATGGGCCTTTTCTGTTCTGTTCTTCTTTACAGGCTTACATAAACCTCTTCAGAGCATCCCTTACATTTTAAAGGAAAATGGCATGTTGGACAAAGAAATGCCATCTGCAGTGAAAAGGTTCACACTCAGAGAATTAATATTCTCATTCTGGAAAGAGAACATCCCAGCACTACACAAAAATTAAGACATGCCTCTGTTCACAATACACCTTCCGATATCCTGCTGAGGACAGAAGACATGTGGGTTGTTCCATACTGCTGTAGGTGGTATGTGTGAAAAAACACCTTTGCACGGGGAAAAAGCAGCATCAGTGCCTTCACCCAGTCCTTCAGTGCACTGAGCAAACTTGCAGCACTGATGTAACCAAAATGTACTCCACCACAGTGCACCACAAGAACATCAGGAGTACTGAAAGTGGTCCTGTCTTTGCAAAATGCAAGCACTCCTTGCAAATTGCGGGCAGGCACACTGCACCACAAAGCCTCCACTCCCTTAAATCCCGGATTGGCAGAAATGCCATTCCCCTCTGCGTACATCTACAGAGCACTCGCAAAGGAATATCCCACCATCCACACACTAACGCTCTCCATCTCTTCAACAACAGCCATCATCACTACACACAGAAATGAAAAAAGGTATTGCCATATCTTACTATAAAGCACAACCTGAACACCTGATTGGCTAATCCCCACAGTCCCATTTCCATGCCAGGCATGATGAGAAGACCTGGATGTGGCATGCCCTGTCCAAGGACTACCGTGGTGAGCAAACTTGCAGCACTGATGTAACCCAAATGTACTCTGCCACAGTGCACCAGAAGAACATCAGGAGTACTGAAAGTGGCCAGATCTCTACAAAGTGCAAGCACTCCTTGCACATTGCGGCCAGGCACACCATACCACAAAGCCTCCACTCCTGAAGTCCAAGATTGGCAGAAATGCCACTTCCCTCTGCATACCTCTGCAGATCACTCACAAAGGAATCTCCCACCATCCACACACTAACTCTCTCCATCTCTCCAACAACAGCCATGTTCACTACATACACCAATGAAAAAAAGTATTACTCTCTCTTCCTATTAAAGCACAACCTGAACAACTGATTGGCTAATCCCCACAGTCCCATTTCCATGCCAGGCATGCTGAGAAGACCAGGATGTGGAATTCCACAGGTCACCCTGTATCTCTTGTATTTTTTTATTCCCAATCATTCATTTACCACTAAAGATAGTCACATCTTGGGACTACATCAATAACTACGGACCCCATGTGACACGACAGTAGCAGCATCTTTTCAGCCACTACTATACCGAAATCTTACGTGAAAGTTTTTCCATGCATATGCTGATAGCATACCTATAATCTCCCTTGAATGTTCACTAGTCAAATGTTGAAATGGATTGTGCATTCCACAATGAGATCTTTTTAGGTGTATATGGTCATGGGTGGTCACTATGTATTGCTAAACTTTTTGATATATTGGACAAAGTTTATATCCACTTTTAGGGATGATTGTTAAACAAAACTACTTTTGCTTTTCAGTTCTAAATTTGGCTCAGGAAGAAGAGAATGGATTCTTGAAACGCGTCAGCCATTTTAATTGTTTATTTTTGCACAAAATCCTTTGTTTCTTTGTGTTGATCTTCTACATACATGAAACTAACGTGAAAGAAATTAATTAAAGAGTTATCTCTTTTTTATGAAGATGATGTTTTGAAAGTCATTTGTTCATAATATGCTTATTGAATAACCACACCTTGTTATAAATAGTTATTGAACTGGTTCTCAAACGGTCTAACAATAGAGTGCAGGGGACGGGAGGGCTCCAGAATTTTGGACCTTCTTTTTCTCTTTACATATTTGTAGCAGTGGACCCGTGCCAGATCCACTTTCCCTCCCCTGCACCTTAAAGAATTTAAAGTTTAAATACCCTATTTATTTTTGACCTTTTACCGTATAATCTTGGAGTGCATCCATATATCCCTCTTTGCTTCAAGGACAATCGTTCACCCACTGGTTGAATACCAGTGTGGCACAAATTGTGGATAGCACCCACATTCTAAAAGTATATAATTCAAAGTATGTCTTTTTCATGTATAAATGAAATAACTGAGAAACATGCATCCACATTAGCTTTTGATGCGGAAGAAGCAAATCAGATTTTGTCCCTAATTAAAGATACTGAAAAGTCCTTACAGACCGTCTAATATTTCAGCTAGAGAAATTAATCAGAAAAGAAATAGCACAAAAACTACATGTAAGTAAGTACCTTAGTTGAATACTATAAATCTAAGAAAATCCTGAGGGGTTTAAGGGTTTACTTGAGACCTACGCTCTGCAGTGAGAGTAAAGCATTTGTGGAAAAATGGGACCGCATTTTGAATAAATGCTCCCTGGACCTGATCTTATTGATGATAGAGGAACTATCAAAGTCATTAACATCTATTGATACAGAAATTACACATTTGAAAACTCAACTTAATGAATTCAAAACATCTGAAGAGCTGACACAACTTTTAATAGACATCAATGAAAAACTGTCTAATTACAAATCTGATATAGAACAGCGTAAATTGAGAAAGTTCAAAAGAGACACCTTTGACTACTTAAATGATATAGTATACAGCTGGCAAGAATATTATCACCATTGTAACCTTAATAGACAAAAGCCCTGTCAACCAGATTCCTCCAACTCGGGGAATGAAAGCAGCTCCAGCAGCATAGGTGAACCGATACAACAAGGAGCTACAGGTTCGCACAGAGAAGGATCACAAATACCCGCAGAAACAGCAGACTCGCGCTCAACAGACAATCTAGGAGTCTCTTCGTTACCACCATCACCAAGTCTAAACAACGCAGGAGTTTTTTTAGGACTCAGAGACAAGTCAAAAGAAAAATGCGCAGAGGGCAAGGCAACACAAAAAAGAAAAAACAAATGAGTGAAAATATAGTAGTCAACATATCCAACAAGACACTCACTAGCGGTCAACTAGACATGTTGAACCGGGGCTTGTCATTTGTCCTTACGAACAACACAACTCTATTCGAGGAAAGAATTTGTTTGCACAGGCTTTTAAGAAAATTGCGATTAAAAATCTTCTTTGACACAGATGAAAATCTTGAGTCTAGTGAGTCAGGAAGTGATACATTAGAAATGAGACCAAAGAGTAACTTTGATCCACAGACACAAAATTTCATCTTGAACCTCTGAGAATTAAGTACTAGCTGACCTTAAACGCATCAACTATAAATCAACAACACCTTGTAATGTGAGGAAATACCAAGTGGACCATATTGAGGCACTGGCTAAAGCCGAAGATTTAACCATAAAACCAGCGGATAAAGGAGGTGCCATTGTGATCATGGACACGATAAAATACACACAGAAATGTTTGGAGTTACTGGAGGATGACACCACCTACAACAAACTAGATTGTGACCCTATCATCAGGATAAGATCAGTCATAGAGGGACTAGTAGAGGAAGCATACGCCAATGAATAGATCAGTAGCAAAACTTGCGAGTTTCTTATAAATCAACATCCCATCACACCAGTTTTTTATGGACTCCCGAAGATTCATAAAAACCAGAATGACCCACCTCTGAGACCCATAGTGGCAGGATTTGATAGCATATTTGACCCCTTGACTATATACATTGACCGATTGTTACAACCACTCATTCAAGAAATACCAACATACTTGAAGGACACAACAGACTTCCTCAACTGCATCTATGAGATCTCAGAGTTAAGCTCAGATTGCATACTGTTGAGCTTAGATGCGTGCAGCCTATATACCTCAATCCCTCATAGGGAAGGTATAGAAGCAGTAGAATGGTTACTTCTTGATTCAAGAGCCACAAGAGGCGATCCGCAATTTATAATGCAACTGTTAAATCTGATACTTAATAACAACTACTTTAGATTTCAAGGCACATTTTACCTTCAAACAACAGGGACGTCAATGGGGTCAGCAATGGTCCCAGTTTACGCTAACGCTTTCATGTACAAGTTTTGCTGACCTTTGTACTAGACAAACCAGAATGGGCAAGCAAAATCATCATGTGGAAGCATTTCATAGATGATATCTTTGGGATATGGTGTGGCACACCAGAGGAATTAACAACATTCTTTAATTATCTGAACACGGTACATCAGAGCATCAAATTCACCATGGAAACAGGAGCTCCCTCTCTCCACTTCTTAGATGTTTGCTTGGAAATCAAGGACAATGTCATCGCCACAAATGTGTATCACAAGCCAACAGATGTTAATAATCTTTTACACTTCACAAGCTTTCACCCTAAATCTATGAGAGATAGTCTACCTTATAGTCAAATCTTGAGGCTCAAGAGGATTATCTTGGACCCAGCAGGTCTAGAAACATAGTGTACCAAACTACTGGATACGTTTGAAAAAAGAGGATACCCACTCTCTGTGCTAGATGATGCTAAATCAAGATCGTTGAACAGGAGCAAGGAACATCTACTGACCCCAAAGATTAAGGATAAGACAACACCATTACTCTACATATAAATATATTCTAGACAAAGCTTTCAAATTGGCAGATCAATAAAGAAACATTGGAGTACTTTACAAAGTGATCTATTGCTCCAAAAATTATTTCCGAAACCACCCATGATGGCTTTTAAGAGAGGCATGAACCTCAGAGATAAATTGGTTAGAGCAGAGAAGATGCCTAAAGATAGACAATTGTTATTGAGCACTAGGAGAAAGGGTACCTACCCCTGTTTAATTTGCTCCAATTGTAACAATGTAATCAAGGGAGAAACAGTGACACACCCACAGACCGGCAAGAAACTTAAACTTAGAGATTTTCGCCACTTGCACCTCTGTAGGCGCTATTTACACCATTAAATGTCTCTGTGGGAAACTCTATGTGGGTCAGACTACAAGATAAGTCAAAGACAGAATTAATGAACACAAATCTAACATCAGGTCCAAGAATATTAATTCCCCACTAGCTAAACACTTCACAGAGCACCACCACTCAGTGGCTCAGATTAAATTTCAAATCTTGGAGATAGTAAAAAAAAAAACCTACAGAGGAGGTGATTACAACTCGATCCTCTCCTGCAGAGAAAAATATTGGATCCATCTTCTTGACACCCTTAAGTCCAAGGGACTTAATGAGGAATTTTCCTTAAGGTGCTTCATATAGCAAATTAGTGATTACCCGTATTAAGTCACAACCCACACCTACACTTATCTAGATAAGGGATATTTGTCACCTTGATTGGCATCACAACATCCATATACAACCACAACAGGGCAAACAGAGGTGGAACACCTGTTAAATTTATCGGAGTCCGGGACTTGTTCTACCGGCCCACCTCAAATTTCTAAATATTCAAGGGGATATCCTCAACGTTTATTTGATAGATCTAACAGGAATATATGGTGGAACTTGTGTTAAACCAAAAGAAGTCCGGGCTCTGTTTTACCGGCCCACCAGATCACTTTATATAAGGCCTGAAATGTTGTCTCCAATAGTAAGCTTCGCAATGATTTCATGAATTTATCTACTGTTGGTTACCATTATCAGTCCAGCATATGCATACCATCATAGCAACCAGTACCCAGATTAGACTGAGGCGGCATTAACATATGGAGGCGATGTGACACCACTATAACCGCAGTCTTATATATTTTGAATAGACGTGATTTTTGCACGTCCAACATGTGACTTGTAATTCCTTAATCTCTAACTACTCAGTGTATAAATATACACCTAGGACCCTATGGCATCACCAGTTGTATAATAATCCATACTAACCTATTCATCTTACCACCTGATTGTCTTCCTTTGTGACATGTACCATTCCAAAATGGTGCTCCTGATTTTCCATTATCCTCTCCATAGGGACTTTCTGAACAAGTCCATTTTCTATTTTTACTACTCTGCCATGCTAACACAGGGAGGTCTTTCCCGATAGACCCTAACTTAGTATTCTCGGTCACCTAGGCGACCGCCACGCTACGCTCTGTAGATTTCTCCACACAGAACGCGGTTAGTATTCCTGGCACATCGCGCCATCGATATCAGGATTTCGTGCATTTTCAGCGCGTCCCGAGAGACTACCGACATACCAAGCTCGCGGTGTCAGAGGTAAGAGTGCTTTTGCACTAGCATATCCCTCACTACTACCATATGCCACAACATGAGCTTTCACTCATGATCCCATCTCTAATTAGGTCTTATACCTTGATCTTTTTAGGGGAAGACATCTTTCCAGATATACTGGACCCCAACATACAGGGACCCTTTAAACACTTAAATTACATTTTGATTGAGGTTATTCTCCGGACATACTGGATATGTGGACATGGACTTCTTGTCACAAGATTTATCCCTATTCATGGGTGAGTGTATAAAGAAGAGATGGCTGCCATTTGTACACACTAACTGATTACCCAGATGGGCGCACTTGGGTGTTATAAACAAATGATTGAATAAGCTTTTCATTTCTCTGAATTTCACCGGAACCCGTAGAATGTGATAAAGTGTTCATCTATTGCCAGATAAGCTAAGAAGGGACTAACTCCTCGCACTTAGAAAAGGAACAGAGACAGAGTAATATTAAGGTACTCCACTTTAAACTCTTGCTTAAACTACCAAGCATGACCTTAGGGGATGTGGTTTCATTAACGCCACTTGTGAAATTCCACGGGTCACTCTGTATCTCTCGTATTTTTTTATTCTCAATCACTCATTTACCACTAAAGATAGTCACATCTTGGGACTACATCAATAACTACAGACCCCATGTGACACGAAGTAGCGGCATCTTTTCAGCCACTAATATACCGAAATCTTACCTGAAAGTTTTTCCATGCATATGCTGAATTGATTCCAACTAGCATACCTATAATCTCCCTTGAACGTTCACTAGTCAAATGTTGAAATGGATTGTGCATTCCACAATGAGATCTTTTTAGGTGTATATGGTCATGGGGAGCCACTATGTATTGCTAAACTTTTTGATATATTGGACAAAGTTTATATCCTCTTTTAGGGATGATTGTTAAACTAAACTACTTTTGCTTTTCAGTTCTAAATTTGGCTCAGGAAGAAGAGAATGGATTCTCGAAACGCGTCAGCCATTTTAATTGTTTATTTTCGCACAAAATCCTTTGTTTCTTTGTGTTGATCTTCTATATATATATGAAACTAATGTGAAAGAAATTAATTAAAGAGTTCTCTTTTTTATGAAGATGATGTTTTGAAAGTCATTTGTTCATAAAATGCTTATTGAATAACAACACTTTGTCATAAATAGTTATTGAACCAGTTCTCAAATGGTCTAACAATAGAGTGCAGGGGTTGGGAGGGCCCCAGAATTTTGGACCTTCTTTTTCTCTTTACATTTTTGTAGCAGTGGACCTGTGCCAGATCCACTTTTCCTCCACCGCACCTTAAAGAATCTAAAGTTTAAATACCATATTTATTTTTGACCTTTTACCGTATAATCTTGGAGTGCATCCATATACCCCTCTCTACTCCCCACAGTCCCATTTCCATGGCAGGCATGCCGAGAAGACCCGGATGTGGCATGCTCTGTCCGCAGACTACCGCGGTGTCCGCGGACTCCGTAACACAGGGGCAGCCCTTCTTCCCTTTCCACTTCACTCTTTACACTACTCCTTCATTGGCTACTGTTAAGCAGTCACACACCCACCCACCAATCACAGCCAAGAATTCTACATCTAACTCTATTATTTCAGTGCAGGACTGCGGATGTACTGTTAAACACTGAGAGTACAGGTCTCCTGTTATTCCCAAGCACCTGCATGAAAAGGTACTGTAAAAGTCACCAAGATTTCTACTTCCAGATTCATCCACATCAGCATCTAGCAACACAAAGTACAGGTATGCATACATTTTGTCAAGTACATTTCCAACTCTTTCACAAATGCATATACACAGGGTTTCTACCACATACCCTACAAAACCTACTCTATAATCATACTCTAATTTCTCCCACTCCTGACATCAAGTGGCAGTTACTTACAATAGTGTCTGCTGGTAAAGTTTTCTTTTAATGAGCACTTTCATAACAGTGTGAAAACAGACATTTCAATTTCAGCATCACTCTGTGTGATTTTATTGTAACAGAAATAAAATCCACATGTGAAACATTTCCACAGCATTTTTAAGTGCCAGATCCTATGTGAAACCTCAGTATATTACCATGCCATGCATGCTTGTTCGTATCACCCATTATAATGTGGAAACTGTTATTTTCTTCTTTCCTTCTGTCACTTTTAAAACCACTTCTCCCACTAACACAGCTGCAGTAAAACATGCACAATACACACTGAAAACAAAAACTTATTGTACGTTACCAAAGCATACCATGTACATGGTTTGAAAAATGACAAAATGCACTGCGTTTACAACTACTCATTTCAACACCATGTGAAGGCAACCAAATAGATGTATGTGCACATTTACAGCAGTGCTGTCTGTAATTTTTAATAAATAAATGAAAGCAAAGGGAAAGGATTTCTCCAACTTACTGCAAGAGCACTCATGTGCCAACAATCCATGTGTGGGAAAGTTAATGAAATTGCACACACTAACATTCTCTTTTCTAATCTGTACATCTTTCTTGGCTAATCCATTTTTTACAGCCCACTAGGACTTGCAGTACGCCATTTCCAATACAAATAGGGCAACAACAACTCTTGAACTTTGTAACGTGCAGCCCAGTAGGGCATACTTATCACGGGACCAACGGCCCCAATGCCAACTATGCTGGTGCTCCCAGTACCCATTTCCATACAGTGCTATACAATTTCACACACATAGAGAGTGACATTTTCCAACACCTGACTTTCCAGGCCAAAAGGGCCTGTAATATCCTAGTGACACTGGGAAGCTACCTGCCAAACAGGTATTAGGAATCTGGTGGCAACCCGTCTGCACCAACAGCAGTGTTACAACCATACTCGTAATCACGTCCAATGTTACTAACACTTCTTCTCAAGAAATACTCCTCCCGTCTAAAATAATGTCTTCTTCTAGTACAATTATTGTGCCATTACCACGCATACCCACTAATTTTCTTCTTTCCCAACTGCAGTGAAGAACAGCCTCCTGAAAGATAGAAACGTCTCAACTAGAAGATAAAACCCAGAAGAAAACGGGTAAGTGCAGTAGTGTTGTACTATTTTTTCTGTTACTCATACAGTGCAGTGTAGCCATATAGTAGTCTACAAGATTCTATCCAATCCAACACCATTTGCTTCACTCTTACTCATTGCACCTCAGCAGGCACACTCTTTGTATTCCCATCTGAACACCAGTATCGTAACACCCACAAGTATTGTAAAAACATTGTAATGTCCTTACTTATTCATGCACATTGCACTGTCATAGGCACTGCAGCAAACTCTTCACACACAGCTACAATTACAACCTTCCAAAGAAGAACTGACAGCCCATTCCACAATCACACAGCCCTCTATGTCTATACTGATATTCAGACACTCATGCACAGTGCACGCAAATACATTGCACAACTTTCAAACCCTCAAACCCACACTTCCCTTTTTTCTCCAACAGACAGAAGAGAATGCCTACCAAAAAGCAACTTCATAGAAAACAACTAACAAATAGAGCAGATCAAACTAAAAGCATGCAAAGTAGTCATCCACCTCTAGCAGAGTTTGTAGAAAATGCTCAAACAAAACATCCAATACAGTCACTGAACAGAACTGAACCAGCTAGCAGGAAAGAAAGTATGGCCCCTCTTCCAAAAAGTAAAAATAAAAATAAATGTGTTAGGAAGAATAAACCTACCAATAGCGTTAGCATTGCATCTACCAATTTTAATGTAGCCACAGTGAAGAAGCAGTCCAAAAAATAATTTTACAAAAATTGTTCCAGCACCGTCCACCACATCAAAATGTTCCCGACACACCTTTCCACTATACTGAATCTTGTCTAGAGACTGTACTATGCAAAAAGTCCTGCTTTAGAACTGGAACATTTTAATCACATTCTCCTACATGGCACAGCCAAAGAACTCCTTGAAGAAATAGACCACATCCAAAGCAAATATTTTGGAAGTGAAGATCACTTAGAAAATCCAGTAACTTTAAAGAAGAATAGCGAAAACCTCACAAATGGCAACCTTCTAATACACACGTACAAAGAAGAAATAGCAAAGTTTAAAAGCACATCTGCTGAAGTACCAAACCAAATATGTGTGTGTTGTCGCATAACTTTTTATACAAAGAGCACCAAAACTGTATATATAACGTACAAAATAGAACACAATGAGGAATCACAATGGTTCCAATTAGCTCTCTATCTTATAGCAGAAAACAAATACGAAATGACTAACCCCTCAATACTTTTCACATACTGCACTACAAAGCTTGACAATAACCAAATAAATGCCTTCACAGACTATCACTAATAACTTGGAAATATACCCACTTCCAAAACCTCTCCAACAGCTTAATTTATATGAGAGCATTATAATCCAAACAGTACATCCATTTCAAGCTATAATACGCCTTCAACCTAAAACAGCCAAGCTGCCTCCTTCGGAATTACTGAAAGGCATTCATGGCAAAGCAGTTTATTTGCCATTAGATCTTAAAGAAAATGTAGACACGCTAGAAGTGTAGCAGCCAATAATTATATCTATAATTATCCTAGTGAATGGTGTACCTCCGAAAGACAAAAGAATTTGGCAACAGCTACTAGACTTAAACAAAATTAGAGAAGCCCTAAAATATCTTAAAGAGAACAATGAGTACTACAAAGACATAAACATTGCAGAAAACCTAAGGGAAACCACCAAAATAATTCAGGATTCCTCATCAACTGGCCAATTTGAACTTGTAGATCCCATCCCGGCATTCAATATTTTAGACCAGTATACAATTCATCCACTGCAGTCCAAAGACACCATAGACGATGCACTGAAAACATATCAAATGCGGCAAGCCAAAGGATTTCCAATCAGCAAATGGGAAAAAAGTGTAGAAGCACAAGCCTTTCCTCTGCTCTTTCCTACTGGAAAGGGGGGAAGGTATGATGAAAGATGCACACAAATACCTGCATCAGAATTCCGCTCTTTACGAATGTATTCTGAAGACCCCAGATTCAGACAAAACGTTGAATACATATTCCACCTCATATTTGAAAGTGAACTATCAACTCTGTTACGGAGTGGCACACACATTAAAAACAGGTTACAATTTTTTTATCATGTCTGCTACGCAACTACTTCCAAAGATAAAAGACAAAGATGAAGGGCCTCATTACGAGGTGGGCAGTAAGGGGTTAACAGCGGTGGTAAAGATGCCGGAGCCGTTAACCCCTTACTGCCCTACTACGAGGTCTGCTCGCAGGACCCGCTAAGGACGCCTGGTTCTACCAGGCGTCCTTAGCGGGTCCCGCAAGCAGCCCAGCATGCTAACAACGGGCCTGTCATTAACGGGCCCATTGTTAGCATGCTACCCATTCCCATTGAGCCCTATGGGGGCTCAAAAGGTAATGGGGATGGCCCGGGTTCCCTAAATGGGGAAATACCGGGCCCTCCAAGGTCAGAAAGGCCCGGTATTTCCCCATTCAGGGAACCTGGACCCGAGTTTGGAGGCAGCCATGCCCTTATTATGGGCATGACTACCTCCAAACTCGTAATGAGACCCGAAGTTTTGTAGTCAAGTATCACAAATCTCTTGGCAAACATGTGTGGTGCAAAAGAATATTGGTTACGACGTCACGCAGATGTACGGTGTATGCTACAGAACCTTGGCCCACCCACATGGTTTGTCGCTTTGAGTTGTGCAGCGCGCTCTGTTGTGTAAGCCCTGTTGGAAGGGCTGTTTTGCATCTGTTACTCTGACTTTTTCTTTTAATCATTTGAACCGCATTGCTTGTGGAAACCTGATCCTTTGTGCAAGGCTTTTGAGCTCACAAACATTTCAATGGTTCTTGAATCCTGTAAAGAACTACAAAGACCCTACTTCATCCACATAGGACCTTGAGGCTCAAACTACGCCCACCTAGGACTATTGTTTAGTACCTAAACGGTGCAGTAATCTGCAATAAAAAAACTCCGAACTGTGCAAACCTCGCCCACCATTCCCAGAATTCCACAAGAGTCTCATCGCTCGCGCCATTGCGCGCACCCTGTTGTGTAAGCCCTGTTGGAAGGGCTGTTTTGTGGCTGTTAACCTGACTTTTTCTTTTCTTAATTTGAACCACATTGCTTGTGCAAACTTGAAACTTTGTGCAAGGCTTTTGACCTCACAAACATTTCAATGGTATGGCTTTTTCCTTTTAATATTCTATGGTCATTTGAAATGTGTACACTTTGGTAGTATACAAGAAAAATGTTTTCATTGTTCTAGGTTCTCGAATCCTGCAAAGAACTACAAAGACCATACTTCATCCACCTAGGACCTTGAGGCTCAAACTACGCCCACCTAGGCCCATTGTTTAGTACCTAAACGGTATGTTATTTAATCACACATGCTTTTGTGATAATTTCTATCTGCTTCTCTAACAGATTACTAAGAGATCTATCTTTAGTGTTTTAGGTGCGGTGTAATCCGCAAAAACTAAAAAAACTCTGAACTGTGCAAGCCCCGCCCACCATTCCCAGAATTCCACAAGAGGATCAGTGCTCGCGCCATTGCGCGCACGCTGTTGTGTAAACCCTGTTGGAAGGGCTGTTTTGCGGCTGTTCTGCAGTGGGCGAGGTGAGTCACAGTCCTATAATAGACTACTGCCAAAATCAACTTACTGTTACTGCCCACCCATGAGATCACAGAAGAGCAACAACTTAGGGAAAAACCTCCACGCTAGCTTCCTTTATTTTGCCCCCATGGAAATTACCGTTTTTATTTCATGGCATGCGGTTCATTACTAACTTTAAATCTTACACCCTAACGTCTGACATGCCGTCCAAACTAGAGAGAGTGAAGCTAATAGAACGCTTAAAGTGCACTCCTCTCAAAGGAGATCACACTGAACGCTTGTCAAAAGACAACTTTCCCAGCTCTAAGAATGGTCCATATTCTGCTACTGCTGACATTCAATCGTTTTATGCGATTGAACAGCATAAAACATTTAAAAACAGTTCTGTTTCAAGGTCTCTTAATGCGCCCTCAGGGGGCGTATACAATAACGAGATCCTGACGCAAAGAAGGTCCAATCTCAGTGACAAAACTATGGAATCAATACCCTTATCAATACTGGTGTCTACTCAAGCCAGAATTAGGGACTCGGATACCATCTCCTCACTAAATACAGCACTGTTACCATCTGCTCAAAGCATATTAATGGTACATGCATCCACAGTCCTATACGCCGTTCACTGATGACCTAATAATCATTGATTCTCCCCCCAAAATGATGTCTAATTCACATAACAGTGAAGAGCATGAAGCAGTAACGAACCATGAAGCAACAGCTTCCTCAACTCATCACTGACAAATGCACGATCAACGAAATGGATTCCCCACACTGATCTAGTTTGTCGCAATCACCAATAATGTTTACATCTGCTCCTCCCAATTCATCTCTGTTATCCATAACCTTTCTGAGCCCCCTCGAGTGAGGCAATACTTTACAAATGAGACTATTGCCCCCAACCCCTCTTCTTCCTCAGAGGCTGACTTTTTACTCAATTCCACACTAATATCGATGAACTTAGCCCTCACTTCTTTCATAAAACTGTATGAAACCAATGTGGCAAATTAAACTTGTAAACAGATTTGCTTAACAACCTTGTAAATAAATCACAGCAGACCACCCTCAATTTAACCGAGCAGCGCATGGCTTGTGTCAGGTTATTTGGGAGCCTGAGACAGGATCTGCAAATAGAATCTGTGCCATGCTCTTCTGGCAAGTTTTCTAACCAAACTGTCAGTACAATTAATCAACCACTGACCCTAGATAAGGTGCCTCCGCGGTTGGATGTTACCTCAATAACCACAAATAACCACTGCAGGGGCTCGCAAGATGTCCCTTTAATAGAGAACAATATCACACAATCTGATATGATCGAAGTGTCCAAAAAATCCATTAATCAGACTGAATGCATTGAATCTAACAAACTAACTCAGCTATCATGTCCAGGTCTACTGGATATGCGAGATGATTTTGACATATTTTCCAAATCAAATAAAGTGCCTAAAACCAAGTTACATCAGACGAAAAAAACAAGAATATTAAAACCAAGGCCTCAATCAATCAGGCTGCTACCAAATGATTTGTAAACAATCTCACTAAGCCAAGTAAACGCATCTTGGATGTGAGTGGCGCGATATCGAATAAATATGCCAAACTGGTCCTGATAAACAGAGACCTGATAGGGTTCTCATGCACGAACCACTGGATGAACTTCTGGGTGAAATTGAAGCTCAAAACCAAAACCATCCTGCTCTGATAATCACAAGTGCCAAATAATAAAAGTCGATGATCGGACCATTGAAGGACACAGAAAAGAATGTTCCACCCTTGATCTGATCAGCGTTTAACTGAGTTAGAAAACTTGTTACGCCAACATTTCAACCTCAGTGCTCCTCCTCACAGAAACACAGGTTTCCAAAATGAATCTAATCCACAAACCAAGAACCAGCAACCTTATTGCCCCCCAACAAATGGACTCAAAACTAATCATGTGGAACAACAAACTCAAAGAAAAAATACTTCAGAGCAACATCCGATTAACCCTACTAACATCACCACCTTAGATAGTGGTTTAAATAAAGTCATTAATTTCCACACCCTGATAATTCAGTGTAGATCGGATCTAAAGCAAAAATATGATCTAAATAGATCATTGATTTTCAATATTTTTGAAGATTTATCCTTTTGTGACATACAACCGGTTGAGTTCTCTATGACTCAGATCTCACTACTGCGAGGTTATGGATCCGGTCAGGTGCAATTTTGAACTTGATTTGGCAATCCAGACAGCCTATATTTGAACTGGGATTCACACTTTGCTATGAGTCATACGACAAATACAACACAACGGTAAGACATTCGAAAGAACAGTCAAATCTAACATATCAGAAAAAATCCACTGTAGGGCAATTCACAACACAACCATCAAGAATTGAACATAGATTTGTTAAACATAACGGGGGACAAAATTCTAATCATCGACGAGCATGAGCAAAGGCTTTCTCATAACCACCACTTGACGAAACTTAGCAGTCATTTGCATTACTCTCATGGAGCACACGGGGTCATTGCCACATAATCAACAATAAAGACAACAATCTTTATAATATTGACATCATAGCCTTGCAAGAGACCTGGCTAGTCAAAATACCAGTATGGGATGACTATAGTATCGCTATGACTCCAACCTTGACCCAAGTCCGAGGGAGGCCTATGGCGGGTCTCCTTATAGCCACCAAAAACTGGACTGGGTTGATTTTACATACATGGGCACAACCTAATCCCTTTATTCTCTTGGTAAAAATTGTCTATGGCACTAAATATATTGCATTGTCAAATATTTACTGGAACCATCTAGTCATTAAAGAAAATTCCTATATTGATGACATGCAACTCGTCCTTGACTTAATAGCTGCAGATCTGACCATCAATACTATCTTCATTTTAGGTGATCTGAATCTACATTGCCTAGGTAATAAATTACCTTCTCAAATGCATATCTTGCGTAGATGGGCTGCACTCATTAACTCCAGACAACTAATAATGCTTAATGGAGCCATCGAGAATGATGTGCCAGCACGTCCTACCTGGCATCGGCTGAATCATTTGCTGTACGAAATCAAACTTATAATGACCACGATCAACTAACTGTATCGTGGAGATGGTTTAAAAAAACATAGCACAACAAATGTATAAAATGAATGATCTAATAGTGTCCAACGGGTGTAATCGCATAAGATGGACTCCACAAAAACTTGACATACTTCACCATTTTATCAAGACAAAAATCTTTAAGAATAAAACAAAGTCGACTCCGGAAAAAGTATACACACCATCTTTGCAATTATTTAACAAAGTTAAACCCAAGGCCAGCAGACCGAACTTTAAACACAGGCATTAATATGATCCTGAATTCAAACATCATAAAATCCTCATGAGAGCAGCAATAAGACAGAAATCTAAAAGCCACAGAGTGAATTGGCAAGCCTTAATAAGGAGCATTAAGCTCAAATACCAAAACTGGATTAAATCCAGAAAATCAAATGTTTATCAGCAGAATCTGCAATCTGTTAAATAGTGCAACTTTGACCTGGTAAGCCGCCCTGCAGATAAATGCAGTTTATGAACTGGCATGGACAGAACACTTCACTGCCCTCTATGCCAGTAGAGATCAAGAAACTGACCTGCAAACCAGCTCAGCACAATCCCAACTGTCGCTGACATTTGATCTAGATGATATAAAAATCTACATTTCAAAGCTCAGTCTCTCACGAGCTCAGGGCCCTGATGGCCTTACAAATCACAACCTCAAGGCCAATCCTGAGCACTGGGCCTCCATTCTTCACACAGTATTTCAAAACGGTATTGACACAAGGCGAATACCGTATTCCTGGCGCAATTCAATTATAATTCCTATCTTTAAGAAGGGGAACCGCCAGACACCATCCAGCTATAGGCCGATAGCTTTGCTCGATGTTGCGGGCAAACTATTCTCACGATTGATCCTCAGAGATCTTAAATAGTGGATCAACTCCAAAAACCTGTTTGACCCCCATCAGACGGGTTTTGTACCCGGGCTTGGAACATTGATCAACTTGTTGACAATTACAGCAATTCAGCAGCAGAATTTAGGAGCAAAACAACCCATCTTTATGGCGTTTGTTGACTTTAAGTCAGCCTTTGACGCTGCAAGTAGAGATCTAATGCTTCGTAAATTACTGAATGCTGCATGCCCAACATCCTAGATTACTCTAATAATACAGCTGCATACTGACACATCCATCCAGATTAACCACAGATGGCAAAACTATCCACATTGATACCGACATGTTGTGGTTTAAAACAAGGATGTGTTTTGGCGTCCACAATATGTGATCAATTAATCGCAGACATGAGCCACATCTTTTCAACCATACCAAGCGACCCTCCTCGTCTTGGCACATATCCAATAGCTTGGCTCATGTATGCAGATGACCTGATTCTCATCTCCAAAATCCCAGTAGGTCTGCAAAAACTGCTAACAGGTCTCGAGAAATATGCAATTTCCAATCTGTTAGAGATCAATGCTGAGAAAACTAAAGTTCTATGCTGTCACTCAATTAAGAAAAAGAAGACCAACAGGGTCAAATGGTCTCTTAATAACATCTATCTAGAAGTTATAGACCAATATAAGTACTTGAGGCTTAATGTAAACAACCATGTATCAGACCAACCGTATCCAGAAGATTTGCAGACTAAGCTATGAACTGTCACTTCACAAGCGCTGATTATTCAAGGAAAATATGGCAAATTCCCTTGTTCAACAGTTATCACTTGTTATTTACAAAAAGCCTCAGCGCTTATTTTGTATGGGGCTGAAACTAAATTTCCTATATCAGAATTGTTTTGGACCAAAATTGAGGGACAATTTTAGAAAAAAGTTTTAGCTTTGCCCAGAAGTGTACCCATGTGTGTGTTGAGGTTTGAGCTTGCTCTGCCTTCCCTATGTGCCATGTACTCCTGGAAAATCCTGAGTTTGTATAGGAAGTTGCAAATGGCCTTGAGTGATGGTAGACTGATGTTTAAAATATCTCAATACATGATTTCATCTGAACATGCTTTCCCTCAAAAATGGAGATCCCTGGTGGAAATTGTAATGGATGCAGCAGAAATAAAAGTAGACACATTAATTGCCAATCCGACCAAGGTTAAGAACAAGTTATGGAGATCGGATTGGATACACACAATAGATCTATGTTAGACATATTGAGTCTGCACAGAACATCCTCTAAATGAGAAATAATATCGTGCTACAGAACTTTATCTGATTAAAATCCCAAATCCAAACTATAGAAATATTGTATATGTTTCAGATTAGATATTCACAAAACAAACCATGTCCAAGCTAAGTATAATCAAATGCCACAATGTGAGAACTGCTGATGATTTTTCTGCAACCAATCCCTTCCAGAGACTCTAAAACACTTATTCATTGAATGTTCTGCTCTAAAAACTGAACGAGTGTTACTTCTGAAACCCTATTTTGAACACCATAGAGAGCTGACACCTCAAGATCTATGAAAAAAAACGTTGTCGAACCAAATTGATATCTGTTCATATAGCCATAGCAAAATTTATTTTATAACTGACACTGGAAAGCTAATCACTATGCCTGAGATATGTTTTAATAGTTTCAGACATTTAATGTTGTGAATCTGACGACAACTGTGAACTCTCTTTTTTAACTGACACAATTTTAGTTTAGTCATTTTTCCAAATTGTCGTTCTTTTTTAAATGGGTTAATTGACATCATGTCATTTTCATGTTTATGCAGTATCTCCTTGAATGTATTAAATGTAGGCACGACAAAAGTGACTTAATGAATAAGAAATAATGATTGTAAACACACAATCAGGAACTCATGAACTACATAATCCTTGCTAGTGTCATGTTTTTTTTATATCTAAATATGATGTGATAACATTGTAAAAGTTGTATCTTTTTCAACTAAAAACAATTAAAAAAAAGTTGTGCAGAGTATGCATGGGAAGACTTGCAAGACTTCCTACACATTGAAAACCAAAACAAAGAAGGGATAGACATAAAAACAGCAGGAGAACTCTGCTCTCTTGATCCTGTAAATGTATCAAGGTACTTTCACCACTGCTGTATTACCATGCTGCACTTCATCTGTAATCAAACAGTTCCTCCCCTCGGAGAAGCGCAATACTTCTTTTAGAGAAAAGAATATCAATCCAGAGGAGCACCACACAGCCACATGCTTTTGTGGAGAAAAGATGCTCCTAAATTTGGTCAGGACAGTGATGCCACTGTCTTGCAGTTCATTCACAAATATGTAAGCTGTGACATAAGCACACATAGTGAACTACATACACAAATGATATGCTTCCAAAGAGGTGTCCAGTCATAATGTCGAATACAATAATTTCGAAAGTCAAAATGTCGAAAATATTTAATCGAAAATAAAAATGTCGAATTACAAAAATGTCGAATTTTTTTCGATTTTTTTTCGAATTAATGTTTAAATAAATAATTAATGAATTATAGTTTATAAAACATAATTTTTTTAAATGGTTAAAGGTATATCCATGGTGGGTGGGGGGAATGGGGAGGAGGGGGGGTTGGGGTAGGGGTTTGGGATGGGTTTTTTTAATAATTAAAGGTATATCCATGGGGGATGTTGGGGGGATGGGGAGGAGGGGGGGGTTGGGGTAGGTGTTTGGGATGCGGGGTTTGGGGAGGACCCCCCAATAAAAAACGTTAGTATGTGTGACATTTTACATAGTTATTTTAACATTGGTTTTTCGATTTTTTTTTCGACATTTTATTTTCGAATTAATGACTTTTTCTATTATATGTATGTGTTTTCGACATTTTTGCATTCGACATTTTTGCATTCGACATTTTTGTAATTCGAAATTATTTTTTCGATATTATGACTATAAACCTTCCAAAGACATAAATGTGGCAAATATTGTTGACGCAGATATAAAAACAAAGGCAAATACTACAGCAAATGCTGCTTTGGTTTCCCTAGACCAGTTTCAGTTAAAGGACAAGTAAACAGCTTCATGTCTTCTGTTAGACACAGTGTGAAAGGCAAATCGCCTAAAAACACAAACTGCATTAAAATAAGCAAAGCTTTAAAGTACATCAATGATTACAATGCCATCATTGCTCTCTTGTGGAATGCAAACATAGATATACAGTACATTGCAAACAATTCCACTGCTGTTGCACGATATGTCATGGATCTACGTGATTTTACCGAAAAGTTCGACTCCCAAAAGTCAGTTAAAAAAAAATAATAATAATTTCACAAATATATATGTGGGGGAGACCCTACCCCCTATACATTTTTTATTCACTTTATCCCCCCCACATATATATATATATATATATATATATATATATATATATATATATATATATATATATATATATATATATATATATATATGCATGCATAAAATTGGGGGTCAGACTTTTGGGGTTGAACTTTTGGGAGTAGGTAATTTTGTACAATACCTATGTCACAGCCTACCTAACCAAAGCTGAGAAAACAGAGCTATAAAACCTCTGGCATGACATATCATCTGACAAAACACTGTCACAAAAATTGTACAGCGTTGGCATAAAAATGCTCTCTCATAGAGAATGTGGATGTTACGAAGCTGCAGACTGTTTAACAGGCACAGCCTTATATGACAAATCTGACAACATAGTCTGGCTAAGCTTTGGTCCAGCTGCATCCAGAAAAAGAGTGCTCAAATTGTACCAAGATATAGAAACTATAGCCAAAAACAAGCCCAACAGCCAGGACATTTTGAAAAACAATGTATTAGACACATACTACCCAAACAGAAGTTGTGCTTTGGAAAACATGTGCGTACAGCACATAACTCAAAATTTCTCGTACAAGAATAATATTAAACCAGATGAAAAAAAAGGTAAATACATAGTCAAAACCTGTGAAGGCAGCTTTGTTAAACTTACCAATTCCAGCTTAATTAATCATATAAAGCTATCATTTAAAACCACTCAAAATAGAGAACTTTACTACATGTCCCTTCTCCAACTTTTTAAACAATGGAGAGAAGAAGAGGATTTGTTAGGCATCCATGACTCCTTTAAAGATGCTTTCAATGCAAATGAAAGCAGTATAACAAATATCAATTTCAATCAGTACAAAAACATGTTGGACAATGAATGCAAACAAGAGGAAGAAGTTCAAGCACAACTAAATGTAGACACTCCTGAGGGTAGTCAACCTTCTGTTACAGGAAGCAAACAACCACTTGAAGAGCCATTTATACTAAATGAAGCAGAAAACACCATGGGCCCAATTAATAGAATCCAGCGCAGAATCAGCGCAAGCGCCGCACGCTGAGAAGGAGCGTGGGCCACATGTGCGCCAGCCGAGGTGCAAATTAGCAATTGCGTGGCACGCGTATTCATGGATTTCCCGAGGCATCAGTAGCTGTGGCGCAATGAGCAGCAAGCAGCGCCAGTAATGCCCCCAACATGGCCAATGCGCAGGAAAAAGCCCGTGAAATGCCCAATACGGCGCAAGGCCCCATGCCATCTATGGCCCAGCACACGGCACCCCCTCGTAATCACGTGAAAAATCAGAGCGTGCCCCACTTGGGCCTGCCAAATTGTGTGGAAAGGCCCATGCGTACCCGTCTGCACCCCAGCAAAATCGTGTACCCCGCTCGTGGCAGCCAAACCACATGGAAAGGCCACGCGTACCCCTACTGCACCCCAGCAAAATCACGTACCCCTGCTGCACCCCAGCGAAATCATGTACCCTGCTTGCGCCAGCCAAATCGTGTGGAAAGGCCTGCGTGTACCCCGTCCGCAGCCCAGCGAAATCACGTGCCCCGCTCCCGCCAGCCAAATCGTGTGGAAAAGCCCGCACGTGCCCCGTCCGCACCCCAGCAAAGTCCTGTACCCCGTTTGCGCCAGCAAAATCGTGTGGAAAGGCCTGCGCGTACCCCGTCTGCACCCCAGAGAAATCACGTACCCTGCTCACGCCAGCGAAATCGCGTGGAAAGGCCTGCGCATACCCCGTCCACACCCCAGCGAAATCGCATACCCCGCTCTTGCTAGCCAAATCGTGTGGAAAGGACCGCACGTACCCCATCCGCACCCCAGCAAAATTGAATATCTCGCTCGCACCATCCAAATCGTGTGGAAAGTTCCGCCATCAGCCGCAAACACAACCCTGCAGGCAGCCCACACCACATGGGACCCATATCACCTGTAACCATACCCTGCAGGCAGCCCACATGGGACCATACCCCGCAGGCAGCCCACACCACATGGGACCACCCCATCACCTGTGACCATACCTCGCAGGCAGCCCACATGGGACCATACCCCGCAGGCAGCCCACACCACATGGGACCACCCCATCACCTGTGACCATACCTCGCAGGCAGCCCACACCACATGGGACCCCATCACCTGTGACCATATCCCGCAGGCAGCCCACACCACATGGGACCCCCCATCACTTGTGACCATACCCCACAGGCAGGGCCTGACTCATGTCCCCCCACCACCACCAGTGACGGCAACCTGCAGGCAGGCCCCGACTCATGTCCCCCCCACCACCAGTGATGGTAACCTGCAGGCAGGCCCCGACTCATGTCCCCCCACCACCACCAGTGATGGTAACCTGCAGGCAGGCCCTGGCTCATGTGACACCACACACCCCAAAACACATTGGACCAATACACAATCATGCAGCACATGCCAACAAAATGTGCCACCACCCGCTGCGCACCCCCGATGCTCCTTTGGTCATGCCATCCAGCACCTGCCCCATGGCATGTGAATCCTGATATCACATATGCATGTATGTGTGCACACACATGAACCACATTGGTGAACAGCAGGGACACACAAATGAGTCAAGGAAGAGTGAAACATGCAATAAACCATTGAGACCAGACACCACTTAGATCTCAATGGCCAAAAATATAATGAAAAACATGTATCAAAGTCACACACAGTGCAAACATATAACAAAACATGCATGAATCAAATCAAAAAAGAAAAGAAAGTGAAAATCAAAACCAATGGGATGCAAAAATGAAAAAGTTCAAAATATGGTCCATCTCCATCAATGTCAGTCCAAAAAAACACAAATCATAAAACAACCATTTCTTCATGGTGAAAAAAAGTAGTTCCAATGAAATCCAAACTATTTACAATAATCCAGGTTCCATGGTCCCAGCACGTGTTGAAACATCATAAAAATCCAATATTATTTTTTACTATATACAAGATGAGGAGCAAAGGCCAGTGACTAAAAAAAAAAATAAAAACAAATGAAACCTACTCCTAAAGAACTATATACAAAGGCAGCGGGCTAGTCCTACGACTCACCATTTCCCCCAAGAGTTTTGGCCAGGGCATCATCGAACTCTGCATCAATTTCCCTGAGGCGAGCCTGTGCTCTCCCCTCGAGGTCCTGCACGGACTCCATCATGCTCCTTTCAAACTCCCTACGAGACTCCTCGAGGAACTCGGCCCGCCTCTCCCTGTGACGCAGGGTGTTCTCTGCCATGCCGATGGTGAGTCGTTCCCCCTGTGCCCGCTGCCGCTCTGCTCCAATTTGCTGGCCTATTCGCTGCAACACGGAAGACATCCTTGTGTTAAGATCCACGTTTCCCTCCTGCTCGACGGCCGATAACTGCCCCTCTGATATTGAGAGCCCCGGGTCCTGTTGCCGCCTATGTCGAGCCTGCTTCCGCCGAAAAGCCTGGTGCCTGCGACTCCGGGACAGCCTCCGGAATGATGACAAGCCGCGGGGCTGTCGTGCACGTGCCCTGCTGCTTTGTGCCTGCACTTCCTCCATTGCCATTGGTCCTGTTGCTGCAGTGACCACCTCTGCTGATCCTTCTTCGATTCCCAACTGTGGCAGGGATGTGGTCTCCACCAGACTGGCCGCCGGGGTTGGGACAGGTCCACAGGGGGCCCTGGTGTTATATGGGCTGGAAGACGACAGGGAGGACGACTGGCGCACAGAGGAGGAAGAGGAGGAGGGGGTCGCAGCAGTGGCCAGCACACGAAGCACATTCGTGACCATGAACTGAGCTAGCCAGTTTATGAGGCGACAGACCTCATCGTGATGATGTGCAAGCCTCCGATTGGAAGCCTGCACATCATCACAAATGCTGCCTGTATGCCTCGCAATACCGGCTAGCACCGGTTCCACCCGGTCGCGAATTGCTTTATCTGCAGGTAGTGGGAGATCCGTTAGCGTGGATGCACCCACCACTTGCATGCCAAACATAAGAGCATGGTGCACATACCAACCACACGTCTACATGCACATGCACTATGGTGGACAAGAACACATGGACACTTACCAGTCGACTCCGGTTAGTGTAGATGTATCCGCCACCTGCAGATGGGTCCGGCCTGAGGCATGCCCGCATGTGCATACTGGTGCAGTCGCAGTTCCAGGGACAGGATCAGTTACAGGCCCCTCCACGGTGACCTGCACTGGCTCCGGCCCCTGACCCTGGACTGCACCAGTCGCACCTCCCTCATCACCCCCGCCGGGCCCCATGTGCTGGGCTGATGTGGCCTCCTCCTCATCCTCTACCACCATCAACCTAGATGACTCCCCATTGTCTTCTGCATCGGATTGCCCCTGTGTGGGCTCACCTGTCCCTCCCACTGCCTTGGAGCCCACAACCAACTTCAACCTCTTGGGCCTCCCCTCAGCAGCTGAGGCCGTTGACCCAGGGGTGGCACCAGTCTCCTCGCTCCCAGAAGATGACAGTGCCTGGGAGGATGACTGGGCCTTGTGTCTTTGCCTGGTGGAGGCATCCCTGCTGCCGGGCTCCACAGCGCCATCTCCGCCCTCTTCCTCCAAGATCGCTGTGGATAGGGAAACATAGAACAGATACATCAGGGTACTGGACATATGTGTGTTTGTCACAATGCAAAAGTACAGAATTGCCACTGTCAAAGGTCACAAACATCATCACTGTCCACCAGACACAGGGAAGTGCCATTCACACACAGGCACAATCATGTCCGTCATTCACACCAGACACACATATCCTTGAACAAGGCACTGCCAGCACTTCCAAATTGTGCATGCACTTCACACGCATCATGGCACATACACATCTCACTCACACACATCGGCTGACAGTCATGAAGCAGGCCATGGATCCATCACGTCAGAGTGCACTTGAGCTGAAATTGGCAGCATGCGGCAATCACCCATGCAAAAACGAAGAGTCGCAGAAATCCTGGAGTGTTTGCCACTCACACACTCACTTCTCATACACATGCACATGTACACCATGAATGTCCATGATGTTGCTGAATTCACACATGTGTCACACCTCTGGCATGACACAATCCACACACAGGGATGGAAACGTGTGCATGTTGTGACATATGTGCGCACATCATGCATTTCCACACCGACACATTGATGTCGCACATGCATCAATGAACTCACATGCAGCTGTGCCTGGGACATGCACACAGACATCTATACAGTAGGCATGCCAAACATAAGAGCATGGTGCACACACCAACCACACATCTACATACACATGCACTATGGTGGACAAGAACACATGGACACTTACTAATTGACTCCAGACAGAGCTCCAACTCCAAGACATAGGTATGCAGTGCTGGGTCGATGTGCTCCAGGACTCTCTTTTCATTGGTGGTCAACCGGCCCCGGGCCTTGTTGAGGGTCCTGAACCTGTAGTCCTCCCAGCGCTTATGGACATGTTGGTAGTCGCGGGGTGCCACCCCGACTGTGTTGATGGGCACCCACGATGTCCACCCAGATCTTCCTCCGTCCTTCCTTGCCGACTTGCAATGGTCCATGGAAGAGGGCATCATAATGCCCCATGACTTGCTCCACCAGGAAGTCAACTTCTTTGGCACTGAAGCTGACAGCCCTCTGCCTCGCTGCTGGAGGGGTTGCCACTTGCCTCAGATGGTGTGATGTCGGACATGGCAAACCCCGAGGCAGGTGTGGGTGGGCAAGGTGGCCCTGGGGCTGGGCTGTGGAGCAGTGGTATGGCAGTCGGAAGTCTTCAGGATCAGCAGAGCTGGTCACAACAACAGGATCACTGGCAATGGCTTCAGAGCAGGCACCAAAATGCAGGACATGCTGGCAGCAGCAGATGGCTCTACGAGGCAGTTCGGTGCAGTTGGAGGCAGGTAAATGGCCTTATAGGCAGGAGCGTGGGTCTTCTGTGTTCTTTCGCGTGGCCAGCCGGAAACATAGTGACTGCACGTGCGGAAACAGCGCATTTGCGTGTAATCGGAGGAAAGGCCCTAAGCGCGTAAGTTACGTGATGCACAGTGGTCATTGGGCGTTGCCGTTCAGTATCGGGTTAAAGGTCTGCATAGGACAACAGTGCACTGTACGTGCTTTTCATGGGGACGGACGCGTGAATTTACTTCTTTGTGGGTTTGCACGTGAATAGTACACTACTGTGGCAGTGCATACTTCTTGTTTTAGCGGGGGAGTTGCCTATGCGCACACGCGTGTGTGTTTTTATTCTTTGTATGAGGCAGACGGTGAGTCGCGCATGCATTTTTCATTCTGTGGTTGCCCCTGTGTGTCGCATACCCAATTTTTGGGCTTATAGTAGCCTACGTGTTCCTCGCATTCTCATTTTTTGTGTTTCTGGGTGCCACAGCGTACTGTGGGACATTTTCTCATCACACGTGGGCTACTAAGGGGTCACGTACATATTGTTTTTTTTTTGGGGTGCCTGAGTGGTGTGCGACCCGTCCAGGGGTCACACTGAGCCTTGCTGGGGCACGCATGTACGTTTAACATCACGTGCCCTGCCCACTCACTCCAATTGCCCAGGTCAATTGTCTGCTGCACCCCCCATTGCACCATTCCATCTGTGCCATGACTGGGAGGGGAAAAGTGGGAAGGGAGGCAAAGGTGGCCGAGGGGGCCGAGGTGCTGGGGCTGGCAGAGGTGGACGAGGGATCTGGGGTTCCCAGGTCCATGCAGGGAGGGACCTGCCCCCATCTCAACAGGGTCCGGTAGCTGCAAGGGCAGCTGCAGCACCAGCCACCCAGGCTCAGTGTCCTCCTGCCATGCCTGTTGTGGGCCCGGCCCCATTCCAGGGAGACCAAGGGGCACATGTCCATGTTACCAAGGCCAAGACGCGTGTGCTCCCGGGACCTAACACCAGCACCAGCGAACCCGAGCCAGCAATTCCATCTGCTGGCCTGACCAGCCAGGGTGCGGTAGCAGCAGGGTCCTCCTGCCATGCCTGTTGTGGTCCCAGCCCCCACCCAGGGAGACCAAGTGGCACATGTCCATGTTATCAAGGCCAAGAGGTGTGTGTTGCAGGGACCTGCCACCAGAACACAGGCACACATGCCTGCAGGGTCACCTCCGCTCAGAGCATCAGTGGCTGATGCCTCAGCCCGGCCAGCAGTGCTCCGGTCCCTACTGACCCAAGTGGTCCCAGCCACACAGGCACTACACAATCCTGCACGAAAGGGTAAGCAGACAGTAGGCAAACAGGCTCAGTCCCGAGGCATGGCACAGGGACTCGTACGGTGAGGAAGAGGAGCTTCAGTGATGCGGAGATCCAGATCCTCTTGGACTATGTGCAGGAACAAGAGGCTGACATGCTTGTGTGGGCACTGGCAGTGTGTCGCCGATCGCATCAACGCCCTGGGCATTGAGAGGCGCACAGCTTCTGAGGCAGTGAAGCGCTGGAATGACCTCCGGCGCTGAGCCAAAGTTAAGTTAGGTGCCAACTACTCATCCTCTCTGGTGACTGGAGGTGGACCAGCAGTGGAGGAAGCAGTACTCACTCCACATGAGGACATCGCTAGTCAGATGATGGATGCAGAGCTGATCCAGGGCGTGGGGCACCTTCCAAATATGAGGCAATTCTGATGAGTGGTGATGGGTGTGTGTCTAGGACATGTGTGTCACGATTGTGCCAATGGCGCACCAATTGGAACCCATCGTAGACTATTTGGGACTCATTTGTTTCCGTAATACTCCCTGGACAACACCTATTCATATTATTGCCTTTATGTCCTGTTTGCGAGGCTTTGGAACTTTCTTATTTACTTTTGCAAACTACATGTCCCATAATGCACCTTGTGGCAGTTCCCATTTCCTGGCTATTCCTATGCAGCAGTTCTAGTACTACAATCCCCAGAAGCCTTAGAGAACAGTGGAGTTTTCGCTTTCCCAGGACTACCCAGGACTAGAGAGGGCGGAGGCCAATTACATTCAGGTGTGCTGCTCCAGGTGTTGCTAATTAGCCTATTTCAGCACAGGGCAGCTCAGTATTTAAGCAGCTGCCTGCAGGAGCACATGTCTCTTGCATTGAGCCTTCTATCAGCCCTTTGTTGCCTTATTCCTTGGAAATTTGCTGTGTCCTGTGGTTTCCAGTTCCTGGTCTTGTTCCTGAGCCCTGTGCTTCCTGCCTTGCAGCCCGGCTTCTCAGCCTTCTCTCCCATGGCTTTTGCCTGCTCCTCTATGCTTCCCATTCTGCAGCCCTGCTTCCTTGTTTGCAGCCCTCTGTTCCCTGGCTACAGACCCCTTGCTCTCTTTCTTGTTTGAAGCCCTCTGTTCCCTGGCTACTGCTCCCTTGACCTCCTCCTTACCTGCAGCCCTCTGTTCATGATTCCTGTCCTTGACTTCCTTGAGTCTTCAGTCCTCCCCTTTTGTTATCCACTTCAGTTGTACTGTTTCCTTAATTTCCCTCTGCTAGCTTTCTCTTGTCTTTCCAGCCCTGAGTTACCGTTCTTGATTCCTGTGTACTGTTTTTCGGTCGCCGTTCCCTGCATTTTGATACTAGTTTCTGCCCTTCCTTTCTTCCGGTTCTCTGTCCTGAACCTTGCTCTCCTTAACTTCCTTTTCCCTGGATATTTCTGTTCTTGTCTTCACTTGTGTTTTATGTAATTCCTATGTACAGAGTTTGACTGCTGGATTTCCAGCAGGCAATCTCTGCCCCTTCCCTTGTCGTGTTTCAGTGTTGTACTTCGTGACATTGTTTACAGTGTACTGGTTCTTGTTTCAGGAAGCAGTCATTGATCGGTTCCTGCTGGACCTGTACAGGCTTCAGTCTTGTGAGTACTGTTAGCTTGTTTGTGCCTTAGGGTTCAGATACAGACACCCACTGCTGTTGCTCCTATCCATGAGCATTCAGAGTGGGCCCCTGTAATAACAATTTGTTCAGAAGGCTGGAGTTTCCCAAGTTCTGTGGAACACTGTTTCCCCATTCTGCATACACCCCAAGAGGGAACCCAACGTGTTTGTTATCTTTGTATTCCCTGCCCCTTTTTGTTCACAGCCTCTGTTGCTTATCCTTTCTTGTCTGCAGGACTCCTTGTAATACAGCTTCTTGTGTGCCTTTCTCCCTTTGGCTTAGTGGGCACGCTTTTACCCTCAGGCCCCTCCTGACGATGTGTATGTTGCGCCTTGGCCGTGTGTTGATTGTCTGGCAGATCTGCATGCATTCACATGACTACCATGGGTGTACCATGTCATGGTGGTCTCGCATGTACTTGTTGTCCTGCAGCCTACACATGCACGATGTGCTGCACTCCCTGTCAATGGACATCTGAACACCTGTTCAATCCTCCAGTTACACCCTATGTCTGGGAGCTCATGGCCCTCTTCCTGATCAAACCTGTGATGTCTGATGGGCTGTGACCCTATGCCACTCAACATTGTCCTTCTCTGCTCATCTCTGACGTCGCTGAATTTTCGACCTGCCAGCTTAACCTCTGCTGGGGTGGCCTCCCTTTCCCCAACTCCCCACAGCAGCCCGCACTCTCCAGGGGACTGGTCATACATGTGGTGTCATATTTCAAAGTCCTCTTACAAAATATATGTGCTCCTACTCACTGTGCTCTGCAACTCATCCCGAGCTAGACTGTGTCGGTTGTTCTTTTGTCTTGGGGGCAGGTGTTGTATCTCCACAGGACTGTGATATTGGCATTGGGTCACAGAGGGTACGGCTGTTGATTTCCTTCACAGTGCAATGTCCACAGGGACATTTGGGAGCTGTGGCCACAGTTATCCATCTTCCGCATTTGCTTACCTATCATGGACTGTGATCAAGCCTTCACTGTTCACTCAGGGTCATTCACTGCTCACATTGCAATCAGTTGGTGGTGAGGGTCTCTCTTTGGCAGTGGCCTCCCTCTGGTATGGGCTCTGTGCCTGATTTGGACTGGAGGTGATCCTTATACAGGTCAGGTGCCACTTATGGTGATTGGACATGTGTTGTGCTTTCACTACTCCTCACACCTGTTGACGTCCAGGATAAATGATGGAATGCACTAGTCACCTGCCCAAACGCTGTCCTCGGGCACAGGCCTCTGAGCTGACAGTTTTACACGTGCACTGCATCCACGCCATACACCATACCCGGGGGAGGATGGATGTATACCTAGAACCCTCTTCACGCTATTGACACATGTTGTATGCACTTCCACTTCCACCTGGCCGCTACATTCCCATGGATTGTCAGTGTGTTGTGTTTGATTTGTGTGACGTTCACCTGTTGTGCATGGCCCACTCCCACTTACATCCACTGGGATCGCCTCCAACGTGCTTTTTGACTTGACTGGTGTCGATGTGACATGGACGCAGTCCTGTATGGCCACTGCCATCGAGGACCAGACCAGGGCCACAAGTGGTGTACCTCTCTCGCCATTTCCACATTGAGATGCACCTCCAGAGTATGGCGACCGCAGTGAAAGGTCTCCTGATCCCCAATAGCCGTGAGGGCCATTAACCCATGGAGGGTTTTTTGTTCACACATCATCCACACATGTGGGTGTTCGTGTGCACCCTGCACCTCTTCCCTCCTGGGCGCCCCCCCCAAGTCCCACATGGGCAATTTAGATTTTTCTCTTTTTACAATTTTTTTTGTGTGTCTATTGTGCATTTATGTGACAGTGTGTTGCTTTGTGTGGCATCCGAAAGCATCCACTGTGGTTTGTGTGGCATCTGAAAGCATCCACTGTGGTTTCCAGCTGGACCCATGCAGGCTTGTCTTTTGTCTCGTGTTAGTACCCTCCTTGTTTGTGCCTTGGGGTCCAGGCACATGTTCGCCTCCTGCTTCCCCTTTCCATGGGCTTGCAAGGAGTGCATTGTGTGAAAGTAACTTACACATTGGCTATGGGCTTCCATGATATCTGTGGGTAGTCTCAAGTCAAAAATGTGTATACACCCCTAATGGGAATCATGATTGTTTGTCCCTTTTGGTTTGCACATTTAGTCCCATACTTTGTTGGTGTGGTAACTTCATTTATTTGCTTGTCTGTCTTCATTGGTGTTGGCCTTAAGGCTGTATACAATTTGATGATCCCTTTGGTTGTCTAGGACACGAGTATGTCCAAGGGTGACAAGCGCAAGTCGCTGCCCATTGTAGCACGAGTGCAGTTGTGTCTGGTCACGGGAGGAGGGCTTCACTGTTGGGTGCTGTGTGTCTGGTATGTTGTACTGGCCAATTGTTGTTCCTGTGTACATTGTTGGGTTTAGTTGACATGGTGGGTTGATTCATGGTCTCGGTCCGTTGATTGTTGATCACTTTGTGACAGTGGCGTTATGTGTTGGCCATTTGTTTCTCTGCTTGGGAATTGCATGCCATGGAACGTTGTGTGGGACAGGGGACATGAATTGTGTGGGGGTTTGGGTGACATACTAGCATTTAGATGGTTGCTTTGGCATGGTGGTGGGTGGAAGGTCCTTCTTCCATGAGTCCCTTTTGTACACACCAGATTGGGTTGCTTTTAGTGCTTCGGAATGCACATAATGTGGCACTTCCGAGGCCACTTTCTCAGGGTGGTAAGGCTTGGACAGATGTTTGCCCCTTTGTCATAATCGATTGTGGCCTGGCATGTGCCAGGGCTGTGTGCACTCCGCAGGGGTTGGATTTTAGGTGAACTATTGGGCCTCAAGCTGGGTACGGGCAGCCTCGCCATGTGCCCTTTCCCCTCCCATGCGCAGTGGCCTTGCATGTGGGTGGGGATGTGGGGGCACCATCATGTCCACCGGTATGCCACACCATGTTGCAACATTGTGCAGGACACATGCTGCCACAATTATCCTGCACACTACTAGTGGTGCATATAGTAGCTGTCCACCAGAGTGGACAATGGAGTGGTAGCGTGACTTTAGCACTCCGAATGTGCGCTCCACTATGGCCCTAGTTGCAATATGGGCTGTGTTGTATCTTACCTGGGGTGGTGTGGTGGGGTTCCGTATTGGCATCATCATGTAGGTGCTCGGAGCGTAGGCACTGTCCCCTGTGGAGGTGAGATGGGTTGTCAGTGAAGTGGTTTAGTCTGCATGAGACATGCATGCAATTGGCGCCAATGAGCCATGTGTTGCCATGCCTCCCAGCTTCCAGGGTCCGGTGTAGGGGTGACATTCTGTAGATGAAACTATCGTGGGTGGACCCTGGATAGTTAACACATACAGAGGTGATGATTCCCTTGGCATCACATACAACCTGCACGTTGATGGAATGCCAGTGCTTGCGATTGCGATAGATGTGCTCTGTGGCCCTAGGTGGACGTAGGGCCACATGGGTGCAATCAATGGCACCAAGCACTTTGGGGAAGTGTGTCACCCCATAAAAGTCCTGGACCACGGCCTGCCTTTCTGCGGGTGTTCTGGGCATGTATATGTGCCTGCGGACTGAGGGGCGTGCAGTCATGATTGCCAGCACCCGGTGTAGGCAGCATGACTGTGTGGTCTGTGAAACACCCCCATCTGTGGCAGTTTTCCGCTGAAATGACCTAGTGGCCAAAAAATGCAGTACATTGAGCACCTTTTCAAAGGGGCTCTGTGCTTGGGAGCACAGGGTGGGTAATGTGACAAGGTCATCCTCCCACTCAGTGACCAGGTCTAGGATGATATGAGGTGGAAACCTATACCTGCCATAGACCTGGTCATCAGGCATCCCAAAAAGGCTAGTCCTTTTCCAAAGAAATGTGGGGCCTGGCTATCCTCCTCCTGCGGTGTCCCACGATCATTGCTGCGAGGAATGGTACATTCATCGTAGCTGTATACGCGCGTTTGTGTTCGCGTGTGCTTTTTATGCATTGTTTTAGGTGCGCAGTGACGCTTATGCCTGCTTTCGCTTGACAGACGTGTTTCCGGGTTGTGAGTATTTTACTGTGGTACCCACATTTACGCTTGTTGTTCCCCATTCCATGTATTCTGCCCCTTTTTAGGTTTGTGCGCTGGGTGGTGTGCGCCTTCACTGAGCATCTTGCACAAGGCGTTCGTGTTGTCGCAGTGACATGTTGGACCCGCGCGGAATGAATGCAGGTCTCGGGTAAGCCACGCGCAATGTTTTCCATGAATCGGAAAATGGGCACCTGCGCGCGTTTTGCACGCATGCACCTCGTTTTTGGCGCAGATTTATTCCATGAATCAGGCCCCATGTGTCAATATGAGGAATCGGAAGAAAACGTTGCTCTGCTGAAATCACAACTCAATGATGAGCAGCGTAGCATTTTCGTAGAAGTAACTAAAGAAATTGAACATGGTTTGCAGCATGAAAGTAAAACTTGTAACTGTCAAAATTATAAACCTGTGCTCCTCTAGGCAAAACATTCTTAATAAAAGTCATCAGCAAATTCCTCCAAAAATTAACAAACAACAAGCTTTCAGCTGTTGTAACAGCCCTCACAGGTTTAGCTGCCTACAACATAGGTGGTTACTTTACACCGACTGCTGCTCCTTGCAGTAGAGCACCAAAACAAATTAGAGTACTACAAACTTTCAACAGAAGCTGCTATGGAGCGATGCAAACTTCTGAAGCAAATGGAAATGCTCCTAATAGATGAGGTGAGCATGGTCTCCACTCTAATGTTGGCTTTGATTCACTGCAGATTGCAAGAGGTTCTTAAAATGAACTACGAAGAACTCTTTGGAAGAAAACACGTTATTGTTTTCGGAGATCTCCTACAATTAACAGTGGAAGGTGAACCTATTTTTTAAAACCTTATGACACAAACTGTACTGTAACACACTTGGCAGCATAGGAAATGTAAATCTCTGGCAACCTTTCCAATACAGAGAACTAACGCAAAACATGTGTCATTCTGCAGGCGGTTCATGTAATAATGTCCCCACAAAAATGCCTCCTGACAAAAAAGTCAGTTTATTGCAAGGACATTATTACATTGAACATGCGGGGGACACCGCTGCAACCCCTGATTTTTTAAAAAATGTTTTTACAACGGGAGCAGGGGACAGCCCCGCAACCTGTCCCCATACATAATGTCACCATATATAATGTTGCCAATGGCTTTTCCTGGCAACATTATGTATGGGGACATTATGGATGTATTACCTGATACCCTGCAGACCTCACCTATCCTAACCTGTTAAAAAGCATACAGATTGGTCTTCTTTCTAAGGATGAACAATCTTTCTTAAATAGTAGACTCATCCATGAGTTGTATGGGCATGGCACATCTGCTCCTGATGTCATGGAACTATTAGCACACACAAATGTGAAATGAATGTCCTTAATGCCAACCCTAGCAAGCTGTACGCAATTCAATGAGACAATGTTAAAAAATGAAATGCAACAGTCAAGTACGAAACAAGTACTGTTTGCTGTGTTTGCCGCATTTCCCTATTGGAATTCTGCAGACCACTTCTATTCAAGACTGCAAGGCTGTGTGTACGCCCGCCATCAGGAGGACATCTGAAGCCATAACACCGGCATTGCCTGGCCTCATAGGAAGAAGGTGACTTTTGCTGTAAACTCTTGCACAGCTTCTGTGTGCGCCTAGACCCCGAACTGATAGGGGTGGACTTTTTGTGAGTGTGCCCAGTATACATAGTGTGCCCATTACCCTAATAGTGTGCCCAACTTTTCGGTGATAGAGGCGCTAGAAGAAGACACCAATTAGTGGAGATTTGTATTGTGTCACTATGTGATTACCGTCACGTTGAAAAGTTACTCACACCCTCTTGTGTTTTGTTAAGGGCACTTCCAGGCGGAAGCTCCGCCTTGGCTTTGTTACGCCTATTCCTGGGTCTACATATCCTCAACTCCCAGCGCACCGCCAAGTACAAAACAAGTATTGTTTGCTGTTCGCGGTGCGCGGTAAGAGGGGGGCATTGACCTAGGGGATTTGGCGCTTGCGTGTCCAAAATTTCTTTTGGGACATACTTTGATGTAGACATTGAGTTGGATCAAATAAGCTTGTGTTTTTTAAATTGGTAACAGAACTGCTACAAGGAACGGTTGGGTGGTGGACAAAGAGGTTATGGGAGATTACTTCCCTAAGACTTTGTTTCCCAAGGTGTGATATTTACTATAATTTTGATCTAACAAGCATTGCTTGCCAACAGTAGGATTGGTTGCTTCACACCTGGAAAACACATGAGCCAACTTTATGTGACTTTTTTTCTGGGCACTTAAAACTTAAAGTTTTGGTATTTAGGACTAAATAACATGTCCTCGCGGCTACGCTTTCGCACATATATGTTGGAAGACCGACCAGGTGCATCATTAAGATGGAATGAGAAAACGTGCAGAAAGCTAAATGCAATTATTAAAATGCTAACACTGAATTGCATGAATCGTAGTGACCCTACTACTTACGGGTCGATAAAAATACTACACAATTCAATCATCACTTATCTACTTGGTCTGGCTTAAATCAAAGGAACAAGCACAGCCTTTAGTTGCGGATTTACTTGCTGTAAGAATTAAAATTCTAAAAAAACAAAAAAAACAGGATATTGTGCATTTAACCAAAATGGGACTATCTAATATTGAGTACCAAAATACAAAAAGAAAAGTAATTAACAAATACTACAATAATATAAAAAAATTACAGAATCTATCTTCATCACTCAATAAATCAAAAATTGATAGCATCATTGTGCTCAAATGATGGGCGATCCACTTGGGCGCTTCTAAGGGGTAATGAAGACTTAAGAAACAATGAGCAATCCTCTAATATTAGTGCAGAAATATGGACTCACTTCTACAAGGACAAATTTGCACTACCGGAAAGATTCTCGGAATCTTTAGTCAAATACCACCATTATTCAACTAAGGAATTTAAGGGATGGTCTCTAGAGGATATTACATGGGCCCTTGGTAAGCTAAATAAATCAGGAGCTCCTGGCCCGGTCTGCATTCCACCATGTGTCCTTAAAGAAAATGTGCAACTATGGGCCCCGGTGCTGAAACTCCAATTTTATGAAATCACCCGAACAGCTTGTATTCCATCATCATGGTTGCAATCGGTCATAGTTCCCATTCACAAGAAAGATGTCAGAACTAACCCCGGTAATTTTCGCCCGATTGCATTGATTGATGCAAGCGCAAAGACCTTCGCTGTCTTACTATTACAGCAATTAAAAGAGATTGTAAATCGTCTTGCTATTCTCTCACCATTTCAGATTGGTTTTCGTGCCAGAATGGGAACTGCACTGAATGCAACTGTTTTAGCACACTTAATTGCCCAAACGAAAATTCCAAATGCGGGTGCCCTATACATGGCATCCGTTGACTTATCCGCAGCCTTTGACTGCGTGATCAGGAACTTACTTTGGGAAAAACTTGATGCAAAGCGGATACCACATTCCCTAATTGCGATGTTGGCCAAATTACATCAAGGCACTTCATATTTGGTGCGAATAAATAAATCGGGATCAACAACAACTCCTATTTCAACTGAGGTGGGGGTTAAACAGGGTTGCAATTTGGCGGCTACCCTGTTTAATCTCTACCTCTCTGATATCGAGCAAATATGGAAAACTGAGATCACCTATCCTGCAAGATTAGGACATTTGCGCATTCAATGGATTGCATTTGCGGATGATGTGTTAATCTTTAACCGTACACCATATGGCTTACAAAAAAAGCTCACAATATTTGCAGAATACTTGTATAAACACAATTTAACATGCAATGTGGAGAAATCAAGTATCTTCATTTTAAAAACATGAAAAAGAGAATCTCTACAATGAAATGGTCCATAAACTCTATTCCAATGCCTATTAATCTGAATATGGAATATTTGGGATATGATGTGATAGATTCTCCCTCAATAAAAACTGGCTGCTAAACTTAAATGCAAAAAAGCCGTATTGATGACACAGATGCGGATTGTATTCATGAAATATTGTAAATTTTCAATAGTACCACTTCTGCAATTTTATATCCTAAAAGTGGAAGACATTTAACTATATGGGCTTGATTTATGTTTGTGCAATATTGATGCAATCCTTGACCAAATCCAGGGCCAATTATGGAAATCTACACTGAGATTATCAAGCTCCCTACCAAATTGTATATTGCCACAGGAGCTAGGTATCTCAGCTCTATCAGTAAGATTCTATTGGCGACAGCTAACGAACTATGGGAAAATGTTATTTCCCCCTCACCAATTGCTCTACGAGGAATTCTCAATTATGATCAAGAATCGAGAGCCTATTTCGTTGGACACCTTCTCAAAATCCATGATTACGAAACTCGATGAATGTGGCTTAAAACCAATGGATCTTGAATTTCGATCGGCTTACGTGAAGAAACGATTATATGAGCATGATTGGCAAATCACACTGAACGCGATGCATTCAAAAAAACTGTATTCTAAAGCAGCAAAATTTGCTACTCTTAGAATGCCTCGTAGAGCCTATTTGTTAAAATTCCCGGCTAAATCCTATCGGTACTTATATTTGAGATTTAAGCTTTACCAACTACATACCTTTGAAAAAACAATTACTTGGAACAAGCAATCTCTAATGAATCAGATCCCATGGTGTAGATTTTGTGAGGGAAATATCTGTGTGGAAAATGTAAAACATCTAACCATCTACTATGCTCATTTTGAAGCTTTAAGATATCCTCTCATTGGTCCTAATGTCTTAGATATGACACAAGAAGCTAGAGAATGGTGCTGGATGAAATTTATGTGGGGATATTCATTCAAAATAATTGTTTCACTGTGCATGTTTCTTGAGAAATTGGTTGTGGAATTGGCTAAGAAGGAAGAAAACATTCTCCTATAACAATGAAGTATGTATCTAACAAACATAGTATGAACAAATGTATTCTTCTTTTAAATAATATTTAACCTTATTTGAATCCAAATTATGAATGTAACCATTTTTTATTTTATGTATAATGAATTTTTAAGATCATGAATTTCTTATTATGTTGTAAAAAGTTTGTTAATAAAACTAATAAAACAACGTTTTAATAAAAAAAATAATAATAATGCAACCAATAGTGCATATTAACTCCACAGACAAACTGGAAGTGCACGGCATGACACTCCCTATGTGTCAACAAGCAACAGCACAAATGAATAGCTTAGAAAACTCTATCTCCAACAGAGAACATTTTAACATTGTGTTTAAAATGTAGAGTAATTGTGAAATGTAACCTTGACGTGGAGCAAGGTTTAGTTAATGGAGCACTTGGTACAGTGGTTGGCTTCCATACCTATCCAATTGACAACAACATTCAGTTTGCCACCATGCACTTTGACAAACTTTCAGAAGTTGAAAGGATAGGATGCTCAACAGCACAATTCATTCTTTTCAAAGACATCTATGTATGCAGAGACCAATGTTCTCTGTCTCTTGCATATGCAGTCACTATTCACAAATCGCAAGGTCTAACCCTAGATCAGGCATTGATTGGCATTGACAGCACAGTCTTTAAAGAAGGTATTAGTTACGTAGCACTGTAACGTCTACGTACACTCGAAGGACTATTTCTAGTAAATTTTGATGCAAAGTCAAGGCTGACATTCCTTGCATCGTGGAGTACAACAGACTACATGGACTCTAGACATCCCATCTCAAAATCTACCCCGTTCCTCAAAAAGGAAAACGTATTAAAAGAAAAGTAATGCAAACAGAACTTCTAAGAGAACTCCTAACAGTACCACCAAAGAAAGTGAAAGCGGCTGCTACTCATCAAGTACCACAACCACAAACTGTTATGCTCACCTGGTCTCTGCGGGGCATTGGGGCACAATTGCAGTCCTCCCTGGACTTTTCTCCCCTGGATCAGGCTTCTTCCCCTGCTCCGGTAGTGTGGACTGTGCTGGTTGCTGACTCTGCCCCTGAGAGAGTAAAAGAGGCCATGAGAATGCTGTGGTCGGACTGTGATTTCCTTCGAACCCTTCTCCCAGAGCGAGATGAGCATACTTTTACCCATATAGTCTCACCTGTTTATTTATGAGGATGAGCTCTCTGTCCTGCTTCTCAACTGCAGGGGTGCCTTTAATGAACCTAGTTTCTTCACTGGTCCATGTGCGTGGCAGCCCAGACAGGCTGTGGCTGATCCACTTCTAAGGTAAGTGTTTCTCAACAATGACTATTGTCCGTATCCGTTTGCAATGTCTTTTTTCCGTGATTATTGTCCATAACCCTTGTAATGTCTTTCCTTCTCCCAATAGGTGGTGAAGGGCTCAGCGGAGTTGCGGTGTTGGAAGCAAGTCCAAATGGGGGCCAGAGGTGTTTATGATGTCCCAAGTAGAAGGTAAGTTTGGTTCTAAGGTCAAGCGCAAGGAATGTGGTGCGAGCGACCTTAGAGTAAAGTCTTTATGTTGTTTCTAAGCTTGTTTGTCCTTTTCTCCTGCAGGGATGGCCTGGCGACGTCTGACGAGAGGCAGCTATCCGAAGGTCTGTCGGCGGTTGCTGGATGGATGAATTTGCGAGGATGCTGAATGAGACGAGCTCCTGCATAGCTTAGACGCCCGGAACTGGTGAGGATGCGCTCCGACTGCAGTGACTGCTGGAATCAGGTAAGATACACTTCAAGCGATGGTATTGCTGAAATCAGGTAAGAGCGCTTCAGGCATCTGTGAGCATTATGCTGCTATAAGCTGACTAACGCAAAGCGCTTGCATACGGGCAGGGCAGGCTTAAATAGCCTGGCCCCAGCCACGCCCCCTTGGCTCTGCCTTATGGCCCGACCTTGCCGCACCCAGAGGATGCTGCACGTGCAGCCCAATGTTTTGCTATGGCCACGCCTGGCCTGGATGCACGTGGGGACCCTGCAGGGGCAGAAAGAACACGTGCACCAGAAATAAAGTGAGGAGCACATTTTTTCATGAGCCTGATGCCAAAGGCGCCAAGACTGAGTCCACCTGGACCCTTTATATGATGGAACTAGTGGTCCTTGCCCAGTGGCCATGACAGCACTCCCCCTCAAGGCCCCTCTCACGGGGGTTCTTCCCCCAGGTACTGGTTTGGCGGGATTGTTACGATGGAATTGTCTGATTAGTCGTGAGACATGGATGAATTCCACAGGTTCCCATGTGTGGTCTTGAGGTCCATAACCTTCCCAGTCGATCAGGTAGTACAATTTAGATCGCACTATCTTGGAATCCAGAATGGCTTTGGCTTCGTATTCCGGTTCTCCTTCTATGATATCAGGCTCGGTGGTGCCTTAATCCGAGTCTCTGGTTTCATTGGTTTCAGGAGAAAAACTTGGAATACCGGATGGATCCGCATATTGACTGGTAAATCCAATTTCATGGCAGCAGGGTTAATGATGGCTTTGTTGGGATAAGGTCTGAGGTTCCTGGGACGGAAGGCTCGGGGTCCTTTCAATAGAATGTTCTTCGATGCCAACCATACCTTATCTCCAAATTGGTAATGCCGGGCCTCTCTTCGATGTTGGTCTGCACACTTCTTCTGTTGTTCTTTGGCTATGGTCAGGTTTTCTGTTGCTTCTTTAAGGGTTCGAGTAATGGTCTTATGCAATGTGGTAATTTCTGGCATTTCCTGTTCGCCAAGTGGATCAAAGGAGGACTTTCGAGGATGTCGCCCATGCATTGTGTAGAATGGGGTTTGTCCGGTGCTGCTGTGGATAGAGTTATTGTAGGCAAATTCGGTTAACCAGATGATACTTTTCCAGGACTCCTCGGTTTGTTGCAACATACATCTCAGGTATTGCTCCAGGATCTGATTGGTCCATTCATTTTGACCATTGGTTTGGGGATGGTGACTCGTGGATAGCTAAAGGTCAATTTTGGCTATCTTACAGCACCTCCTCCAGAGAGCTGAGACGAATTGTGTTCCGCGAACTGAAATCAATAAGGATGGGAAACCGTGTAACTTGACAATTTGTTCCAAAAATACAGTGGCAAGTGCGGAAGCAGTGGGAAGGCCCGTCAATTGAATAAAATGCACCATCTTAGAGAATAAGTCTACAGTGACCAGGATCGTGTTAAACCCATTGCAAGGAGGAAGATCAGTGATAAAGTCCATAGACAGCGTATGCCATGGTGCTGGTGGTACAGTCAATGGACACAGTAAGCCTGCAGGACTTAACTTCTGGGATTTGTGTTGCACGCAGATACCACAAGTCGCAATTAATTGGGCAACGTCTTTTCTCCAGGTTGGCCACCAATAGCTCTTTTGAATTTTGGGCCAAGTCTTGGCAATCCCTGCATGCCCTTCCACTAATGATTCGTGGTAGTTTGCTATTATTTGGTTTTGCATTTTCTTGTCCTGAATATATAGTCTTCGTTGAAAATAGGGAAGGTCATTTTTGATGGAGTATTGATCTCCCTTATCCAACCACTCCTGTTGAGCTGTTTGGTTCATCCCAGATTGAAGATCGGTCTTTAAGTCCTCCCAACAGGCGGTCGCAGTGATCTGGTTTCGGTTTCGGATTCTTCGAGAATAATGGCCACTGGCTTGGATGTTGCGAAAGCTTCTTTGTCCTCACCCATGCATGACAGGACGTCTGCTTTCCCATTACCTACTCCAGGTCTGTAAGTAATGACGAAATCGTATTCAGCAAAGAAGAGAGCTCAGCGAAGCTGGTGCAAGGATTGGGCCTTGGCAGTTTTCAAGTGTTGCAGATTATGGTGATCTGTGATAACTGTGACCGTGTGTCTTGCCCCTAAAAGGTAGTGTCTCCAGGTTTTGAAGGCTCCTTTGATTGCTAGTAGTTCCTTGTCAATGATTGCATAGTTTAATTCCGTTGCAGAAAACTTACGGGACCAGAATGCTATGGGATGTAATTGCCCCATGTCCGGGTCCTTTTGTGATAATACTGCTCCCATGGCTATGCTGGAGGCTTCCATTTTGACCACATATGGCAGGTCAGGTCGGGGATGCAGAATAACTGGTGCTGTGGTGAAGGCAAGTTCTATTCCTGGAAGGCGTTTTCTGCTTTGGGGGACCAGAAGATTTTCTTATTTTTTCTCAGTATGGAAGTGATTGGATCAACTATTTGCGAAAACCTTGGGATAAACCGTCAGTTAAAATTGGCAAATCCGAGCACACTTTGTACTCCTTTTGTGGATGTTGGGGATGCCCACTGAAAGATAGCATCCACCTTGCGGGTGTCCATGTGAACTCCTCATGGGGTAAGCATGAAGCCCAGAAATTCAACTTCCGTGACATAGAAAAAGCATTTTTCCTAATTTGGCAAACAGCCGGTGCTGACAAAGCTTCTCCAGAACTGCCCTTACATGGCCAACATGATCCTCCTTGGACGTTGAGTAGATAAGAATGTCATCAATGTAAACGAGTATGCAAACGTCCAATAATTTGTGAAGCATATCATTCATGAAGAATTGGAATGCAGCTGGTGCATTACATAACCCAAAGGGCATGACCTTATACTCGTAAAGTCTGTATTTGTTTCGGAATGCCGTCTTCCACTCGTCTCCCTTTTTAACTCTCACAAGGTGGTTGGCTTCTCGTAGGTCGAGTTTGGTGTAGATTTGAGCATTATTCACCTGATCTAGCTGCTCCGGGATGATTGGCAGGAGATATCTGTTTTTTTACTGTGATTTGGTTCAGGGCTCTATAATCTATACAAGTTCTTAAGTCGCCCTCTTTCTTTGGTATGAAAAAGAGAGCCGAGGAAGCAGGAGATTTAGACGGGCAGATGAATCCGTTAGCTAGGTACTGATCCAGGTAAGACTTCAGATGCTGGTTTTCTTGCTTTGTTAGAGCGTAAATTCGACTGCAGGGGATTTGTGTTCTGGGCACCAGATCGATCTGGCAGTCGTAAGGTCTATGTGGAGGCAGGGTGTTTGCTTGTTCCTTTTGGAACACGGCCAGGTAATCCAGATATTCGTGGGGTAAGGAACCAGAGAGCCCCAGGATAGATTTCGTCTTGAGTTCCTGGCTCTTCACGCTTTTGTGGTAGCAGCGATTGGCGCATTCTTGAGGAAAGGTCAGCACTCGTGTTTGCCAGGCGATCCTGGGGTTATGGGTTTCCAGCCAAGGCATTCCTAAATTCATTTGGAACTGGGGAGCCCCGATAAGATCGAAAGAGATGTCTTCCCGATGTCCATCCTGACACATCAGCATGACTTTGTCGGTATGTTGCTTCACTGGGCTGGATGACAACTGAGAAACATCCACTGCTGTGACGTTTTCCGATTGTAGCTTTTGCTGGAGGGGAAGGCCTATTCGTGCAGCCAGATCTTGATCAATATAATTTCCTACCACTCCACTATCAATGTATGCCTCCAAGGCATGTACCTTTGACGGTTGTTGGTGGTTGACCAAGAGTACCGGGATGACCAGATGTGAGGTCTGTACAGATTCCTTAATTTTGCTCGGCAAGTGGACTCTTCGCTTGTCGGGCGTTGGAGTTTTCTGGGTTTTGTTCGTTCTTTTCGTTGTCATTATCCGTTGCACCTACTATTCTCTTGGGCGGTATTACTGGGCATTCTCGGAGGAAATGTCCTGCTCTTCCACAGTATGAACAGAGTTTTTGTTGTCTCCTCTTTTCTCTTTCCACCTTGGAGATAGGAGCCTGCAATCCCCCGATCTGCATAGGCTCGGTTAGTTCGTGGGCTTTGACTAGATTGTCCCAGGGTCGCAAATAGACCGACCTTCCTTCAGTTCTTGGGCGATCCATTTTTCGGTCCTGCAACCTGTGGTCCAGCTGTACAGTCAGATTGATGTACTCCGCAAAGCATTCAGGAGGGTTGACCACTTGGGCTAGAACATCCTTTAGTTTACCACGCAATCCCCGGTAAAATAGTGTGGTCCTCTTCTCTTCTGGCCAATTTGTCTGTGCTACGAGATGATTAAAGGTAGCAATATAAGTCAGCAGATGATGGCTTCCCTGTCTGAGGGACAATAGTTTGTTATCCAAGGCTTGTCCTTGGGTGTGTCTAGCAAACAATTTCTCCAGTTCGCGTTGGAATTTTCCAAAGTTTCGGAGTAGAGGATCATCCTGATTTACTAATGGTATCTGCTTTGCTGCCTACCAAGTATGAAAGTACAAAGGTGACTCTTACGCTATCGTTAGGAAAGGCTCGAGGACGGCACAAAAAGTGAAGGCGACATTGGTTCATGAATATGGCATACTTGTTAGGATCGCTGGTAAAATGTTTGGGTGGGGCCAGTGGCACTGCCCCTGGGAGCACCACTTGAACTGGTGGTGATGGCTGCGGCATAGGAATCTGTGCAATTCCAGGTAGTGGTACCTGCCCGGCCTGTGTCTGAAGTATCTGCCTTGCCAAGTCATCAGTTTGTTCTCGGCCTACAATAATGTCCCTTCTTAAGGCATTGGTTTCTTGTCTAGAGTTATGTACTTCGGCCCGCAGTTCCCCCAGCAATTGGGCCAACTGGTCTGTTTCCGAAGTGTCCATAATGCCCAGGCAGAGATTCAGAGAGGCTTTGCGTTCTGTTACACTCACCTGGTCTCTGCGGGGCCGACGGGGCACGGTTGCAGCCCTCCCTGGACTTGGCTCCCCTGGATCAGGCTTCTTCCCCTGCTCCGGTAGTGTGGACTGTGCTGGTTGCTGACTCTGCCCCTGAGAGAGTAGAAGAGGTTGTGAGAATGTTGTGGTCGGACTGTGATTGCCCTCAAACCCTTCTTCCCAGAACGAGATGAGCATGCGTATACCCATATAGTCTCACCTGTTTATTTATGAGGATGAGCACTCCATCCTGGTTCTCAACTGCAGGGGTGCCTTTAATGAACCTAGTTTCTTCACTGGTCCATGTGCGTGGCAGCCCGACCGGCTGTGGCTGATCCACTTCTAAGGTAAGTGTTTCTCAACAATGATTATTGTCCGTATCCTTTTCCAATGTCTTTTTTCCGTGATTATTGTCCGTAACCCTTGTAATGTCTTTCCTTCTCCCCAATATGTGGTGAAGGACACAGCGGAGTTGCAGTGTTGGAAGCGTGTCCAAATGGGGGTCAGGGGAGTTTACCATGTCCCAAGTAGAAGGTAAGTTTGGTTCTAAGGTCAAGCGCGAGGAATGTGTTGCGCGCGACCTTAGCGTAAAGTCTTTATGTTGTTTCTAACCTTGTTTGTCCTTTTCTCCTGGAGGGATGGCCTGGCGACTTCTGACGAGAGGCAGCTATCCGAAGGTCTGTCGGCAGTTGCTGGATGGATGAATATGTGAGGATGCTGAACGAGACGAGCTCCCGCGTAGCTTAGTGTTAGGCAGAATCCTATGCAGTTCCCTTAGGGAGCACTACAGAAGATTAAGACTACGGGTATATGCAATAAATCCCCTTTGGTATCAGTCTGTACCAAAAAAAAAAAAAATAGTTGGGAGCTTTGGCTAAGTGGTCAGACTTATCTCAAGCGGGAGATGAGCAGTATTCAGGGTTTACAAAATAGGACTACAACACTATGGAACAAGGAAACACTGACCAAAGCTTTGTATCAAAAAGAATATATATATATATTTATTTTACACACTCTTAAATCTTCACACACATCACTATCATTAAAGCAAGTTAAAACAGTCAAGAAAAGTATACACAACTCCCAATTTAAATTGTAGACATGTTTGAGCAAGAGTAAAACTGAGCAAAACAGCACAGTGTAAACCAAACAGAAATGGCACCCTAACAATTTCTTCAGAGAGAGGGAAAGAACATGTCATACAGGGTTACACTCCTAAACACACCAGAAACACTTCCCAATTGGATTGTGAACAAGTTAGGCAAGTCAGTACTTTAGCATAAGCAATACTTAGGTGAAAACCGAGCAAAATGGCACTTCAACAATATAGAAAGGGGAAGGAAAGGTGGTTATAAGAGTTTAGGTGCACCAACACATTTCTTAGTGAAAAGCAATCTAGAGAACGCAGTTGTAACAGATTTAACCAGAGTCAATAGGCCTGTGCCAGAGTCAATGGTACAAGGCAAAGTACCCAGGGTCAAACGGTTCTAGTAGCTGCAGTCAAGTCTTTGTTTAACGATTTGAAAAGGCGGTTGCAGAAGGTAAAAGATAATGTTAGACGAAAGGGGCGGCCAGCCCAGAAGCTAAGTAAAGGATTTCAAACACTTTTAGCAGTACCCAACGAAACGGGAGGCCTGGCGGAACAATGTACATTGAAAGTGGAAGAGGCTCCTGCGGTGGCGGTTGTTCCTGGCAGTTCCTGCAGTTCGGGAGATCCAGCAGAGGAAGAGAGGCTCTCGTCGTGGAGGAAGTTTCGAGTTACTACACTGCCCAGGGATGAAGCCAGCCACGGTGATGCCAAAATGAAATAAAAGGTACGCTCCTCTAAATCGCAGTTGTGGTGGACGGCTATCCGGTCTCCTAGTGCTGGGCACTGGCAATTCGACCAAGGCAGGTCCTGGAAGGCGATTGGTAGACTTGTTGGCTCCACCAGCTCAAGGGAAGAAGACTCTTGCAGGTGAAGATCTTCTCAAGTAGTTGGAGAAAAGTGGTGAGGATCTGCAGCAGGGCTTCACCGGTGGTTCAGTCGTTGCAGATTTCTTCAGCTTCTCTCCTCTTTGGGTTTATTAGTTCCAGTGGCGACGTCTTGTCCTCCAGTCCTCAGAGCCCTGCTTTTATGCAGAAAACCCCCCATTCATATAGCCTAGCTGTCACTCACACAGTGGGGTGGCTATCCTGGCGGGATAACCCCCCAGCCTATCAGGCAGAGTGCGACTTGGGTTGCCTAGGTAACCCTGTCCAGGGTGCCTATTCCCCCTCCCACACATCCTGTCTACCCCAGACTCCGTGGCGCCGAAAGGAGGGCTTCTGTGCAGAAGCCCGCCAAAACGATGAACAAAGGATCCCCGACCTGGGTTAGGATTTCAGAGAAAGACACGAGAAAGAAATATTATCAAAGATCTGGCAATAAAAACCTACCGGAGTAAAGTTAATATTAAAATAAACCGGTGGTATATTAGAGGCTGTGAGTAAAAGTGGTAGCCTCGAACAATGGGAAAATCACATAGGAAAATATTTGTGGTCGAATATTTATGGTAGTAACCACTGCCTCCAGCCAGAAACTTTGGAGAGAGGGACTGGATGGTACTCCCTCGAAAATGAACACCAGGGAAAACTATTAACCCTTTCCAGTACTTCCATAGTAAGATGGGTTGTACTGGTTTTGTTCATAACTATTGACTAGTAAAGTCAATGGTGACTATACATGCCCTGGCGGACAGTAGCCAGCCCCAGGGTATGGAGTCTATGTTTGGGGGTCTCTAGGACAACCCTGTGTTACTGCACTGAGGGTGCTGTGTAACACACATGTAAAAAGATGAAACCTATGAGGGTGAGAAAAACCCCATAGAGCATAAGCACAAAAGATAGCTAAAAACACACATCAGCAATATATCTAAGCGGGGGAAAAAGAGTCTCACCCTTAGCAAGAGTAAAAAAAAAATAAACCCTTGAAATCCAGAAAAGCTGCTGTGGGACTCTATAGGTAAGGGAAATTAGCCTTGAAAGAGAATTCTCCCTAACACTTAGAAACCTGGAACATGTGAGGATGCGCTCTGACTCGGTGACTGCTGGAATCAGGTAAGATCTGCTTCAGGCGATGGTATCGCTGGAATCAGGTAAGATGCGCTTCAGGAGATGGTTTTGCTAGAATCGGGTGAGATGCTCGCTGGAGATGATGTTGCTGGCGTTAGGTAAGCTGCACTTCAAGCGATGGTATTGCTGAAATCAGGTAAGAGCGTTTCAGGCGGCAGTGAGCGTTACGCTGCTATAACAGACTAACGTGAAGCGCTTGCATGTGGGCGGGGAAAGCTTAAATAGTCTGGTCCCAGCCACGCCCCCTTGGCTCCACCTTGTGTCCGCACCTTACCGCACCCAGAGGATGCTGCACTTTCAGCCTAATGTTTTCCTATGGCCACGCCCAACCTGGATACACGTGGGGACCCTGCAGGGGCGGAAAGAACACATGCACTAGAAATAAAGTGTGCAGAGACTGGAACCTTTATATGATGGAACTAGTGGTCCTTGCCCAGTGGCCATGATACAAAACTATGTAGTGTAAACGCAAGTGCACATCCAACAGTACAAAGAGAAATATGTCTTCTAAAAAACAAGTGGAAGTCCAGCAAATGACACAGACACAGAACTCTCTGGTCCATTTATATTTTCCAACACAACTGATGTAAATTGCTAAAATGTAGCAATCAATGTTCTGTTCCAATTGCCACCTATTGTGCAAAACATTTACTTGAAAGGCGGAGACCAGTTGTGTTTGCAAATGCTCCTCCTTCATAGAAATGCAACAAACAATCCTGACAACACTTAGTGTCTCAGGAATAAGGCAAGAATTGGACTACTGTGCAGGAATGGTATGATTCACCATAAACACACAGGAAGATCCACAAGAATGTTTAATGTACTTACTGCAAGTGCTAGAAAGCAAAAATATACCTATAATTGAAATCTTCCATATTTCATATACGTGGAAACATACATACATACATACAACCACTCTCTGCAACCATGTTGCGCAGGAGCAAGTCCTTAATGAACGATTTGTGAATGTATCTATACCTAATTGTGAATCCATTCCATTTTAGCAGCTGGTGCAGAATGCAAATCATGGCATATTATGTACTGTTTGTAATTCAGACAAACGTTCCACCTTACACATAAACTCAGGTAGCCAATATATGATAGTAATGCTTTCAAGATACAACGCAGATGGTACCAAAAACAACTGCACGCTTACTAGCTTCACAGACGGGCAAGTATTGCTTGGCAAGAAAACCTTCACAACAGTAAGCATAATCTACCACACGGGAGCCACAACCAGTGCAGGTCACTATACTGCAAACATTTAAAACAAATGTGGTTGGTTTGAATGCAATGGCACTTCCATTACTCTAAAACATAGATTACCAGCAAATCTAACAAATGCCTACTTAATGTTCCTTAAACCTAAACTTACTCACTGGCCTGTAAAACTAGCATAAGTTACTGCACTATAGACACCAACAGGTATATAAGTGCTAAAGAAAAATACCCTTCCTAACTGTAAAAGAATAAAAACTTAGCATACACCAACTGTTTGTCAGTACATCCATTGCGCTACAATGCTGTTTGTGAAATGGAAAAAAGATGTGCATGTTGTACATTTTTGATAACGCTATACAGTCTTTTTCCCCAATGACCCAATGATTATGCACACAGAAACAATTGTGCAATACAGGCACTAACATTGTTTCACCCATAGTACTTAAAATGTACTTATTATTAGGGTCTACAAACTTTATTCACTAACCTGTAAAACTATCAACTGTTACAATACTCCAGCTGCTTTCTAACTGTGCCCATACAACTGCAATGAATACGCCAACTGGTATCTAACTGCACCCATAATACTGGAATATCACTTTCCAATAGTGAAAGATGTGAAATCCACCAACAGGAATGAAAGTGCTTCAAAACAAACCCCCCCAAAACTGTAATATAGTGAACAGTTAGAATACGCCAACTGGTATCTAAATGCATCCATAGTACTGCAATATTATTTTTCAATACTGGGAAAGTTACAATCCACCAGCAAGAATGGAAGTGTTTCAAAATATACCCTTTAAGACTCTCAATCTATCAACGGTCAGAATACTCCAACTGGTATCTGACTACATCCATAGGAGTGCAATATTACTCCCAATAGTGAAACTGCTAAAATCCACCTTCAGGAATGAAATTACTTCAAAACATACCCTTGAAAACTGTAAAACTAGCAACAATTAGAATAAGCCAACTGGTATCTAACTTCACCCACAGTACTACAATATTAGTGTTCAATAGTAAAGTACTCAGAATGCACCAACCAGAAGCAAACTGCATCAAAGGATGGTCTTAAAAATTGCAAAACGATAAACAGTTAGAATACGGCAACTGGTATCTGACTACAACCATACCACCACCGCTGTCGGAAAGCAAAACACATACACCATTTCAATTCCTCCTACTGCAACAGTGCTTGTAACAGCAAAACCACATATTCCTGCACCTTAAACATTCCTGTAAGTACTGCACACTTCAAACAAACATAGTGTGACACGGAACGTCAAATGAATGTACTCGTTTTTTAAAAATCCTGCATGGATTTCTTTTCCCACAGACCCAATGATTTTGCAACCGAACACAGCAACTGTGAAAAATGCACAGTAATGTTGTTTGACGCATAGTACTTGCAATGTACTAATTACAGGGGTCGACAAAGTACATGAATATGTGACATTGTGTGCAATGCGACATTGTGAAGTACCTTACCTAACATATTATGCTGTTTTTTTCACATAGAAAGAAGCAAAGATTTATCCTGCATTACCATGTGCAACAAACACAATCTGTGCCCACAATGGTAAATCAAAGACAAGTACCATTTCCACTTCAATGGTAGTGTGTCACTGTGTTCCAAAAAGTGTACACTGCCTATACAGCATGTATAATGACTATACACATATAATTATAATGCTTCTTTCAAATGTCGAAAGTCTATTTCTGGACAGATATGAGTACAATAGTTGTGGTCACTCCCTAGACTCTTGGGTTCATGGCCTGTTGCCTCCGGCCATGCACCCAAGAGTCTAAGGACAAGCCACAACTACCACAGCATAATATGACCATTCACCCAAGAATCTGGCCAGTGGCCACAACCCACATACAACAATGTGCGCTTAACCTCCCAATTTAAACCCCATCTGCAGATATCAAAGTAGACCACCAACTCTATTTTCCACCAATGGCAATATCACCATATCATCCATACTCCACTACCCTACTGCAAGAATTCCTTGTGCAGTCACCAAATAAGCCCAAACATGTTTCTCCAACTGCCCACCAAACACTACCTACTGCAATAGTTGTGGGTACATTCTTGGTTGCATCGCCTTATGATACTGCAGTAGTTCTTCCAGTGGCTAGATTCTTGGGTGCATGGCCTATTACTCCAGCATGGGGTCTGGCATGGATTCACATGCTCATGAATATTCCCCGTCATCAGACTGAGAATCCTCGGTAAAGAAAAAAATCATTTTCAGTTTTGTTTCTGAACTGTCTTTCTACTAATAACCAATCACTGGTCTCTGGATCATACTGCCCCAGCCAATGACTGTCCTCTACCTAAGCCCCTCCTCTGGCAGCCATCTTCAGATTGTTACCGCACGTTCAAGTGTTGGGAGTCCTTGTGCTATAACTCTCAAGCTTTTTACAGTGTATTGGATTTTTTTCTCTATTTTTTTTCGGTTAATTGAGCCTCAAGCTCCACCGATTCATCATCCGATTAACGGGGACACGTTTTCGGAAGCTTCTATTTTGCCTCCAACTTCGCTTCTTGGAGGATTCCAGAAGATTCTTGAGGCCTACCCCGCGTGGAAATGGCTGAAGATAAGCGAGACTCAACGCCTCTGTTTAGGATCTGCCCAGGATGTGGACTACGAAACGTTTTCCTGGAAGATGGGCACTCCTGGTGCCTTTACTGCCTACACTCAGACAAATCGGACGTGGAGGAGGCCTGTGCGTTCTGCAAGAACATGTCCGCCCGCACCATGAAGGACCGTTGCAAGCGGCTCGCTGAGTGGCTGGAGACAAAGAACTGGACGGCAGGTGAGCCCCGGCAACATTCTTCTCCCAAGAGGAAATCTGAGCGATCTTCTAAGACCTTTGAGGGCGCTCCGGCGAGAGGGGCCCAACAGAAGGTTAAGCTCTGCAAGTCAACAGGCACTGGGAGCGCCATTGGTACAGGCTCTGCAACAGCCAGGCTAGGCGCAGCATCGCAGACACCGTCAACCACGAGCCAACGCTCCGGCTCAGCGAAGAAAAGGAAGTCAGAGTAACCGGGTAAGATTCGGGAGAAGGCCTGATCGACTCCGACGGAGAAAGCCAAGGGGGAGCAAGGCACTGACACTCCCCCCACGGTGCAGGCCCCAGACGCGCCTAAGGTCGCAAAGGCCCAGGTTCACCAGGCGAAGGCGTCTATTGAGGGGGTGGTGGCATCCCTGGTGAAGGCCGCAGATGTGGGTTCCCAGGAGGCATCCACCAAGGCGAGAGTTTCCCTGCCCGCCCGGAGGTAATCGTCATTTGTGCCGATTGAGAAGACTCCCGTGAAGATGCCGATCATCTCCCCGAGACCGTCGCCCCTGGCTGAGAAGAAGGGGGGGTGCAGTGGTCCAGCTAGACTCGGAGATCTCTTCCGAGGAGGCGCTTTCAGGCCTGACGGTGCCTGAGAAGAAGGGCATCGAGATCGGGCCCTACGGGAAGGACCCCGATGAGGCAGATGGGGAGAGCAACGAGGGAACCGATTAGGAATGGTAGGGCAGGGAGGAACCGGACCCCACGACGCTCCCGACACTCCCGTTGCAACTGCCTCTACCACCGACTGACAGATCGGAGGACATCCTACAAGCTCTGCACATCCTGTGCACGGAGATACTGGCAAGGCTGCCCATGCTGACGGGCGGTCCCGCGTCTGGACCGTCGGAGGATCCACCAACTAAGAGGAGACGAGTCCATCTTCCTCCACCGTACCACCCCTCCCCTACATCCCCTCTGCCGAGGGACAGAACGGAGCCGAATACGGCGACGACAGGTACAAATGATGGCGACCACTACGCAACAGATCTCCAATTGACGGTACCCGGGGCTTCTCCCCCCAATGAGTTCGGATCCTTCCACGCCAGGGCCTCGGAGCTGTTTCCGCTCAACCCCGAGGAAAAGAAGGAGGGTTTCCTTTATCAGCGATGAGAGGCCAAGAGGAAGACCGTGCTCTTGGTCCCGCTGTTGGACGACATTTTGGACAAAGGGCTGGCCCTGCTGAAGAACCCATCCTCGACCCGGGCAAAGAGAGACTGGTAGGAGAAGAAATACTGGGTTCCAGACTCTGCACCGATGTGCCTCACGGCGCAGCCGTCCCCGGACTCACTGGTCTCGGCGGCGGCCAGGAAGAAATCTGCAGGGTCGGCGGCATTGACGTCCCCTTCCCCACCGGACAGTGAGGGAAAGAAGCTAGACGCCATGGGACGACGGGTCATCTCGTCGACGGCGACGACCATTAAGACGGCCAAAGCTCTCGCCATCGTGGCCCACTACGACAGGGAGCTCTGATTTAAAATTGCCCCTCTCCTGGACTTCCTTCCAGACGACAAGAGGGCAGAGGCCCTTGAAATCCTGAAAGAAGGCGAGGTGGCTTCGGACCATGCCATCACAGTGGCCACGGACATCGCCGCCAGATGAGCAACAACGTTTGCCTTCACGGGCGTGGTTAGCTCAGGGCCACCAACTGCCGTCAGGACATCCAGGCGAGGGTATTGGACATGCCCTTCAGCGGGGACAACTTGTTCAGCAAGACAGTGGATGAGTCACTGCAGGCCATCAAGGCAGACTCTGAGACAGCCCGTGCCTTGGGCACACTCCAGCAACGACGTCCGTCCTTTTGGTCCTCCGGAGGCAAGTCTCAGGGTGTCTCCAAAGGATTCGGTAGCAGCTCTTTGCACCGTCAAGCAGCCCGTTCTTCGTCCCAGGAGGCCTACAGAAGCTGCAGCAAGGCCAGAGGAAATCGTCATCGTCGCCAAGAGGCCCAAGGTGGTACAGACTCGGCGAAGCAGGACAGAACCGGCTGTGATGTCGGGCCCCCACACGAGCCCCCCGGTGGGAGGCCGGCTGGTGAACTTTGTCGGCGTGTGGAAGTCCATCTCCACCGACCGTTGGGTGCTGAATGCCCTGGCCCACGGACACACCCTGGAGTTCCAAAGGAAGTGTCCCCATTTTCCACCTGTGGCCAGGAAAGAAAACCACGTTCCACAACTGCTTCTAGAGGTACGAGCGATGCCAAAAAAGGGCGCGATAGAACTCGCCCCGAAGAGGCTACGGGGCTCCGGAGTATACTCGCGGTGCTTCCTCTTCTGAAAGAAGACAGGCGGTTGGCGACATATCCTAGATCTCCGCTGCCTCAACAAATACATAAAATCCCAGAAGTTCCGGATGGTCCCCCCTTCAGCACGTGCTGCAATAGCTGAAAAAAGGAGACTTCCTGTCGTCGTATTTCCACATCTCCATACATAAGGGGCATCAAATGTTTCTGCGCTTCGTGGTCCAAGGGCAACACTATCAATTCAAGGCCCTTCCCTTCGGTTTGAAGTCGGCCCCAAGGGTCTTCACCAAGTGCCTGACACCGGTGGTGGCGAAGCTGCACCTGCAGCGGATCCACGTCTACCCCTATCTGGATGATTGGCTCATCCGAGCGAAGTCAAGGGAACTCGCCGTCGAACACACAGCAAGGACCTTCCGCCTGCTCACGGAACTGGGGTTCTCGATAAACTATGCAAAGTCTTGCTTTGTGCCAATCGCAGGACGCTCGGTTCCTGGGAGCCAGACTCAACATGGTGGCGTGCCTGGCGTCACCGTCGGAGGACAGGATAAAAGCCATCCTGGGCAAGGTACAACGGCTGTTCACCATGGAAGTTGCCAGGGTGAGGTCCATCAAGTCCCTGCTCGGCATGATGTCGTCATGCATCTACCTCGTTCGGCTGTGCAGGCTGCCAATGCGACCGCCACAGGAGATCCTTGGAGATCCTCGACGCTTGTTGGATACAAGTGACGGGAAGCTTTGAAGACAAGATCGCCCTTAACGAGACATTCCGGTGAGCGATTCTGTGGTGGGGCGTCCACGCACATCCCACGGCGGGCACAGACTTTCAAACCCCAGTGCATCAGGAGACGGTGACAATGGACACCTCCCTGGAGGGATGGGATGCGCATCCCAGAAATCTCCACGCAATAGGCCTTTGGCTCCCAGAGCTCCGGGCCGTGTTTTGGGCCATCAAGTCCTTCCTTCTGTCCCTCAAGGGCAAGGTGGTGCGGGTCTTCACCGACAACACCACCATGATGTTCTACTTTCTGAAGCAGAGGGGCACCAGATCCCCAGCTCTCTACAAGGAAGCGCAATGGGCCGTCACCCAGAGGATGTTCCTGGTACCCTTTCATCTGGCAGGAGTGAAGAACAATGTCACCGACTCACTCAGCAGGGAGCTGCGCTCTTGCCATGAGTGGGAGCTTCGGCAGGATCAGGTGGACCTACTGGTTCAGCGATGGGGCAATTCCCAGATCGATCTGTTTGTGACGGCGACAAACACCAAGTACCAGAGGTTCGCTCGCAGGTTTCCTCAGCCGGGGAGCATGCGGGATGTGTTCTCATTCCCCTGGGACGGCCTGTTCCTCTATGCGTTTCCACCATTGCTGTTGCTTCTGCGACTCATCAGTCAACTCAGACAGTCCCGTTGCAGGCTGATCCTTGTTGCACCGGCGTGGCCGAGGCAGATATGAAACCCGGACCTTCTGGACATGTCAGCGTCCCCTCCAGTCACGCTTCCGGTGGACCCAGATCTTCTGGCCAGGGAAGGAGGCGCGATTCTGCACCACAACCCAGGGTCGCTGAACCGGCAGGCCTGGCTCCTGCAGCGCTAGAGTTTTGAGGATATAAATTCCCGGCAGACTGCAAGGAGGTACTTGCCAAGGCAAGGGCTTCTTCGACTCTTAAGTGCTACGGACATAAATGGAAGAGGTTCACCGTCTGGTGCCGTGCACAGAAGATAAACCCACTACGGATTACGGCCCAAGTGCTGCCGTACTTGCTAAGCCGTCGCTAGCCAAGGCGAGGATGGCACACGGTTCTATCAAAATCCATCTGGCGGCTATCTCCCGCTACACCAGAACTCTGGGGTGGTCGTCGCTGTGGTCGCATCGCCTGGTTAAGGAGTTCATGAAAGGACTTTTCTGCTTGTTCCCGATGGTGAAGGCTCTGGCCCCAGTGTGGGCACTCAATGTGGTGCTGACTAGGCTCATGGGACCTCCGTTCGAGCCTCTGCATTTGGCGCCTCTGAAATTCCTTTCGTGGGAGAGGACGTTTCTTGTGGCCATCACCTCCTCACGATGAGTGGGAGAGATCCAGGCCCTCTCCTGTAAGCCTCCGTACTTGACATTCCACGAAACAAGGGTCATACTGAGGACGCACCCCTCCTTCATGCCCAAGGTGCCGTCGCACTTCCATCTCAACAAGCCCTTGGTATTACCTGTTTTCTTCTTGTCGCTTTCATCGCTGGCTGAGAGGACGTTGCACTCGCTGGATGTGGCTAGAGCGCTGAAGTTCTACGTGGACCGCACAAAGAGTTTTCAGAAGACATCACAGCTGTTTGTGAACTTTGGTCCTGTGAACCAAGGGAAGGCCCTCTCCAAGGCTTCCATTTCCAGATGGCGCTCCGGCTAGATCACCCATTGTCACAGGTTGGCAAACCGACTGTTGCCTGGCCGTCCGCGAGCCCATTCGACCAGAGTGATCACTGCAACTACGGCATTTCTGTCTGGTGTGCCCCTGCTGGACATCTGCAGGGCTGCTATGTGGAGGTCGATGCACACCGTCACAAAATTCTACTGCATTGACCGGGATTCCAGGGAGGAAAGCAGAGTCGGCCAAGCAGTGCTGCGCAACCTGTTTGCTTGAAGGTGAGCCTGGTGAGGATGTAAGAGATGCTTACTATTGAGTTGTTGAAATGCTTAATGTTGAGCCTTGCCACCTCCCGTGGTTGTGCATGTGTGTACTGCTATGTGTTATTCATGACCTTGTGAATCCATGCCAGACCCCATGCTGGAGAAGGAACAAGTTACTTACCTGTAACTGTTGTTCTCCAGCCTGGGTCTGGCATGGATTCACATGCGAACCCTCCCGCCTACCCCTCTGTGACTCTTCTTTTGGTCCTACTGCCACTTTACGTGCTACCAAATCTGAAGATGACTGCCAGAGGAGGGGCTTAGGTAGAGGGCAGTCATTGGCTGGGGGTAGTATCACCCAGAGACCAGTGATTGGTTATTAGTAGAAAGACAGTTCAGAAACGAAACTGAAACTGATTTTTTCTTTACCGAGGATTCCCAGCCTGACGACAGGGAATATTCCTGGGCATGTGAATCCATGCCAGACCCATGCTGGAGAACAACAGTTACAGGTAAGTAACTTGTTCCTTTTAACCGATGAAAACATCCTCCTATCATTTATATTCCACTCCCCTACCCTAATAAAGTGTCATGATTCACTGTTTCCGCCCTTTCTGGACTTTATGGTCCATCAAGCACCGCAATGTCAAATCCGCTATTCTACCAACATGGCCGACATCATTGAGAAGTCCACTGTCTAGTGTTTCCGCAAGACCTGCCACTTCCTAGAAAACAGACACACCCCCCCGGCTCTGCACGTCTCAACGCTACCTTTCCGAGTATCCGGCAAGTTCGTACCTAACATTTCCCTCTACTCCCATGCTACTCCCTTTCTAGCTAGCGGTTCCCTAATAACCCGTCCTGGTATCATTTTGTGCTGCTCCTTACGCTTCCGCCTGAGGACACGTTCGTCCCTCTTCACTCCCGGGCCTTCGCTCCTGCTCCATTCCGTACTCGCATTCTGCCTTCTGCACTGTGCAAGTACCTCGACTCCTCCCTGGTTTCTAAACCCATCCCGGACTTAAGACCATTACTCACCTGATCTTCCTGGAATACTGTATCATCTCTCTGAGGCTGGGGTCCGGTCTACACACTAGAGACAGAGGATACCCGTCCGTACCTGTACAAGTCCCGAACGACCAAAAAGAAAGAAAGACCTCAGAGAAAGAAGACTTCAAAGGACAAACAGGTGAGACAAGAGTCAGAGTGTGACATAAAGCCTGCCTGCAGTCACCACATAAGCCGCCCGCCCAAGGCCCTGTCCGCAGACTAATGCAGTGTCTGCGGACTGCCGCGCTCCGCCTGCTCTTCTACCACTTAAACAAATACATGATATCAACCCTCCTTCACTCCCCCACCCTTCCCAGCCCCTGTTCCCAACACCAGATGCCCCGAAACATATTTCAAAGCCCTGTCCCCCCACCGTGCTATCGGCGGACAGCCGGGGCTATCCGTGGATAGAACACGGCAGGCGTTTTGGAAAAATATGACGCACATCATGCTTTTCACCAGCCAATCAGCGGGCACGTTGATTGTCCGCGGACACCACGTGGCCCTCTGGACCAATCAGAGTCCTGTCTGTGGAGTGAACAGGGAAATGGGTCTGCGGAGCGGGCCCAGATATCACTAATTGTTTTGGACCTACATTTTGCCTGTTTTAAAGAAAACTACTGGACGGGTTTAGACCAAATTTACAAAAGCATGTGCACATTTTTTTCCATTGCGTATATGAAAAAAGAATTTTGGGACCCCCACTTGAAGAAACCTCACCAAACTAATATTCGGAGCGAGCCATATACTTTTTTTTTACAAAGTTTGGTAAGGATTCGTCCGGGGGAGTGAAGTTAAAAGCACGCCCAAAAAGTGCTCTCCCTATGAGTTGAGCAACTTAACCATAACTACATGGCTGCTACTGCAGGCCGTGTAATATATATGTATATATATATTTGTTTCATAGACATATTTATCCTTTTTGGATATAAATCAGGCTTTTATACATTTTTTGAATAAAGTTTATACATTCATAAAAAATCTTTTTTCTCTTGTCTGGAAGCAGTTTTGTTAAGACTTCGATGATATTACAGGAAAAGGATTATGATGTTGTGTCTTTTTTTACCCAATGATTCTTTAGTTGATTTGTAATCATAAATGTGTCAGGTAACATATACACATAAAATGGAAATACAAGTTCAAATAAATGTTATTGTTTAAAGCGCTGACCTATCTCGTGAGCAGCAGAGCACTGTACAGGGTGTGAGAAGCACGCTTTTGAGCTGCGTCTTTTAACAGTAGCGCAGACCTGTGAGCTACAGTCTCTAGATCTGTGTGTAGATCCATTGGGATTAGTCCGTGGTCAGGTGTTGTTGAAAAAGCCATGTTCAAAGAGATTTGTGAAATATATATTAGAAAAGTAGTATGACATCGCAGCAAACAACAACCAGCATTATAGTCCTTGGCTTGTCAATTGCCAATGTCGTCTCGTGCATCAAAAAAGGGGAATAAAGCAAGGCCATACTTCTTACCTTTTGTTGGCTTGTTCTTAGTTGTCATGATGCTACAAGAAAAGAAGCAATCATCTTGACCTGCGTCATGTCAGTGGTACACTTGCATGCACCTAGGGCTTGTTTAGCACCCTACCTTTGCTTTAATTAGCTTCTGCTGTTGCATGCTTTTCACCTGAAGGCAGGGACTGGCAAAAATTCAAGTTGATTATTTCCAAATGGTTTCTACTGCATCAGTTTGCTCACATATGGGTGTTTGTAAATCCCCTGCTTTTCTATCAAGAAAGGTCTAGGGGTGATTTTATTTTATACGGTTAATTCTATTATTAAAACACATATGTTACACCTTGATCTAGTAGAAACCATGTTTTAGGTGTCAATTGTAAGTTTCACATGCATGAGTTACTTACAGCTAACATAGCACCACTTGGAACATTCTGCCCCTGCCAGAACAATCCTTCGTTGTCTTTTCTAATGTATTTATTTACATTTGTATGTATTTATTTCATTATAAATACAGGGAAAACAATGTTTTTTTGGCACAAAAGTGCTTACAAAGGTTTTTTTAACATGATTTACAGAGTGGGGGACCAGTGTCCTTAACAACGGATGGGAAGGTGTGGATATAAGAACAGTTGAGACAGCAGCGGTAGAAACCTGAACCAGGGACAGTAGAGCATGATTGATGAAGGAATGGGATAGTGGTGGAAGTGCTAAGTTTTAGGATGACGGGGTGAGGGATAAGTGCTGTGGGGTTGCCGCAGAAAGATAGGGGGAGAGGAGAACCATAATATGTGATGGTGTAGAATGCTATGCAAGTGGTTCTTCAGAAGGGAGGAGAGCAATGAGGTTGGTTTTAAATAGAGATATAGTGGAAGTAGTACAGAGAGGGAGAGGAAGAGCATTCCAGAGTAAGGGAGCGAGGAGAGGTAGAGAGCGGAAACGAGAGGGAGTGCAAGGTGCATGTGAGGTAGCAAGGAGGTGAGCCTAGGATGATCATAGGGAGTGAGGGGGAGAGTAGGGAGTGAGATGGGCCAATAGGTAGGGTGGGGCAAGTCCATGTATAGTTTTGAAGATGATGAGAATGAGTTTATACTTTGCCCTCTGTCTCATAGATAACCAGCCTAACTGACGATGGGCAGGGGAGGTGGAGGCTGAAGTGAGGAAGGCTGAAGTGTGTATGGACAGCAAGGTTGATGACTATGTCGAGAGGTGAAAAAGCATAGTTGGGAAGGGTATAGAGTAGACTGGTACAGCAGTCAGATTGAGACTGTACTAAAAAGGCGATGAGGTGCTTAGCAGTGTGGGAAGTATAAAAAATAAGAAGAGGTCTTATTTTTCTGATGTTTAAACGATTAAGTCTGGCCCCAGTGCATAATGCATAATTTTAGGGGGGGACAAAGGTGTTTGTCTCCCCCAACCTTTGTGGCACACCATTGTGTCCCACTCATTTGGCAGGGGCCCCTTTCATTTAATGTCATGTCCCCCTGCAACATTTTCAGCAAAGTTACTCCACTGCCCCAGTGAAAGATTTGTAGATGAAGAGCGAGAAGTTGTGATAAGGTTCGAAGACGACACTGAGGTTGCGAGCAGATGCAGAGTAGGAAAGGTAATCAGGAGAGAAAAAATACAAGAACGGGAGAGGAAGGGATAGCCTGTTTGGAAGGGAAGTAGAGAGCTTCTGGATTACTGGAATTCAGCTTGAGCGAATGAGATGCCATCCAGTATTTGATGGCAGAGAGGCAGTTAGACATTTTTGAGCATAGCTTGTTAGATAAGGTGGGAAAGGAGAAGACGATCTGAGTGGCATCAGCAAAGAGTTGATGGATGAAGCCATAGGAGGAGATCAAGGATCCAAGTGCAGAGGTATAGAGAGTAAAGAGAAGTAGACACAGGACTGGCCCTTGGGGGGTACTAACAGTTAAGGGGGGGGGTGAGTGGAGAGGGATGGTTGTTGCAGGACAACTGGAAGTGTCTGGGGTGAGATATGAAGAAAACCAAGCGAGGGCCTTGTCCCTAATGCCTAGGAGAGATAGTGTTAAGAGACAGAATGGTTGACAATATCGAAGGCAGTTGAAAAGTTCAGAAGAATAAGAATAGATGAACCATTAAATTGACAAGTGGAAGAGATGTAGTTGCTCACATTAAAGAGAGCTGACACAGTAGTGTGCAAAGGTCGAAAGCCAGATTAAAGAGGACCCCAGAGGTTGTGTGACAAGGAACTCAGTGGGTCGGTTGAAAAGTACACACGCTAGGATTTTGGAATAATGAGGTAGAAGAGAGACAGAACGTTAGATTGCTGGACAGTTAGGATGTAGGCCATGTTTCTTAAGGATAGGGATGACAGTAACCTCCTTGTAGGATGATGGAAAAGTGGCACTGTCAAGAGAGGAGTTGAAGAGGGAAGTAAGACATGAAACAACACTGGGAGCTATGCGTTTCACAATGTGTGAGGAGGGAGGATCGATGGGTGCACATGCAGGGTTGGCCTTGAGGAGAAAGCCAAGAAACTCATCAGGGTTAGTGGGGACAAAGGAAGACATTGTCGTACAAGAGGAAGGTGGAGGTGGTGGAGAAAAGTGATTAGGCGGGTGGATAGAAGTTAAATTGCAAGGGTATTTTGAGTATTGGATATTTTTGAAGCAAAGTGGAAAGCTAGATTCTAAGCAGAAAGAGTAGAGGAGATGGAGGAGGGATTAGGAGGTGAGAGGATTGAGTTGAGTGATTTTTTGAGACACCTAGGTTGAGAGGATTGAGACAAAATGAGAGGTAGAAGTCATGTTTGGCAGTGTCGAGAGCAGAGGAGTCGTTTTGAAGAGCAGTCGGGTAGAGTTGGAGATCCGAGGAGGGTCTAGATCTTTGCCAAGTGTGAAGGTTTTTCCTGTGTTTACTGTGTTCGTGCTGGTAGAGAGATTCCCAGACCCCCCTTTGTTTTGCATTAATTAACTTTGGGTTTCACCCTAAGTTAACAGGGCGATCCAGACGTGGACCCCTTGCTCACTGTTCTTATAGAGGCACCAGTTTCACCTCACTGATGATGCCCAACAAGGCTGAAACACGTGTATGGGGTTACTGATGGTACTCTTGTTCAGAGGAGAATTGCCTAGCATTTCGGCGCTGGACTGCCCCTGGGCAGGACAAAGGCTGATATGCAGGGAAATTTCTTCTCTGTGAAAGGGACAGTGAGCTAAAGACTTGGTCGAGTCTCTCCCAGGGGTTATTCACCCAAGAACAGGTCATTGGGCTGTGTTCGTGCTGGTAGAGAGATTCCCAGACCCCCCTTTGTTTTGCATTAATTAACTTTGGGTTTCACCCTAAGTTAACAGGGCGATCCAGACGTGGACCTCTTGCTCACTGTTCTTAGAGAGGCACCAGTTTCACCTCACTGATGATGCCCAACAAGACTGAAACACCTGTATGGGGTTACTGACGGTACTCTTGTTCAGAGGAGAATTGCCTAGCATTTCGGCGCTGGACTGCCCCTGGGCAGGACAAAGGCTGATATGCAGGGAAATTTCTTCTCTGTGAAAGGGACAGTGAGCTAAAGACTTGGTAGAGTCTCTCCCAGGGGTTATTCACCCAAGAACAGGTCATCGGGCTGTGTTTGTGCTGGTAGAGAGATTCCCAGACCCCCCTTTGTTATACACCAATACAATCCTCGCTCACACGCATACACAAACAAAAATCCTATTTTTGACCCCGCCTCCTCAGCTGCTCCGCAGGCCTTAGACTCCCACACTTGCCACACAGACAGGAACCAGGAAGCAGGGAGAGGTTCTTGAAATGCGCAGAGAGGGAGCCTGGTAATGACCCCTGCTGCTCAGCCTGATAATTGAAATCTGTAAATGGCCACACAGCATTGAGTGGGCATTTACAGATTTTGGGTGGCCCTTGCACAGCCAGGCCCTACCCTGTCTACGTTTCTGGCAGCATAACGAAATGGTACATTTTAATTTTCAACAAATAAAGAATAGTTGGTCAAGTATATGGCTGAAACTAAATCAGGAGCCAAATAGCAGCTTTCTGCCTAAAGTTGGCCACTAGATAAACATGCGTAAAAATAAAAAACATTGTGTATGCATTTTTGTTTCCCGTCTTTTCTCCTTTTATATTAACAAAATCTATATAATTTAAGAATAAAAGCCAACACATGGAAAGTTATCAGCAAACAACAGTTTCAGATCAATTTGTAAAATGGCAGTTTGTGATCTTAATATTTTTTTTAATCAAAATCACCATTTGACAAATCACAGCTTTAACTATTTGGCTTTGACTATGAAATTACAAAATAGCTGTATTTTGCCCATATTCTTCCAAATAATATTTGCAAGGTACATTTCAATACACCAGGATTGTTCTAGGAGCGCAGTAGGTTGAGAGCTTGTTGCAGGGCACTTTGTAACACGCAGTCATAACGGAATCAGTCCTGGGATGCTTCCTAAGTGAATAAAAGAAACACCACCACATTTGGTAAAATAGCACCAATCATTTTAGCGCCAAGATGTTCACTTAGTGGTGCTATATAGCTTTAACTTTTGACTGACCACCTCACACATCTTTATTTTCCCCTTTCCCAGCTCTCAGTCCCATTCCTCAAGCAGAAAAAAACGGAGAAATGGAGAGAAATATTTAAAGCTGCATGATTTGAAAAACAAATACATTTTTGACTTGGAATCAAAACATTTTCTTCGTAAGATATATGGCATGGTCATTAATCCTGGACATATAAGGCAAAGATTTTATCCAGATTTATTCCCTGGAGGCCTGCAAAATCTCTTGGGGAAACTTTCCATATTGCATCCCCATGGAGAAGTTGTCATGGGAGACAGCAAAAGTTGGAAGAGCACATATCAGGCGATCAGGGTGAACGCGCGTTGTATATATGTTATATCTTTTCTATTAATACAACACCATCACCAAGACGTGTAGCCATCGTGTTGTACAGTGTGAAAAGGGAACAGACACCATGCAAGTAGCATAGTAGGATTTTCTTAAAGTGCATCTTGTGTCCTGAATCGCCTGCAGGAGCTTTGGTCTCAGTGCTGTTGCAAAGTGAATTATTGAGGATGCTGAAGTTTTCTATGAGGTGCAAGCAGCTCACACTATCGGCTCTAAACTCTTCACTGTGTCAGAGTGCCTATGCCCTACACGCTCTCCACGTGCCTCCAATCTCCCCCCCCTTTGTCCATTCCACCGCACATCCCCACAGTGTGTGTCTATGTGCTCTGAGTTTCCCATACCACACAGTGATTCCATACACCCCAGGCTCATCACACTGTCATTAGCCCAAAGCTTCCCAAACTTCCTTATCTTGTGTGTCCATTTGCACCAATCATGCTATCTTTCAATGTGACTGGACCGGACGTCCCGCACTGCCACATCATTTTCCTCAAGCAAGTTTACACTGTGGACCCATGGCCCTAGCTTTTCACACTGGCAATCTATGCGACAAAAACTCCGCAGTGTCACTGCATGGAACCCAAGCTACCTTCTACTGTATGTCTATGCGTCCAATCTTCTCACACTGTTCATATGCCTGTGATTCCTCTGATTCACCAGACTTTTTCCCTGATAGGTCCTCATCTGTCTCAGGTGCCATTAGTTATGCAAATACCTAATGTGCTGCCCATTTTCAGGATAAACCATGTAGCTTGATTTCCTCTGCGAGCCTTTTCACAAGGCTGCCTGTTTAGGCTCTGCTAGTTGCTGGAAGTCTTTTCTCCCCCAGGATCCCAATATCCATGCATTGTTTCTACAAGAAAGTGATGAAGACATAGGTGTGGCCACAGGTTATCATATTACCTGCCTCATATAAAAAGGAGATGCCAGTAAGAGCTATGACCAGTTTGTGATTGGCATTTAGACGGCATACATGTATTCACAAATACATGTATATTACAATCCAAATAAAGCATCTCTTCAGGTGGCCATCTGCCAGAAGATCATCACTAACCCGTCAAGAGCAAAACACTAGTAAAAGGATGAGGAGAACCAGCCTACTACTCCTTCTTCGAGACAGACTCCAGACTCCAGAGTTATCACATTTCAAGAATGGGGTGCCCTTTTTACTGCAATCTGGGATGCCAGACCCTCTGGGGTGTGTGGGTTTTTGTCGTATCAGACATTCTAGGCAATCAGAATTAGTGAATCCAAACCTACTACAGCAATCTGATACTTCCTGAGATACATGTGTATTTTCCAGAATAAACTACTTTCTAGTTAGATATTACCTCATTCAGCTTGAGGAAGACATTGTATACCTTTGCCAGAACTTAATCTATCACGCTCCTCTGTCTTAACTCTTTCCTCTCTAACAGACCCTCCCAAGTTCAAATGGGTCTTCTTCTCTCCTCCACCTCACTCTCTACCTGTGGCGTTCCTCAGGTATCTATCCTATCACCATGGTTCTTCAATTACTACCTGGCCCCGCTGGCCCACGCAATCTCCACCTAATCCGCTAATTTCCAGTGTGATGCAGATGACACACAGCTCTCTTTCGGCTGCCTTCCCCTACCTCCTGCACCTCCTCTTCCAACCTTATACCTGACTGCCTGACTGCTATTCAGGTATGGTGCTCTGCCAATTATCTCTACCTCAATGCCAGCAAGACAAAGATCCTTCTCAATGGGATGCCTGCTCCTAGTTTCCACCTCACTCCCTGGCCAGACTCCTTGGGTACCCTCCCCTCACCTCACCCACCAGTGCGGCTAAAACCTTGGGATCATCTTTGACTCCTCTCTTTCCTTCTCTCCACACATCACAGACTTTCCAAGAAGTCCAGTTTTTAGCGTCATCTACTTTCCCCCAGAATCTCAATGGCTCCAGAGCCCTGGTTCTCTCTAGGCTTGACTACTGCAATAGCCTCTTCCTCAACCTTCCTCTTTCCCCCCTTTGCTCCCCTCCAACTAATCCAGAATAGAACTGTGAAATGAACACGATACCAAAGTAAGTGTTCCTTTAAGTTCTTTATTGAGAGCAACCAGCAAATACAGCCGCCGTACAAAGCCTCTTCAACCGTCGACCGCTGTCTCACGAGCCAACTCAGAATGTGGAGAGAAAGCTTGCGAGACATTGGTCGATAGACCCTTACAAATCATTACATACCTGGCCCCGCTGGCCCACGTGATCTCCACCTAATCCCCTAATTTCCAGTGTGATGCAGATGACACACAGCTCTCTTTCGGCTGCCTTCCCCTACCTCCTCCACCTCCTCTTCCAACCTTATGCCTGACTGCTATTCAGGTATGGTGCTCTGCCAATTATCTCTACCTCAATGCCAGCAAGACGGAGATCCTTCTCAATGGGATGCCTGCTCCTAGTTTCCACCTCACTCCCTGGCCAGACTCCTTGGGTCCCCTCCCCTCACCTCACCCACCAGTGCGGCTAAAACCTTGGGATCATCTTTGACTCCTCTCTTTCCTTCTCTCCACACATCACAGACTTGCCAAGAAGTCCAGTTTTTAGCGTCATCTACTTTCCCCCAGAATCTCAATGGCTCCAGAGCCCTGGTTCTTTCTAGGCTTAACTACTGCAATAGCCTCTTCCTCAACCTTCCTCTTTCCCCCCTTCACCCCTTCCAACTAATCCAGAATAGAACTGTGAAATGAACACGATACCAAAGTAAGTGTTCTTTTAAGTTCTTTATTGAGAGCAACCAGCAAATACAGCCGCCGTACAAAGCCTCTTCAACCGTCGACCGCTGTCTCACGAGCCAACTCAGAATGTGGAGAGAAAGCTTGCGAGATGGCGCAGTGTATCCGTCTGGACCTGGGGCCTTATTCATGGGAAGATTACGTGCGAACCTTCTTCAATCTTTATCTCTTGATCTAATTGTTGACGTACCTGAGTTGTGATAACAGGAAGCGTAATTGAACAAAAAAATGTTTTTGGGGCGAATGAGTTGTTGCTATCTGATTGATAAAGTGTGGAGTAAAATTCTACAAACGGTGTCAATATCTGAGGGGTTGTCATAGCCAGGTCCCCATACATGTCTTTTACCGCTACAATTGTCCTGGAAGCCCGAGTTTGCCTTAGCTGTCTAGCCAACAAGCGGTTCGCTTTATTCGCTTGTGTATAGTATTTTTGCTTTGTGTATAATAATGATTTTTCTGTTTTGGATGTTAGCATAAGGTGTAACCTCCCCTTTACATTTCTATATGCCTTTCTGATAGCCAGGCCACCACCCATCTCCATTGTTTTCATAATTTGCTTCAGTTCTGTTTCCAATTCGGACTCAATAAACATCTGTTGTTTATGTATAGCAGCCCCAGCTGAAATTAGTTCCCTACGAAATGTAACCTTAAAAGCATCCCATAAAGTGTCTATTAGGGATGTAACGGTATAAAGGTATACCGTTAAAGATACCGTGAACCACTTAATTGAACAATAATAACCGTCACATTGTTCATACCGGTATACCGTTTATACCGTTAAGTGTGCTTTTCAATCTGATTTGTAAAGGCTGCAATAAGCAAGTGCCGTGCAGTCTTGGTCTTGCACTGTTGGATGTGCCATCTGCCAAGTAGTTTCAGTTGGAGCAGTTTTTAATGCCATTCCATAAACCACACGTGCCTGACACAAAATCAATGTTAGCAGTAGGAAGAATATATACAGTGCCAAGAAGGATAAGGGTTTACTTTGGGTTGGCGGCTTTGGGGTTTTTATATTTATAATGGATAATGTTAGCTAAACATATGACAATGGGGGATTTCCCTGGCTCTATCATTGAATTTACATATAAGTCACACCGCGAAATTCACTCATCTCTGTGGGTATTCCCTGCTGCCATACCAAAGGGTAACATGTCCGTGATTACTGAACACCTTTTGACCCGCAAGTAAACTAAAGGCTGTAACGTAAAGAGAGAGTGTGTGTGTGTGTGTATGCGCACAAGCGTATACTACCATCAGCCTCCATTGATCTGTGGCATGCAGGTTATCAAGATGGCAACTTGTTCATCTCCACCAGTAGCCATTGGGGGAGTTAAAAGCCTAAATGACCACTTAAGAAAAGCTATTCAGTTTGCTTTGCCAGTCGCAGCAGGGCTCCCCATCCCCCCTCCTCCTCCTCCTCCTCCTCCTCCTCCCCACACGTGCGTTTCTGTTTGGTGGAAGAAAGGGGTGGCATTTCAGTGGAAAGTATGTTGAAAAGCCCAATTCTGGCCCTGGGTGCCTGGTTTTGTTTGTGTTGATAAATCTGACAATTTATGATCTTTTAGAAAATATTTGTTAAGATTAGTTAACAAATTAGTTAACCATGATATACCGTCATTTGGCAAGAAGGTTATTGTACCGTCATAAAACTAATACCGTGGCACCCATAGTGTCTATCCCTATCATCCCAGTATCATTGAACTCAAAGAATTCCAACATTTCCCCCCCCAATTCCTCACTCAGAACCTGTTCCCAAAAGAGTGCTCAAGGGCAAACCCATGACCATATCGCTGATGTTGTCCAGGGAAGGAGGAACACCAGTTCCATGGGAGAATGATCTGATAATGTAATCGGGTGTGTGTCCATGTTTGTAATATAACCCAGCAGCGAGGCTGAGGTCCAAATATAATCAATTTGTGAGAACGATTTATGGACATGAGAGTAATCTGTGTAGCCTTTCTTTGACCATTTCATTGTTACCCATACATCGGAGATCGCCAACTGCTCAATTTAATTGCATAGCCCCTGTGAAGGAGGAGACCGTGTAAATTGGGTTCTCGCACTTCTATCCCTGTGCGGGTCCCAAGCCAGGTTGAAATCCCTGAATATTAACCGTTCCCCTACCATAAATGTTTCCACCTCTGTTAATGTCTTCTTCAGAAAATTATCCTGGCCTGTATTTGGGGCATAGATTGACACCAAGGTTATCTTAATCTGTCCTATTTTGGCGACGATTAAAAGGAACCGGCCTTCCCTGTCTGCCTTTGTATTGACTATTTTAATTTGTGTCCCCCGCCTGATTGCAAATAGAACACCTGCTACTTTCTTCTACGCATTAGCTTGTACAATAATGGGATAGTGTTGTTTATGAAGTCTGTTGTCTAATATGGGTTTCTTGCAAAGCCAAAACATCAGGCCGATGCCAATTAAGAAACCCCTCTAATTTTGTGCGTTTGACTGGAGTATTTGGCCCCTGAACATTAAGAGATATACACTTGAATGCATTACATTTTAATCTGTTTACAACCAATGCTCTATCCCTTGACCTTGTTCCATACATATATTGCCTTAAGCAACTGTGGTTTTTTCCCCTCCCTTCTCCCCAAACATTGTCCCACCCTGGCCCCAACTTTTATAACCTCTACCCCCCTATTCACCTGCCCCCCCCCCTCCTCCACCCTGCTGTGACCCTTTGTGCCTAGAGTACCTTCGACTATCACTCCTCCATCGTTGGTCACCACTTCCTCCAGGGTTCCCCATAGGGTATCCGAAAACCCTCTTCACCTCCACTCCACAGATTCCAAGTTGGAATGTCCCATCCCGTGCCTCCAGTTACACAAAATGCATGGCAGTGCACTCCCCTCCTTATTATTCAGTTGAAATCACTTCTTGGACATATACAGCAGACCTTTAAAATGAGGATTCCAATGAGACCAGTTGGGTCCTTTGGTATGCAAGCCTTCTGTGTCCCCGCTTATTCCGTCATGTGTTGCCTTTGTCGTAGGGTGAGCCAATTGTAGCTGATGATTCTGAGCAGTGCCGCTTGCATCTTCATCGATTTCTAACAGATCAATGCCTTCTGCCCGGGAGGTAATCCTGTGTTGTCTCCCGTGCGAATGTTAGCTAAATGGGAATGTCCGCCTATACTTTATTTTCTTAGTTTGCAATGTTTTTACTACAATTTGCATCTCTGTCTGTGTTTCTGAAGCGCGACTGGAGAGAGATCTTGGTATAGTTGTATAATTGCTCCATTATATGCGATAGGATCTGTTTGGCTGGCTGCCCTTAAAATGTGTTCCTTTTGTGGTTAATCCCCACACGCTGCCAGTACATCCATTGGGCGCCTCCCTGTAAAAGCGATCCAGTAAGATCTTCTCTTCCTCAACGTTCCCCAGTAATTCTTTGAATTGCCTGTTGTGGGGTTGTCTGATGGGGGTCATGCGCCATGCCATCAGGGGATATCCAGCATCACCCGGAGCAATACAAAAGGTACTTGTGATTTATGTGGCCATTCCATGTTGGCACAGGCTGTACAGTGTTCATTTGATAAGTCAACCATGCACAGGGTTTATAAATTTACATGGCATGTGTAATTGGCTATGTACCCTGTAAGAGAACTTAGGGCAGATGCATGGGGCTTGGGGTGGGTTAGGTGAAGTTGCTGTCACATAGGCCATTCACTGTGAACTTGCACTCTCACAAATCAAGTACAGCTGACAACAATGGACTCAAATCTCATTTATGTGTTACCAATGAAAGCTGACTGCACTTTGCACATTTGCCTCATTTACATTTGTTATACAGTGGTCTTCACCGTATGCAATCTACATCTACAGGTATTCATGCACATATCCATCTACACTGTTACCCATTTCACAAGGTCAGATATCACTTGGTAGTATGTGTCATGGGTAAAGGGTTACATAACAAGATTACGGCTGGGTGGGTGTTTGCATGGATGAATGAAGCTACATTGGGTGAGGCTGGCACCTATCAATAGGGTACTGGTGGTAGTCAAGATTTGTAGCATTTTGGTATTTTGAACTTAATGCATTCTACTTGAAGGTGTCCCTTAAGGTATGATATGATATGGCATTTATAACGCGCCTATACACAAGTGTTTCAAGGCGCGACGTGGCAAGGGAGGGGGAACAGGGGAAGACAGATAACGATCCTACTAGGCCAGGTGTCATTCACATTGCGCAAGTGCATGGGAAGTGGGAAAGGGAAAAGTGCAAGGGTGCAGGGAGAGGAGAAAGTGCAGTACATGGGATAGAAGGATAAGAATAAATAAACGACCAGCTAGTGGCAAGTGCAAGGTAAGTGCAGGCATAAGTGCAGGTAGGTTAAATAACAGGCGTACTGACCAGCGGTGTACCTGTGAAATGTGAGTGCAGTTACCTTTAATTTCAGTGTGGCAGATAGTTTCCTCTCTGGATGACCATCATGACTTGTGAATTATTTTACTGTGTTTTTGAATGTCATTTATTGTCACTAATGAGTGGTACATGTGATTTCTGTTTTGTAAAGATCCTAATACATGTGCTCATGTGAGCACTGTGTCTGTTAAATGCATGGAGACACAGCTGGGAAGGCCTTGTGCTTGAGCATGCTATTACTGTGTTGCACATTCAGTAACATAAACACACTAGCAAGTAATAAGCACTCAGTACGCTGTGTTTGGTCATGTTCTAGCTATTCTATGTGTGAGGTTTGATGTTGTGCAGGTTGCGGATGATGATGTTGCTTGCTGTTATTCCTCATCTACCTTAGCCTAGCCTTCTATCGGCCTATCCAGTCTCTGTGCACTTCAATGGATGCTTTGTAATGGTTACGGGATATTGCAGAAGGAGCGATGATGGATTCATGCATGCAGTGTGCCCAACCGCTCTTTATGCATGCCATGCTGTGCTATGTTTCAACACTCCTCATGGGCCTGTGGTTAGACTCACCCAGCAGCCAGGTTGCCTATGCGGTTTAGTTCCCCCCCAATTCAACACTCCTCACGGGCCTGTGGTTAGACTCACCCAGTAGCCAGGTCCGATGTCCAGCTTGTCGTGCCGTGTAGCAGGGCAGCGTGGAGTTGCGCAGCACCATGGAGCCATGTCTAGAGCCAGGGAATCTTGTGCAGCAATGTGCGATTTATTTTGCGTGCATCGCACATCATCTGTACGTTGAGGGAATGGTAAAGCTTCCTGTTGCGGTACACTACCTCCACAGCATGCCAGACAACGAGCTCCATGTGTGTGCAGTCGACAGCACCAATTACATTAGGCATGCCTGCAAGATATATGATATATGATATGATATTTTTTTTTATTATTATTTTATTTTATTTAGTTTTTTTGTTTTTTTGTTTTAACCCCTTTGGTTTTTACAAAAAGAAGCTTCAGACTTGGGACACCACTTTTGTCGTGCAAGGAGAGTCCGTGTCGAGCTTCCAGACAGCCCTACTTCGTGTTTGCCAGAGGCCCGCTGCCGTCAGGAGAGTTGGCTCTTTTGAGTGCTACATCCAAGAATTTGGCTGTCATCCTGGCCCATCTGGGAGAGTCTCCTGCGATCAGCCGAAACCAGCAAGTTTCGTCGTCGTGTGCAGTTGCGCCTGAAGTAAGTGGTGCCACGTATGCTTGCCTTTCTACTGCTAAAGCTGGACATGACATGAGAAGGTGGCGGATCGTTTCCAATTGGTCTGGGTCTTCACATAAGCGGCAGTGGGCGGCAGGCACCCGAATTCGTGCGGCCAAAATTTCCTTTGTGTTCAGTAAGTTTAGCCGAGCTCTCATGAAGGTTTTTCTCAAGTTCTTCTCTGGGAATCTCTCGCAATATTTCAGTGGGACCTTTGGCCGATTCGTAGTGGGTGGTAGATGTTTTAGCGATTTGTACTGCAGGATCTTTTCGGTGGTGTGGATCCAATCTTGATTTTCCAATTTTTTCTTTACCCTCCCAGGGTTGTTTAGAAGCGTTTCAGTCGTACATGCCACTTCTTCCAGTTTTTCGTGTATTTTTCCGACCCATTCTGATAAAGGTTTGCAGGATCCCTTGGAGATTTCTGCTTCCATGATTCGAAATATCGGCAGCGAGCTAGGAGACAGAATTTTCCTGTAGAGTTGCACAGAGCTTTGGATTACCACTGAGGCTAGAGATGGTAAGCCTAAGTCGCGCCGTATGGCTGGCATGGGTGCAGATTTGGGCAGGGCCAGCACTGATTTCCACAGGTATCCTTCGAACGTAGTCCAGATTTCAGGTGGCATGTTTAGATTCGCCGCCATTCCGTAGGTTAGGGCTGGTACTACTTTGGTTTTGTAGTACTGGAGTGCTGGTGACCAGGAGAATTTTCCGAATTTGTTGTCTACAGCACGGGTTTGCGCTGTGAGGCTTCGGGTTTTTACCCACAGAGAGTTCAGGAGGGAGTTGTCTTTCATTGTGTTGTCGATCACCACTCCCAGGTATTTAAATTTTTTGACTGTCTCGATTTTTGTCTTTTCCAGAAACCATGAGTGTGTCATCTGGGTTTCCTTCGTGGTTTTGCAGAATTAAATGATTTTGGTTTTCTTTATGTTGATCTTTAGGTTATTGCTCTCCATATATGTGGATAGGTTAGCTAACTGCCTTTGGAGGCCTATGGCCGTCTGATCCAACAGGATTAAGTCGTCCGCGTACCACAATCTTGAAATCTTGGCTTCTCCCAGCTTAGGAGGAAAGGATCGCACCTGTTCTTCCGTTGTTTGAAAGTCGCCAATAAAGGCTATGAACAGTGCGGGCGCTAGCGGGCAACCTTGTTTCACTCCTCTTTTCGTCTCAATCTTGTCCGAAAGTGTTCCTTGTTGGCATAGGCGGACTCTCAAAGATGTCTTCGTGTGCAGGGACATGATTGGGTCGAGGATCGATCTTGGACATTCCCAGTTTGTTAGTTTGGACCATAGTTTGTGGCGGTCCACTGTGTCAAAGGCCTGTGTTAGGTCAATCATGGCCATGTGGACGTTTGGCGCGCCTCCCTTCACTTTTGCCTTGATGGTATTGAGGATCAGAAGGTTTATTGCTGTTCCCACGCCCTTTTGGAAGACTGTCTGGAAGATGTCAAGGGCTGGTGAGTTCTTAGCCCATTTTTTAAAGTGGGTGAGTATCAGAGAAGCAACATTTTTTTCCAATGATGTCCAGTAAGACGATGGGTCTGTAGTTGGTCGGGTTGCTTCTGGTCCCCTTTTTATAGATTGGCACAAGGACTGCCTCGGTCCAGCTCTTCGGGATCTGTTTTCGTTGGGCGCATTGTTCGAACAGCTCTCTGATCATTCTAGCCCAGGCTTTGGGATGTTGCTTCAGATCTATGTTGGACAGTCCGTCAGGACCCGGGGCCCTAGATGACTTTAGGCTTGTGATTGCACTTAGGATGTCTTCCATGATGGCCACGTTGGTCCAGCGCTCATTAAGGCCCACTGAGAGTTGGGGTTGCGTAGTGGGTGGAGAGCAGGAAGGAGGAAACGCGTAGACTTCCGAAAAGTGTGTAATCCACTGTTGTTCTGTGACGTTGCAGAGAATCTGGTGGGGATTCTGGCTGATAGGTGTTTTTAGCAGGGACCAGAAGTCACGGCTGTTCTTTGAGGCCCACACTTTTAGCATGGCCTCTGCATCGTTCTGGTTTAAGTTTTGCCGTTCTTGCTTGAGCCATGCTTTGTAGGTTGCTTTCCCCTTTTGGTAGGTAGTCCAGGCTTCTTTGGTGTTGCTTTTTGTCGCCACTCTTTTCAATTTTCTGAGGTCTTTACATTTGGCTACTAGTGCTGTGTTGAACATGTGGTTATGTTTGGGTTGGGGCCGCTTCTTCCCCCCAAAACTCACTTTGTGAGGCACCAATAGGGACACGTATTCTAGCCGAGGGCCTTCCCTGCCACTGTTTGTGTTGGCATGATTTCTGCGTAGTTTTGACTCCAATGCGTTTATGTTTCCGGATATTTTATTTATATTACGCTCATACACAGGTGTTTCAGAGCGTGAATGCATGGAATGCTATTTTTGTTGCATTCACCTCCTCTGCAGTCCGTGGTAAGCAGATGTGGTCTCGTACGTGGGACAGCAGTGCATCTAGCACCTGGGTGAGCACACGGGAGAAACAGGGTTGGGAGATTCCATGCAGCTGACCCACTGTGTGCTGTTAAGTGCCTGTGGCAAGGAAGTGTAGCACAGACACTACCTTCAGCATGGGGGTGTGGCTGTCGGGATATTTATTAGGCTCACCAGGTCATCATGTATCAGGTCCACTATGGTGGTGATGGTGTCCCTGTCCAGCCGGAACTGGGTGTGGATCTGAGCGTGGGTGAAATTGAATGGGGTGGCCCTTAGGCAAGGGATTGATGGCTGCCTGCGCGGTAAAACCGGCTGCAAATTGGGTATCTGCTGGGCCATCATGGCCCTCGTTCTCCTCGTGCGCCTCTGCTGCATCCTCTGGCTCACTGCCTCCTCAACGAGTAGCTGTGCAGGCATGTCCTCCAGCTCCAGTACTGCTAGTGCTAATGGTAGCATTGTGGATTTGGAAGGGGAGTGGTGTGTGGGAGTGGTCCTTTTGTGCTCTTCCACAGTCCATTGTCTTGACCTGTGCTGATTGTGAGCACCTGTGGCAGGTTTCTACACACCAGATTACTCTTAATGCCTGGTCCGTGATGGCGGTGTTACCAGGATCATTGTATCTGTTATTACTGGCATGTACATGCCGGTGGTTGCGTGTCCATGCACCTCTTAATATGGACTTATGCCATGCTGATATCACTGCCACAGCTGCAGCGTGTGAACGCTGATACCGGCAATGGTGTGGCCGGGCACGGCGAGCCCCTGGCTATGCCGGTAACACCGGCATCGCGACTCAGACTACACCGGTCCGGTAAAGGGTGCTGGTAAGGAAATAACAGCAACACTATTTCCGGACCGGCATAATTGTAATGAGGCCCCATGATTGATTCGGGGAGGTTCTTGACTCTGATTTTTGCCCTGCGAGACCTGTTCTCTAAGTCCTCACATTGTGGGCCTGATTCATGGATGTGTTTTATAATGGTGCAATCCCATAGGAAAATGTTCTGTGAATCAGGGCATGCATCTCTAAATTGTAAGTTGATCTCTCTAAGTGTTCTATTAGTTCCTCTGAGTACCGGTTATCGCTTGCCAATTTTGTATCGCTCTTTCATTGGCGTCCGTGTGTTCGGCCAGATACGTTAGATCTTTCCTAAAATCTATGATTATTTGCTTTCTCTCAGTAGTAAATACAGTGAACTGCATTTGGAATGACTTTGTGAATGTACTCTGGAAGTCTTGGAAACTCTTTGTGAAATCTTCTCTCGCCATATCTGCTGAGGCGACAGTAGATCGAGCAGGCGTAGCTGGATGTTGAGCCCTTGAAGTCCTTGTCCAGAGATCCTGTAGTGGACTTTCCTTATTTTCTTGAGTAGTGGAGCGACAAGCCAAAGAAGCCTTCTTTTTTGTTCCCAGCATGGGGTGCCCAGCACACGTGGGGCTCCCCCTAATTACAGTACTTTTAAGAGAGCCAATATGGCTGGGCTGTGACAGCAGCTTTTATGATTATTACCAGTGTTCCTTGAATGTTATAACAAATATTACAAGAATGCTGCTGAAGATAGGTCTGCTGAAGATAGGTTTGGGATATATTACATCCCAAGCCGTACGGCTACTTCAAACTTCAAGGGGGTTGTCACCTTATGTTATTCAGTACTATAGCGGACCCCACCATGTCTTTAATGTTCATGGGCTATGTCGGGATGTCTGTTTACACCTTTTGTATATGTATTAGTGACAGCTGATCTACCACGTTTCAATAAGTTCCTGTATCCGCCCAAGCCCCCCATAGTCAACAGCCATATTTTACCTGTGGCATTGCTCCACAATGATGTTGCACACTATGATTCCGGTAGCAGCCGCACCTTTGGTGCTCCCGTTGAACCTGGGCCTGAGTGCAGTGAATTATAGAGTCTTCAACTCTGTGTGGTCCCCCACTCCCTTTCCTGAAATCTCCACCTTTTATGTTGCGCCGGTATTACTCCCACAAGCGACCATAAAGCCAGTGCATCAAAGTATAATTCTTTATTACCTTGCTAGGGCCCAATGTTCCGATTATAAAGGTATGGTATCCAAGAAAATGGGGCCTGAACTGATGTGCAAACGATTTTCATATTCCCACCAGAGTTTGCTCCTCAGTACCCGGGATATTTTTGTCCTGAGTCCACCTGCATGTAGTCACGTTTATGCCTGGACTCCACCCCAAATTCACGGGACCTGTTTTTGTGAAATCTGGCTAGACCGGCAAACTCCGAGTTACAGCGTGTGTTTAAGGTCTTTCTTGGACGAGGATATGCATGCCTCCACCAAACCCTGCTGTACCTCGTAGCTAGCGTGGGGACACTAGTAATTCTCTACGAGCATCTGACTGTTGAGCACATTGGGCCTCATTACACGGACGGCGGTAAGGGTTAACGGTCACCGTTAATGGCAACGGTGACCGTTAACCCTTACCGCCGTACTACGAGGTCCCTTTGCGGGTTGGAGGAATTAACGCCTGCTTCTTGCAGGCGTTAAGTACCAACCCGCTAAGGGACCTCGGAGCTAATTACGGCACCGCAAAATTGCGGTGCCGTAATTAGCTCCTTCCCCATTCCCATAGAGCCCTATGGGGCAGAAATGGGAATGGGGAAGGGCAATGGCGGAAGGGGGATTTACCGCCCCTCCAACCTTGGAATGGGGCGGTAAATCCCCTTTCCGCCAAGGCGGTGCCGGTAATTTACCGGCATGGTCCAGGGTGCTAATAGCACCCTGGATTACCGCCTTCCGTGTAATGAGGCCCATTGTCACACATGAAGATCGCGTTTGCAGGAAACATGCCTTCCTTTCTTTTTTTTAGCTCAGATCTGATCGTCTGTGTAGGCGTTTACATCCGGTTACGCCTCAGCAGCTGGCAATCTTCATCTTCTGCAACGATCACGCCCGCACTGTCCCTTATGTCCGCGATATTCGCCCAGTGATACTCAGCAGGGGGTCACAATGCCCCTGCACGGCCAAACCAACTGCCTTCCTTCACACGTTTCCGCAGTGACATTGTGCAGGCGAGCCGTTTTCCAGACTCACCCTTGTTGGTGTGAGAAGTGTATGCCTCAATAGATATTGGGTGTGGCCGGGTCAAATGACGCCTTGTTTTCTGATAGTGTTTCGGCCACGAAGCTCTTTGCAGCGACAAGGGGGACGCTAACCTCCAATATTCTTTTACTTGCAGGACCAAAGTGAGCAAATTCTGCTTTCAACCATTAAATCTGCCCGATCATGCCATTTTCGGAAGCAGATCCGCCTGCACTCGATCTTTTTTGCACGCGGTCATCTTTGAATCGTGACACTTAATTTTAAAGGGTTCCATGTGATATCATCGCCTGCTTTTACATCCCCAGGCTTTTAAACGTGCACATTCCATCGAATGTGCTCATCGTTTTTTTTTTTTGGAGGAGGGCCTCCCCCCAAACGCCCCACCCACACTTATTTTGTACTATTGCCCACCCGCCCAAACCCTTATTTTCCCTTTCCCACCCCCCCCCTAAAAAATTCGATGAGCACATATGATGTAATGTGCACGTTTAAAAGCCTGGCGATGTAACAGCAGGCGATGAAACAACGTGGTACCATTTTAAACAGTGCAAGTACGTGATTTCTATATATTTTATACAATTAGGAAATTAACTTTTTTATGCAGTATGTGAACAATGATGGTGATAGCACAGTGAGTACCTAATTACTGCTATTGTGTCTCAATAGGTTTTGATTAAGATTTATTTGATATATTTAGATGCATTTAAAATGTGGTTTGGTGCTTTACTCATCCACTTTAGTAAACACAATTGGCTGCGTTAGATCAATGCAATGCAAAAATCTTAGTATATTGGTTGCAGAATTAAAGATGGATTGGCAGAGATGTGGCCGACTTTGTAAATTGAAGGCAGTGACAGAGCCGCAAATCCTAGCTTCTACACTTGACCAACATGTGTGATTCTGGGCAAATCACTTTGCCTGCCATGGCATGAATTTGCCTCACTTCTGAAACTGAGGTCACCAAAAGTGATTCAGTTAAGTTTGCAACATAAAAAACAAACAAGTTGAATTATGTATCTAGCATTTCAGGCTTAACCTGGCATCAGAGGACAGTACTTGGTCGAATGAGTCTGCATTTGACAACAATCACAACACTCGGGTTTGTGTGGCATAGCTTTGTATTTGTATTTTTGTATTTTTGCATTTATAACGCGCACTACACAAAATGAACTGTATAATGGTGCAGATGACAATCATAATAGAGGATATAGCAAAATTCATATCAGACCCTCATCATAGAGAGGGTTGTCTGTCTGAACAGGAAGTGCTTGGCGGAACTGAAGAAGCAAACTCATAGTCCTCAGTTCCAGTGGCAGAGAATTCCACAACTTTGGACTAAAGACAGCAAAACTTCTGTAGCCCCGTGATTTATAAATTGAATGCAGGATCGCCAGAAAATGCCCATCACTGGAGCGTAGCTGCCTCACGGGGTGATACGGCTGAATTAGCTCCCTCAGATGTAAAGGGGCGATACCATTTACACACTTGAAAACGATGCAAGCTGTCTTGAACCTAATACGGTCTTCAATTGAGAGCCAATGTAGCTCGTGAAGAAATGGAGATACATGAGCAGTTATTTTCAACTTGAATATCAATCTGACTGCTGCATTCCATGCTTTCTGAAGTCGCTGAAGTTGTTTAGTGGGGATACCCAGCAATTGACTATTACAATAGTCCATGTGGGTGCTTGTTAAGGCTCCCACCACAACCGCCTGATCTTCTGTAGGTATATAAGAATGCACTTTACACAGCAGTCTCAAAACAAAGTGCACAGCTTGAATCTCAGCTCCGACCTGGGCTTCAACCCCAAGGTCCTCCTGCCAGATGCAGCACAGATTTTTTATCCTGGATAGACATTTTTTATTTTTGCCCAAGAGCAGGAGGATAGACAATTTCTTTGCAGTATGCAACAGATGCTTTGGCGCAAATAAGATAAGCTCAGTCTTTGATGCGTTGAGCTGTTGATAATTTTTTGACATCCAGCCCCTAACTTCTTCCAGGCACTGGCCTAGTCGATTGAAGGTTGACAACTCGAATGATGATCTGTGTATCATCCGCGTACGAGTGAAAATTCAACCCGTAATGCTTCAGAATTTCCAGAAGGGGTTGGATGTATAGGTTAAACAGCAGAGGGCACAAGGAAGATCCCTGTGGGACTCCACAATTTAACTTGATGAGGTCTGACAGAAACTCCCCCAGCCTCACTCGCTGTTGACGGTCTGTTCGAAAGGACCTAAACCAACCCAATGCCGAGTCAGAGAGTCTTCCTACTCCCTGCAACCATTCCTGAAGAATGTCATGGTTTACAGTGTCAAAGGTTGTGGACAGATCCAACATTACCAATAATGAGTGTTCACCTTGGTCCGCAGCCTTTAACAATTCATCCTGTACAACCAGGAGTGCAGTCTTGGTTCCATACTTTGGCCGGAAACTGGACTGAAACATATGCAGTAACAATTTGCGTTCAATAAATTCCTGCAACTGGTTGGTAAAAAATGTTTCTAGTATTTTGGCTGGCCAAGATAGTCCTGCGATGGGGCGATACTTTTGCAGGATCTCCACATCTAGAGATGGCTTTTTCAACAGAGGTGAAACAATAGAGAGCTTCAAATTTTCTGGAACAATCCCACTTGTCAAGGATTTATTGACAAAAGTGGTGAAGAATGGGGTAAATTCCTCCGCCATTCTCTTTGCTGCGTAAGCCGGCTAAGTAGATAGGGAGTCAATGGTAGGTTTAAGAGACCTAATGAGTTTAAGTATGTCATTTTCAGCAACCGGGTGAAACTCAAACCTAGGTCCTAGTGTCTGATTCTGTAGATCATCCAAGTTGCCTGAAGATTGATTAGACAAGGACACAGGTGGATTGTTGGAAGCCTCCTGTTCAATATCGGCCCTAATCCGTTCATTTTTGTCCACAAAAAAGGAATTAAAAAGATTAGCCTGCACCATAGAAGCGTCTAGCACTGCTGCTTTACAGTTAGGATTAAAGAAGTTGGATATGATAGAGAACAATTCCCTTGATTGATTATTGCCAATTTTCAGTTTCTCTCCCAGGAAATCCTTTTTTTGCCAGGAAAATAGCTAGTTTATAATCCCGAAGTGTGTTTTTAGCTTGAGTTTTATTTTCCAAAGTTGGCTTCTTTTGCCATAGCTGGTTAGTCCTACTAACTAATTTCCGCAGACATTGCAAATTCTGGGAAAACCAGGGTTGAGAAACATTTTTGGACTTGGGTTTTAACAGGGCCATTTTGTCAAAAATGGTGCCCAAAATTGATGCTCCAGCTGTGAGAAATTCGTTACATGAGAGTACAGAATCAATAGAGGCAAGAGCCCCAGAGATTTCGCTGCCAGTGATTTTGACCAGGACCTTAGCTTTTTTCGAGACTGTGTAGCCACTCTATCCTTGATATTAATTTTAGCCTGCGCAGAGGAACTAAGTAAAAAAAACAACTTCACAAAGTGATCAGACCAGTAAACTGGCACAATATCATTCATGGTAGCCTGTTCACCTCTTGCTATTATAACATCTAGGCAATGGCCTTTGATATGCGAGGGTTGTACTCCCAGTGAGTGACGATCATGGATACTCATTAAGTCCCATAGTTCTTTTGAATCTGGTTTTGACTGGTCATCTAACCAGATATTCCAATCGCCAACTAGGAGCAAATTCTTATATTTGCTCCCCTCACTAGTGAGGAAGGCATCAAAGTTCTCCAACATTTTCTTTACAGAGTCCAGGGGTCTATAGACCAATACTAAGTGAATAGTAGTTTTAGGGGGGATCTGATGATGACTATTCAAATGATGACTATTCCTGGTGTATGAGGTTTAACATGGTATACATTGGCACTATAGGGTATATGAAGTTGCACTTAGCCGTTTATAGTAGTTCCTGGCTTCCGAGGCAGTATTTAGCATATTATTGCTATACCTGCCATGTGAGGCTTTTGCAGAGATGGCAGTTGCTGGCCATATGAGGCAGCACTGGAATAGAAAGGCAGTGCTCCTGGCCTATAATGTTCTGCTAGGTCTGACACCTTACACATAATGACTGTTCCCATTACATACTGGAACAGCACTGTAGTTAACATATGGTTGAAAACTAAAATAGCCTTTTGTCTGCTTTAATACTATTTATATTTAATTACTTACTCTTTCAGTTATTGTAGCTTTTCTTTACTTCTATGCCCATTCCAGTGATATTACCTAGGCAAAATGTTATAGGGCATCGCTTCCTGTTATGTTTTCAGGGTCTAAGGTCATGTGATGACACTTCTGGTGATGTCATTGGGTACATGGTGTAACTTCTGCTACCCTCAGCATTTTTGGGTGTATTGATGTCCTTCGTAGGGTCTGCACCATTTCAAAACTGTATCTGCGAAACCTGTGTAGGGAGGGTTATAGTGTGTAATAGTTGGCCATGTCAAGCCCAGCCAAGAGGTCCAGGAGGACTAGCAGGCACAAGTCCCTTTTATTGATAATCTGAAAGGTGTAGACAGCAACCTGGATGGTGGCTGTTTCAGTGTTGCATTTTGGCCGCAAGCCATACTGCTAATCCTGGAGCAGACTGAGTTACTTGATTTTTTTAAGTAGTTAGCAAATATTTTCTCTATGAATTTGCCCATAAATGAGAGACTCGTGATATGCTGGTAGTTTGCTTTGTCTTCCGGGTCGAGGATTTTTTTAAGGTGGGCTTACACGCCCTGTTGTAAGGACATCTGGAACCGTATCTTTGCTGAGAAAGACGTTGGCTCTGCAAAGAGTCACTAGGGCGGCACCCGTATGTTTTCAAAGGATGGTGACCAGGAGGATGTAGTTGGTGTAAGATGTTGGTTTGAAGGGTGCAAGCGTCTATGCAAGATCCTCAGGCAAGAGGGGAGAGAAGTCGATTCATGGGGGGGATGTAGGGAATTGGTGTCAGAGGACTTGGATCCATTGATGTGTTGATCTTAGTGATAAAGAACTTATTGATTGCCTCACACTTCTCCTGGGATTCTGGTATCTGTGGGTCTGGTGTGGGGTTTGAGCAATATTTAACTGCTGTGAAAAGGGCTTTGCTCCCGTTAGAGTCTGCTGTATTGGTGATGGCGTAATAAGTGGCCTCGAATTGGATATATATTTTTTTTATTTTTTATTTTTATTGTGTTAACTGAATTAACAGTTTTTACAAAAAGGAAAGTCTTGTTTCTTCAAGTGCTTTAAATGTATTTTTCCATTTTGGTTCTTCGGGTGGATTGTCAAGGGCTGAGTCCTTTAATCTTTCGTTCGTTGAGAGATGGCATCAAGTTCAGACTATGCAAAAAGTTTACCAACGCAATGACTGGTCTTCGACTTAGCCCATTCATCAAGAAGGTCCACCAGTAGTCTTCGTCCATTCTTGAAAATTTGGAATAGATATGACCTAGGTGAATCTCCCTGTTGCCAGTGGTGCCAGTACAATGGAGAATGAAATGTTTTAGACTTTCCTTTGTGTCCCGTTTCAGACAGAAACGACAGGAGACGGTCTCAGATTTGCCTTAGATTCTCAAAACCTTGTTTGTTTTTAAAATGTTCAGTCTCAGGAACGTCAAACGGAAGGTCTTGTTTGGAAACTTCAGTAAGTAGCTGATCGGCTTGTTTATTTTTTTGGGCAAACGGCGGAAGATGGGCCGCGGATTTGTAGTTCAGTCCTTTCAGCTGTGTGTCGCACCAGTCGGTTTCTTTCAATTTTTTTGCTGTCTGTGTTGGATTTGATACAAGCTCATCCTCTGAACTTCCTATTGCTTTTAGGAGAGTTTGATTTTTGTGTATCCAAGTTTTAAGCATTTTGTTTGAACCTTTTTCAATTTCTTCTTGGATTAGTGTATAGATTTTCTCGTTTGATGATCTCACTTCCCTGTAAAACATCAGGCTGTTAAGGGATGCCGTGCCTTCAAGTGAAATAAGGCAGAGTTCTCTTTTTATGAGGATTATTGGCATAGAGGTAGGCAGTCGGAGTAGTTCTTTCCAGAGAAAACCTTCCAGTTTAGGCCAAATTAAGTCTGGAATATTTGGCATAGCTGCCACACCGTAAGTAAGCGCCGGAACCGCTTTCATCCTGTAGATGTTAATGGCAGCCTTAACTGAAAAGCAGGTAATGCTATATGAGCCAAAGGAGACCACTTTTTTGTTAGGGGCTTGTGGGATGTGGTCAATAATGCAAGAACAAAAGGGGGGACCCACAACAAGCTACCTATTGATGTCACACGTATGGGCTGGAAATTTAAACTGACATGAGGCAACTGTGAGTCAAAATCTTGTGTGAGAACATATATCACAAGATATGGGCGAAAACTGGTATATAGAAAAAATATATATATTCAATTTTATTTTTCTGATATATGCTAAAACAACAGGACCCACCACGGGTCCAATACTTATACAGACAGTATATAACAAGACATAACAACAATAAATGAAAAACTGTATTTCAAGGCATTCAAATGAGTCTGTTGGCAATTGTCAAAATTCACTAAAAACCATTATTAATTTAAAGTGGTGTTAGTATAACAAGGTGACTTCCAATAATAGGCATTTATCTCTGGTTTGTCAAAATTCACTAAAAACCATTATTAATTTAAAGTGGTGTTAGTAAAGCAAGGTGACTTGCAATAATAGGCATTTATCTCTGGTTTATCAAGGAAGCCCCTATGGGCTATTATTGGAAGTCACCTTGTTTTACTAACACCACTTTAAATTAATAATGTTTTTTAGTGAATTTTGACAATTGCCAACAGACTCATTTGAATGCCTTGAAATACAGTGTTTCATTTATTGTTGTTATATGTTGTTATATACTGTCTGTATAAGTATTGGACCCGTGGTGGGCCCTGTTGTTTTAGCATATATCAGAAAAATAAAATTGAATATATATATTTTTTCTATATACCAGTCTTCGCCCATATCTTGTGATATATGTTCTCACACAAGATTTTGACTCATAGTTGCCTCATGTCAGTTTAAATTTCCAGGCCAGATGTGTGACATCAATAGGTAGCTTGTTGTGGGTCCCCCCTTTTGTTCTTAACTGAAAAGCAACCACATTTTTTGTGCATAATAATCAGTTGATTAGTTAAGGTTTTGTTTTTGTGGACCAAAAAATCTTGCATTGGTTGCTCTTTTGTCTTATTGCTAAACATGGTGCCCAAGTATCTGAAAGTTTCCACTTCTTCAAGGCGGACACCATTAAATAACCATGCCTCTGATGTTTTCCGTTCTGCCGCTTTTATTAGACGCATCACTTTGGTTTTCAAGGCATTGCTTTCCAGATCGTTAATTTTCAGGTATTCATTAAAATTGTCCAGTTTTCTCTGGAGCCCTATCTTCGTTTGGTCAATTAGAATGATATCATCTGCGTAAAGCAGCCTGCTGATCTTTTCCGAGCCCAGAGAGGGAGGGAAAGCTTTTACAGTTCTTTCAAAATGTTGGTAATCGCCTGTATAGGCGTTGTAAAGTACCAGTGCAAGGGACATCCTTGCTTTGCTCCGTAGCTTGTGCGAATTAGTGAGGAGAGTAGACCTGCGCTGTTGAGTCGAACTCTCATAGATGTTTCGGAGTAAAGTTCTTGAATTGGATCCAGCAAAGCGGGGTGACATTTCCAGTTGGCGAGTTTTCTTGATAACTTCTCTCTATTTACTTTGTCAAACGCTTTGACAAGTCGATAAAAGCAAGGCACAGAGGGGGAGACCCTTCCTGTACTGTGGCCATAAGGATGTTAAGAGTAAATATGTTAGCCATCGTACTAAGATTTTTCCTAAAGCCAGTTTGGAAATTGTCCCAACCTTCTGAAGAAGACACCCAGGACTTGAAGCTGTCGAGAAGGAAGGATCCAAAGAGTTTTCCGATGCAATCAAGGAGTGCAATGGGGCGATAGTTGTTCGCCTTTGTCTCCTGATTTGTAAATTGGCACTACGTTTGCTGTCTTCCAGGACGTTGGAATAGATCTGGTTGCCATGCAGGATTCAAAAATGTCTGCTATCAGGATAGACCAGCTGGCGGGGTTGGATTTTAAGTCCATGTTTGACAAACCGTCGGGACCGGGTGCTCGTGATGATTTGAGTTTTTTGATTTTAGATTCAATACAAGCTGGGTCGAGTTCGATGTCCCAGTGGGTACTTCGGTGTTTCAGAGTTTCAGTCCCTTTCGCTGATAGGTCAAAAAGGGCTGAAAAATGGGTAATCCAAACTTCTTCTGGGATGCTGGATGTTAAGGCGTCTTCACTGGGTGAGCTTTTTTGAAGCAATCAGTGACCAGAAAGCCTCTGTTTGCTTGCCACTAAGTACTCTCAGCATTTGCTCGGAGTTGTCTTGATAGAACTGGAGTTTGAAGCCTTTTAACCAGTTCTTGTAACCATTGGTTGAAATCCAAGCTGCTTCGCTGTTAATAGTGGAGGGAAAACGTCTGGCCTTTCTTTTAGCTCGTCTCATTGTGAGCCTTTTTTCTCTAAGTATCAGGCTGTTGTGATGGTGGGTCTACGCTTTGATTCGGCAGCCAATTTTTGGAACCTGGTATGGCTGCAGTAGTGGACAGTAGTCCATGAGGCTGACTGACACTTTTAAATGTTCCAGTGCTTTGGCTTGGCAGTAGTTTGTGGTTAGTGTCGTGATAGCTGAGCCTTTCAATCTCAAACGTGTGGAATTAGCATGAGTCTCAATGTTGGACGTTCGGAGAGCACACAAGCTCTCATGGGCAGGTAAACGGGAAGCTGTCCACGTCATTTTCAAAAGGTTGTGGTCACTATTGAGTGTTCTAATAACCTCAAAACCTGTAACCTGCATCAATAGGTCTCTGGAGAGGTAGACATAGGGCCTCATTACACGGTATGTGGTAAAAAATTGCATTTACCGGCATGGCGCTATTAACGTGTCCGCCTTGGAAAGAGGCCGCTAATTGCGTACCATTACGAGTATGCGGACACGAGCATAGCGCCATGCCGGTAATGACCCTACCGCCATGCCGTTAAAGACCCCAAAAAAAACCTTAGCGGCACTGACAAAAGCGCTGATAGCACTTCTGACCTCCTGCACCACGCAAATAGCAGTCACCGCTATTAGCGGTCACCGTTAAATAGCGGAACCGGAAATAGCGTCATCGCACAGGAACGGGAAAGAGCACGGCGGCCATCTTTCAAAATACAATCCATTGCCATCCTCTGCCCCAAGGACCTGTTTCGACAACTGTGCGGTCCCAAAGCCACAAGTATCCCTCACCATGCCAAAGGCCATAAAAAACCACCGACCGCCAGCGTAAAGATAAGTTTACGAACGAGGAACTCATAATGCTGAAAGAGACCCTAGCAGCAAACTCTGATGTGGTATTTGCCAACGACATGCGGCGGGAGACCCTGATCCAGAAAGGGGCCATCTGGGCAGAGGTTGCCCTGAAAGTGAGTGCAGTGGGCACCACCACCCGCACCGTCAGGGAGTGCAGGAGCGGTGGGACGATCTCCGCCTCCGGGTCCGCAGCATACTGTCTGCAAACCGCAAGCTGGCCATGGCCACAGGAGGTGGCACTGATTCACCAATTAAATTGAAGGAGTGGGAGGAGACCTGCGCCAGCACGATTGGCGTCGAATCAATCGAGGGAGTCGGGAGCATGGAGCATGGTGTGTGCATCAGATGGAGGTGAGTGTACACATGAAAAATGCACTGCGAATGTTGAGGCACCCCCCAAATGTGAGCCCAGATTCACCTCATGGATGCGGCCACAATCATACATGCACACAACCCTGCCCATGTGAGTGTCACACCCCAACACACACACATGCACGCATCACCACAGACAAGTGCCACACAGACCCATGCATGGATGACCCACTCAACAGCCCCATCACCTGAATCCCCACCAATGAAGTCCCAATGCACAGAACAGCATGATGAACTGAATCTGCATGAAGCACGTTGAACCATCATCAATGCCATCCCCCTCTTTGTCCCCCACAAGCTCACATACAGACAGCGAAGAACGTGCCACTGCGACTCAGGCTCCACCTCCCAAAAAAAAACCCAGGGCACAGGAGACAGGGGACACCCCCACCACATCAAGGGGAACAGGGAGGAGTGAGCCCCTGCAGAGGGTCAAACATCGCAAGAGCCCCACTGCACCAATACCGCAGTCTATGCCAGCACCAATTGCCACACCCACTGATGTGAACCCCCCACCTCAGGTTACACCCACGGAGGGCCCACCCTCTGCTGCCACAAGTTCCACTGGTGAGGCAGCAGCCACAGCGCCGCTGTCAGATGTGGAGGACCCTATAGAGTTCACCATGCAAATGCACCCCCCACCACCCCCAGGAAGCCCAGAAGCAACTCCAAGGCCTACACCAGGATCCAGTATCCATGGCCAGTCTGGCGAGGAGAACACGGGAGGGTGCTGGAGCCCACTGGTGGCCTCACCTGATGTCTGGGACGTAGAGGAAGGTGCAGCAGCCACACCACGAGCTGGCCACACTGGCCATGACCTGGCCACCATCAGGCAGCGCCAGGAGGACATTACAGTGCTGGTTGGGCAGCATGTGGAAGAGGCTGCCCGTCTCAGGGGGGAGATCACGGAGGCGGCCCGTCTCAGGGAGGCGATGGAAGCCTGTACCAACAGGCTGTGCATGGAGATTGGCCAACTGAGGCAGGTCCTCACGCGCATAGCAGACGCGATGGACCGCCAGTTCCCACCACCATCACAGGGACAGACAGCCACCTCATCATCTGCGAGTTCAAGGCAGAATAGCCCCCTCAGCCGCTCCATGCGCACCATGAGGCACACATCATCCCAACCTCCTAATGGTGGTGGTGGCAATGGGAAATAGGGACAGCAGGGTCTAGCTGGCACGTGTGCAGCAGGACACCAACATTGTGCAAGCCACACATGGGGTTGTTGTGGGGGGAGGGGGGAAGGGTGTTTCGGGAGTGTTGTGGGGGGAGGGGGAAAAGGGTGTTTCAGGAGTGTTGTAGGGGGAGGGTGGAAAGGGTGTTTTGGGAGTGTTGTGGGGGTAGGGGGCAAAGGGTGTTTCGGGAGAGTTGTGGGGGGGTGGGGTGGGTGAAAGGGTGGTGGGATAGTTGGGGACATGCACTTTTTCATTTCATTATACCTTAATACACTGTTAACTAGTTGAAACACAGGCTTGGACTTCGTCATTGTGTATGTGTACTTTATTGGTGGCAGGGTCCATTGTGCGCTTCACCACAGACACCAGTGCACTAATACCCATATCTATCCTACAGAGTTAAACCATGCGTCTCAGTATATTTGGTTGAGCAGATGCTGTCGCACATCGCGTCCCTCCTGGGCATCGCCTCTTGCATGACCAGCATCCCCGTCACCTCCGTCCTCATCACCATCATCATCCTCATCAGGTGGTTGCATTTCAACGTCAGGGGGCAGTGGCACATTCTGTCTGATACACATATTGTGCAGCATGACACATGCCATGGTGATCTTGGCCACCTTCTCATGGCCGTACAGGAGAGCCCCACCCGATCTGCTTATGCACCTGAACCGTGCCTTCAAAAGGCCAAATGTCTGCTCAATTACGACACGGGTACGGGTATGTGCACGATTGTAGTCCTCTTCGTGCCTGTTCTGTGGTTCTGTACAGGGGTACGGAGCCACCTCTTCAGGGGATAGCCGGCATCACCTGTATGGGGGAAGAATGGGGACCTGTTACTGTTCACCTCAAGAGCGGCCTGTACATATCACACAAATCTTTTGCATTGTGATTGAAATCCACAATTACCAGCATGCATGCAGACGATCTGTGTGACTGCAATGTGCAAAGGTGAGCTCGACCCTGCAAGTGGACATGCCTGATTCATGCCTCCTACAGTAATTGACATGTCCTGGGTGAGGCCAGGTCTTAGGTGTCCCTGGGCCCAGGCATATTTGGTACCACACTGATAATGTACTGCCATTCCGACATCGATGTTGCCATGCTGTGAAGCATCACTTCAGTAGTGCTATAGGTGTGTGGTTCAATGCTATGGCTTGGGGTGATCCTTTTGCATGCATTCAAGGGCACATTGCTGTATTGATGTTGTGCTGCGCTAATTCTGTATAACTATCTTGACGCCATGTGGGTGATTTGTGTATTATGTGGTGTGGCATGATGTGCAATGTGGATGTGGGTGGATGTGCAATATTTGGAAACCTGGATTGTTCTCAATGTTGTGCAGCTTCAAATTGCATGTGGGTTCTTCTCAAGTACATTGTGGCCTTCCCTGATGGACATTGGCGTACATCTGTATGTCCATTTGTCCTACGGACGACCGTCAACACCCAGTTGGAGTATGTATCCCCCCCCAATCACACCCAGTTGGAGTATGTATCTCCCCCCCATCACACCCAGTTGGAGTATGTATTTCTCCCCCACCAATCACACCCAGTTGGAGTATGTATCTCTCCCCCCCCAATCACACCCAGTTGGAGTATGTATCTCCCCCCCCAATCACACCCAGTTGGAGTATGTATCTCCCCCCCCAATCACACTGGCATGTGCTTGCCCTGCTACTCACCAAGTAGCCATGAACGTTGTCCGGCTTGTCGCTCCATGTAGCGTGGTATGGTTGAGTTCCGCAGGACCATAGAATCATGGGTTGATCCGGGAAATCAGGCACAACAATGTGTGATTATCTTGTTTGCGTCACATACCATTTGGACATTGATGGAGTGGAATTGCTTTCTGTTTCGGTAGACTACTTCATTGTGATGCGGGACCACCAATTCCACATGGGTACAGTCGATGGCCCTGATGCAACTTGGGATGCCTGCCAGTGAATAGAAGCCAACTTTGGTGTTTGCGATCTACTGGGCAGTCCGTGGCAGGAATATGCGTTCAGGTGCATGCTTCAGGAGGGCATTGAGTACCTGGTTCAGCGAGCGTGAGAATACTGGTTGTGAGATGCCATGCATCTGCCCCACTGTATGCTGGTAGGTGCCTGTGGCCAGGAAGTGGAGCACAGTCGCCACCTTCAGTAGAGGGGGGGATGGCAGTTCTGATGTCTATGAGGCTCACAATGTCGTCATGTATCATGTCTACGATGATGGTATCCCGGTCCAGACGGTACAGGGTGTGTATCTGCTCAGGGGTTAGGTTAAATGGACTGGCTCGGATCCTGGGGATTGGTGGCCGCCTCTGTGGTTTTACTAGGTGCCCTGGTGTTGCTTGCTGCGCCTGTCTTGCCCTCCTCCGCCTACTCCTCCTGCGTCTCCTCTGTGCTGCGTGTTGTTGTTGCTGCTGCACTGCAATCATGTCCTCCAGCCCATGTAATGCTGCTAGTATTGGAACCATCTTGGTGTGGGAAGGGGTGTGTGAAGGGGCGTGGTGTGCTCCTTTTGTGCTGCCACAGTCTCCATTGCCTCCATCTGTGCTGATTGTGTCTACCTGTGGCAGGTGGGTACACTGCTCAGTTCTCATAACGAGTGGTTCACGATGCCGGTATTAGCGCCATGCCGGTAAGGGCTTTTTGGGGCTTTACCATGCCGCTATTAGCATGTCCGCATGGCTTGTGATGGTGTGCTACTAGCGCCGTGCTGCTATTTACGCGATGAAGGGTCGCGTGCCCGCAAACTAGCCGCTATTAGTGGCACCGTACTTAGCGATGCCGCTAATAGCATAATAGGTAATCCGGGTCGTAATTGGCATGGGTGTTTAACGATACCAGTATTCCCTTACCGGTAACGTTAATCCCTTACCGCACAACGTGTAATGAGGCCCCTAGTCTAAAGTGGCGTGTCTTCCGGCTATCTCCCAGGTTGGGAGGACCGGGTGGGATGCTTTTCCCGAGAAGTGGGTGTTGTGAAGGTCAAAGATATCCATCAAGTTCACCCATTTCCTTCCTCTTTGTAGGGAGTTTTCTGGCATTGTTGTGATATTAGCATTAATTTGGGAGTTTTCAGCTCCTTTTTGCATAATCTTGACGTTTAAGTCCCCACAAATGATTATACTGTCAATTGAGTCGTTTGATAGAGCGTCTTTCAGAATATTTTCAATTTTTGGTAGGAAGTGATCAGTTGCGCATTCTTTGGGATTCCAGTACAAATTTATCAATAGATAAGTTGTTTTCTTTTGTTGACTTGGGTCTTGTGGGCTAACGCCTCGTTGGGTCAGCGCTGCCAGAATGTGCGGCTCGTCCTTTATGACTTTAAGGAAGTGGAAGTTGGATCCGATGCGCAAAGCGGTCAGTAGTCCGGCCCTTGGTCGACCTGTGGCTCCTCTCCGGGCTGGAGAAAAGATGGTTACGTAGCCCTCTATCGTTGGTTTATTTTGAATCCATGTTTCTTGGAAACACCAGATATCAGAGGATCCAAGGTTTACATCTGAGGAGTTTATCAGGGGAGTGAAACCTCGGGTATTCCAGGAACCCAAGGTTAGGCCGGTGGTGGTTTCCGTATTTGATGACTGGCTGAAGGAATCCTTGTTTATCTGTCTTGTATTTGATTGCTAATATCTTAGTTTTGTGGACAGGGCTTTAGGCAGCCATGCCCAGCGGTTTAGGTCTTCTTTGAGGCTAGTTTGGTTCTGATTGCAGGTTAACTTCTCTTTTCCTTTAGTTGTGATGTCTTGTTCAATAGTAATGGTCCAGTTTTTCTGAGGGCCTGGTGGGACTCTTTCCAATTCCAAGGAGCTTAAACGATAGCCCTTGTTTTGTTTCCGCGGGGCAAACCTTGAATTACAACCGTTTGAAGATGATAAGACTCGCTCTGTTGAACGCTCCTTGTGTTTGTGACCTTCGTTGGGCTCATAGTCTGTAAGATCGTATCCTAAAGATCTTAATTTATTTTTTGCCTTGGTTAAAAGTGACTTTGTTGTTTCTGACTGTATGTGTAGATAGACACTGTCAACTCACTTTTTATCTTGAAACTCCACAATCGTAAGCTCTTCTGAAGGTAGAGATTTTAGTGCTGGGACCAAGTACAACATTTTTAGAATGGTTTTTCTGTTGAGAATGAAAGAGGAGTCTTCTTTCCAGATACTTTTCAGGGTAAAAGTACAGGTCTTAGTAGACCTAACAGCGTCTTAGGAGTTCTCTTTTGGCTCGGAGTTCTTTGCTTTTTTTCTGGGTGTGGTCATGCGCTTTAGGTTTCTGGGCCCTCTGTAGTTGGAGTTCCGTTGGTTTCTTGATGTAACCGAGGGTCTAGCTGTATGGTCTGATGTTGATTGCCTTTTCGTTGTCTGTTCTCTTGTGAAAGAACGCTCTTCCCTATGACGACTTCTATGGACTCTGGAACGCCAATGAGTTGAGTTTTCGGTCGGTCGTTCATACTTTAATTTTTGAGGATCTCCTCTCGTTGATGGCTTCCTGTTAGATGAGCACGGCTTGGACATAGACCGCAAAGGAAACTTATTCATTTTCTTGGGCGGTGGATATTGGAACATTCTTGTGCCTTTGTTTTTTTCCAGGAGATTTTGTTTCTTCTCCCCCAATGTTAAAAAGATGGGAGTTGTTTGCTCCGGTGTTTTTTTTTCTTTTTTTTGTTTGTGATCCAGGTCCGCGACGCTTGGAGAGTGAGATTGACTGTTTGCCTTTCTTTTCCTTTTTTGTGGTGGGTTCCGGTCGACCTCGCCCCAGTCCTCCCAGGTTTCTGTCTCATTCAAGGCCGCCTCCATCAACTCACTTTCCGTAATCGATAAGGTAGTGTCTTCCGTATCCTGCTTTCCCTCATTGAGAATTCGTGAGATCTTTGGTTGAGGAAGGAGAGTAGGGTCGTTGGGTTTGAGCTCAAAAGGTACGCAGGATTGTTTTAGTGAGGATGCCCGGCTTTCTTCATTGATTTTAGTTCTGGCTGAAGGCCTACTCGTCGTCGTCTTGGATGGCCAACTCAGTTTGACAATATCTTTTTGGATGGATTGATCAGAAGACCAAGTTGCACATCCGTTTTTCAGTTGAGGTTTAGTCACGGTTTTCAGGTTGATTTTCTTCAGGTTGATTGAGGGCGGTAGCGAAGTCTTACTGTTCAAGGATGACGTTTTTTCTTTTGATGTCAGTGAAATCGAGCTCGAAGGAGGGACGTCGACTGTTATCACTGAGTTCCAGCCTGGTGGCTCACTTTTTGCTTGGTTGGTGAGGGCTATTGGGACTTCTTTTGCAGAATCTCCTGTGAATTGGAAGTTTTGATGGGCGGCTCTTCCGTTTGAGTGGACTTCAAGCACTTTGTAGAGGCAACTGAATTTCCTGGTTGCGAAGAAGCTTCTCCCATAAGAGGTTTAATAATTTCTTTTGCTGTGATGTACCCTTCGATGAAGGAAAGTCGCGTTTGCATGTGGGTCCTTAGCTGTGTCGTTAAGCGCTTTGTACAGCTTAGTAAAGGGCGCTAGTGCGATGGTCAAGGATGACATGATGGCAAACGGGTCTTTTTTTTTCTTTGGTGGTGTGGTGGGTGGGCCTGGGGCGGCTCTGGGGTCGAGCATGGAGTCAGAATTCAATCTTCCCATAGAGGAGCGACGTGAATTATTGAGCCTCCCACTTGCTGAGTTCCCATGGGAGGTACCGCAAGGAACTGCATCTCTTTTCATCGCTTCCAGGCCGGTCAAGTTTACTGGTTCTTGGCCCGGGGGTTCGGTCAGATATTGGCTCTTCTTTGGAGTTACAAAACCTCTTGGCACAGGGTCTTCGACTGTCTTGTTTGTCACAGAGATGCAGTTCGTTTGAACTTGATCAGTGAAGGTTTTAGGTACATTTGATGTCGGTTTGAGTTCTGGTGCGGTCAGGGTGGTTCCGAAACCTGGCGGCCTCTCCACTTTTAGATGCCATCTTTTTAGAAATGCAAGTTTGCGCAAAGAGTCTTTTTCACTTTCCTGAATTAGGTCTTGATGAGTTCCTTCCAGGAGTTCAGCGTCTGATATCTCAGCTTTGTCATCCCCCTGCGGTTATTTTTTTTTCATCGCAAAGAAATCGACTATGGATCCCGTCGCTGGTGTTATTTGGGCCTTGAGGGGACACAATGGTGTTTTCACTTTTGTTGATGGATTTTTACAAAGCTGCTGCTTAGTCAGCTTTGAGAACAACATCGTATTGTATTGTAACTGATGCTTAATGTTACTGGCCACCATGGGATGGTGGCGGCTTGTAGATAATGTTTCTTTCGGAATAGAGTGTGGCTCAGAGAAGTTGAGTCTTTGGGGGATGGTCTGATATTTGGAAGCGTCCCCCAATACATCCAAGTTGTCTTCAGAGAACTCTATTGTAGAGTACGAACAGTCTTCAGTAGTCTGACCGATAACGCTGTTATTTGGGGGACTGGAGAGGTCCTCATTTTTGATTACTTGGTGGATTTCCACTCTGATTTCTTCTTTATTCCGGAGGTCGGCTAATATAGCCGACGAGGTGGTAATAACCAGGGGCATGAGCAAAGTGGGCGCTTTTGGGGGGGGCGGCTACTTGGTGAACCCCCAATGCGGATGGAACCTTCATTCGCTGGAGCTCCTGATTTTCCGGAGAAGCGGGACCCAATTCTAGGCGTTCGGATAAAGCAAGATTCTGATGCTCGCCCAAGCCCAACGTTGAATCGCGCTGAGCCTCTGAGTTTGAGGTTTCCTCGGTGTTCCTTGAGGGCAGCATAGTCGGCAGAGTCACCGCCACTGGACCGCGGCTCTGCCCCGTGTTTTCCAACTCGCTCTCCACTGTTCGCGGTTCGTCGGCCGTGAGACTCGTCACCTCCTGGCCAGTGGCGGCACTCAGATCGAGAGGAGGAATGTTCGAAGTCCGGGCGGGCACGCCTCGCGGGTCCAGAGGGCAGGAACTGGGCGCCTTGTCTTCGTTTTCGCCCTCAGAAGCTTTCTCCTCTGTGGCGGCGTGATCAGCAGGGTAAGTTGCTGGGTCCTCCGCGGGCAAGTCCTGAGGGCTGGTGGGGCCCGATGTACTGTTTTCTGGGGGGAAGGGGGGGTGAAGTAAGATCTTCTTTTCCACCGAAGGGACGTGTTTGGTAGCTTCGAACGCCGCCGCTACCATTGCGGGTTGGTCACCACCCTCCCTGTGGCTGTACAGTTGCGATGAGGTTAGAACTGAGGGAATATCTTCCGAGCCGATAAAGACTTCAGTATAGTCTGATTGGTGTTTGCTGGAGTCCAACGGCACCGTAGTTTCAAGTACTTTGAAGTTTAGTTGTGCTATGTTGGCCTTCTTAGAGGGCGCTTTTTTTACACGGCTCACCGGCTTCGCCGGCTTCAGAGGACTCCGCTCCAGGCAGCTGTCCTCACTCTGGGTCCGCTGACTCGGAAGCCAGTGCCCCTCACTGCCTGTTTCACTGGCCAACATCTCAGGACCAGGCGGACCGCGGAGCGGCTGTGGATTGCCGTAGACTGCGAGCACCTCAGCGAGCAGCTCCGCGGCCGCTCCTCGGCTCGAATGAGGTTAAGAAGGCTATGTTGGTCACACCTCCAACCACAGCAATGGAAGGCAGACTGGGAGGAACTGGAGGCTGCCGTAGGGCCGTAGACTGCAAGCACCTCAGCGAGCAGCTCCGCGGCCGCTCCGCGGCTCGAATGAGGTTAAGAAGGCTGTGTTGGTCACACCTTCAACCACAGCAATGGAAGGCAGACTGGGAGGAACTGGAGACTGCCGTAGGACCGTAGACTGCGAGCACCTCAGCGAGCAGCTCCGCGGCCGCTCCACGGCTCTAATGAGGTTAAGAAGGCTGTGTTGGTCACACCTCCAACCACAGCAATGGAAGGCAGACTTGGAGGAACTGGAGACTGCCGTAGGACCGTAGACTGCGAGCACCTGGATATCAGCGTCCACCGTTTGGAACATGGTGCCTTGAGAGATAGAAGGTCCTCCTGTTTGTGGGCATTGTGCCAGTATTTCACAAAAGGTCAAGGACTCTTATGAACCATTTGTTGAAAACGAGCTCGTAAGTATACCAGGGGACGAACGGTTTGGTTCTGGCATAGCCCAGTTTTTCTTGAGTGAAGGTACCTGCCAACTCCTTTGAGGTTTAACTAAAGGTTTCTCACAGCAAGGAGAAATTCACAAAGGTGGGGGAAGTTGGAGAAACTGTTATCCAGCGCCTCCACTGGAAAGATTTTGAAGAAGCAATGTGCCACCATTGGATGTTCATCCTGTCCCATGTGGGCTGTCGGGGAGTGTGATAAGGAAAATGGGTTGGCCGCATGGTCTGTCCAGTCAAGAATGATGGGGTCTGAGTAGCTTAGATGGGGGGTAGAGGATAAAATGACATCTAGGATATTTGTGATTGTAAATCACTTTTATGAAGTACCAATCAAAATATATGCCAGTCACTTTACATCAGTTGGATGATATTTGCATCCACAATATATGCCAGCAGCATTGCCAGAGTAAATCCTACATGAAGCTACACCAACAACACGTATCAACATTCTCTATGTATTTCACTTTCATGAAACTGCATCCACAATATACATCGGCATTGTCCCTGTATTTTATTTTTGTGAAGCTGCGCCCACAATATATGGCAGCATTGTAACTCTAGTTCAACTCGATGATGCTGCTGCACTGTGTATCCTCTGTGCCAACCAGAACAAAATTAATGATCTCATGCACTTGCCCATACACTCTCTCAGTTGTATGCACGCTCACACACACACACACACACACCCAGAAACACACTTATATGCGGGCATTCATACTCACTCACACACACAAACACACACACACTTACCATTTGATACATGCACGCACACATGCAAACACTTTTAAACACACCTTAACAAGTTCCTTGATCTGATTCAGGAATTGCATTCTTTCGGGTCTGGTGGGGCTGAGAGAAGGATGTTGCATCACTCATAGGAAGACACAGGGTTGCCGCACAGGTGGAGTCATTTTGTTGCCTAGCAATGGTAATGTCCTCTTGCATTGAGCATGTGATCAGCCACTCTTGTGCATTGATTTTTTTGTTGAAGGGCTAATCTGCAGCAACAGTGCAAGCACAGCAGGCTGCAGGGGGGCATGGCTTTAAGTAGGATGGGGCTAACTGAGGCATTATTCTGAGACAGGGTCCTGTTGGGGCTCCCCAATGTCTTCTGGCAGCCCGATGAGCCCGCTAGAGGCAAAGACTTTTTTTCTAAAGCCTGAAGCTCTTGCACATCTGCCTCACCTTTTCTTTCATAATGGTGACACCAGCCTCTGCGGAGCATCCCTTTAACCAAAAGATGCCAGTGGGCCTGCACCACCATTATAGAAGACAAGGTGAGGCAGCTGGAAGCAGAGGCCTTTTTTTCTATAGCCTATAGCTGTTGCTCATTTGTCGGAGCTTTAGGCTTCAGGAAAAAAGGCCTCAGGCTACTTCATGAAAAAAGGCTGCGGGTTCCAGTGGCTTCACCTTTTTTTAAATATATATGTTTATTGTGATCAACATCATGTAAAAAACCAACACAAAGCAAACATGTCTCATATTACCACTGAGCGTGATCAACAAACGTAGATTTGAACTGTTTCATAAACAATCAAACCGCCACCCCTTCCTTCACTGGTTCCTTCCCCCTTCCCCCCAAGGTCCGTTCGGTTCCTGTGGTCGGGAACCAATACTCAGGGCTACGGACTGCTTTGTTGTCTCTACCACCCACAGGTCCGCAGCAGAACTGTTCTGGCATCAGAGAGGGAGCAACAGAGCGAAAGTAGGAAATAAAGCTGAGAGAGACATAGCCTGCGCCCTGCCGAGTGCCTATTCATGGTGTAGGGGACGCTTCTGTTAGAAATTCGAGGAAGGGCACCCACTGAGCATCTGTGTGTATGGGATTCCATCAGCAAGGCTGTGAGACTCTCCATATCATAGATCTCTTTGGCCGTTCGCAGCCAGTCAGCTTTAGTAGGGAGGGCATTTGCTTTCCATTTTATGGTTCTGCAGACACGAACCGCTAACAGGAGGTTTCTGGGCACCCCAAATAAAACTGTGAGGGGGGTAATCTCTCTCTGGATAACCTCTTTTTGGTAAATCCACCCAAGGATCTCTTTCCAAAACTGTGGGCTGCTGGGACATTCCCACCAGTGGTGCCAATAAGTACAAATTACGGTGCAACCTCTCCAACAGTACGGGGAGATGTCTGCATACATTTTGGCCAGGCACTGGGGGTTTAGCCATTGTGTCAGGATCCTACAATTGTGCATTTTGTATTGTGTTGCAATGGATGATTTCCATACCGCTCTGTATATTGCCTTCCAACCCTCATGGATGTTCTCCCACCCCAGGGCCACCTCCCAATTTGCCTTTGCACGTGGTGGTGGCAGACAGCCCCTGTCCAGAAGCGCTTGATTGTCACAATGCCTGCCCCCAGACATCCGGAACAGATCCATCTATCCAGGGAACAGGCATCGACAAAGACCCAGGAATTCCCGAAACCCCGTCTAGGGGCTATACGGGTTCAGTCCTGGCGCCGTAGGCGCCAGGCTCATATTGCCATCGTTAAACTGTGCAGGTCATCCTGCAAAGAACTCACGTACAGGCCATCATGAGGCCATGAAGGGACTACTTTCCTTTAGGAACTATTTTACTACTTGGGTGTGGTACTGGAACTCTTTACCTGGGAGCTACTTTTTTGATGCTATTTAAACCAGGCCCGAAGAGCAGCACACGCTTCGCGTTGTTCTGCATCCCAGCAGCGTAACGCTCATCGTGTCTGCAGTCCAGTATTAAGTCTACAGCTACACCCGTTTGTGTCCGGAGCCGATCCTGGAGAAAAGGAAAGAAGAAGAGAAGGTCAGAACAGGAAGATTCCCATTTGGTCATCATCTTCTCCTGGAGCAGCCGCACCTGTGAGAAAGGGAAAAAACATTTAAAACAACCGCGTCGCATTGCCAGCTGCAGCGCAGCGCCATACTCACCTATCATTAGAGCATCTTCACGACCAAGCGCGGTGCCCGTTGAATCGCCGCTCGCAACATCAGCATCTGAAAAAACAAGAACAAACAAAAGGTGAGCGGGGTTCCGCCAAAGGCATTCACTTACTTACTGCAAGATACTTGCTTGGCATATTACCACTCGAGGCAGCGCTGGTCACCATTATACGCTCGACATTTTCGCAAAGGCGCCGCACCTGCAACGAAGATGGAGAACTATTGGTTAATCGCACTTGGAACAATATTAATTGCTAAACAGTGCTTGGTCCAAACTGACTCTTACCAAGGCGCTACCTTCATCCATCGAGGCAAACTCGCTCCTTGGACCACGCTGCATGGGGAAAGGTATGAAAGGAGCATGAGTGAATTAACAGACATTTGAACTCTAAAAGAACTATACATTTGGTTTACACATAACTTATCGGAGTCATTATTTGTCTGGAACTCTGCCAAATACCTTCGGATCAGTGAAGTAACTGAAGTTCTACGCGCCCCTGCACTCCAAACGCAGGATGTAGAGTTCATCTTTCCTAACTATAAGGTGAGACTTTACGAAGGGGAATACTAGAAGTTTTCGGGAAGATAGTGTTAGTGTTAACCCCTCTACCACGGGTGGCTAATTCCCTTTACTGCTTCTAGGAAAATCCTCTTGCGGGCCAGGCAGACGAAACTGAGTGGGCAAGTGCAGTCGATCATCACTTCGCTACGAGTCACACTGGTGGAGACCGCAGCAGTCCAGCTTCGTTCGGCGCCCCTGTGGAATCCAGGTGAGTGTGACACTGATACAGTCCAGATATGAGACCCTTCGTGCCTGATTGAGTGTTTAATATGTTTTCAAAGGGGGTGAGCTGGTGCTGTAACTGTCCTTCCCACCTCCCATCCGTGAGGACCCCTTTCAATTGCATGAATGTAAGGGGTCTAATGCCTAGGCCCTGCTGCGCTGTCTCTAACTCCTCCTTGGTCAGGAAGACCCCGTCTCTCCACATCTGGCCCAGCCTCACCAGCCCCTGTTCGTATTGTTCTTGGAAGCGATTCGGATCCACTATGAGGTCTCGGCTGGGGGGGGCCCAGATACAGCTAAGGGGGGAAGGCCAAGTTGTGACCCCTGTTAAATGTGGGTTTTTTCAGGTACCATATAGACCACAGTACCCCCAAAGCCAGATGGTCCCAAGCCTTTCGTGCGATCGATCTGGCAGGGGCCCAAAGCCATTCTCCTATGGTTACAGGGGTAAAGAGGCTGTTCTCTAGATGGACCCACTGTTTAGTTGTTGACTCTCAAATGTGGTCTACCAAACTGTGCAATTGTGCTGCCTTATAATATACCTGAAGATCCGGGTATGCTAGACCCCCCTTCTCTTTTGGGAGAATCAGTGTGTTGTGAGGAATGCCAGCAACGCACTCTTGGCCGTAGAGAGGAAGGACTCTGGAAAGAATCACTGGGAGGGATTGGAACAGGAAAAGGAGTCATGGCAGGACCTTAATTTTAAAGGCAGTTAGTTTACCCGCCCATGAGAGTTTGAGCTTTTCCCACTTTAGTAAATCCTGTTGTATTTCAGCCCAGAGTGGTTTGTAGTTGGTGTGAAATAATTCCTGCAGTTGTGTGTCTGGTTATCATAACCCCGAGGTAGCGTAACCCGTCTTGTGCTACTTTAAGGCCCCATTTTGCAAGGTTCCCTGCTGATGGTATGTCTGCTGTCAGGGGGAGGGCCACTGTTTTTGTGCGGTTTATGTGGAATACGAGTGGGCTCTATAGTTCTCTATTCGCTCTAGGAGATCAGGATCAACTGTGTGGGGTGAGTGCATAGGCCAACACGTCATCTGCAAACAAGGCAAGTTTATAATGCCTGCCATATTTTTTGAAGCCCTGAATCCTGTCATCGCCTCTTATACTCTGGGCCAAAGTCTCCATAACTAGGATGCAGACCAGGGCGAGAGGGGGCATCCTTGCCTGGTCCCCCTTGTGAGGGTGAACTGGGGCGATGCGACTCTGTTGACCACGACTCTTGCACAGTGTTGTTATAAAGAGCTAGTGGTCCTCTTATCCAGTCTGAGCCCAACACTGCTTTTTGTAAAATGTGTGTCATAAAGCACCATCCACCTGGTCAAAGGCCTTTTTCGGCGTCGACCGAGATCAGTGTGGGATTGATGTTGCATGCGTCAATAGGTGCAACTAGGTCCAGGGTTTTCCAAACATTATCGGCACGCTGTCTATCTTTCACGTACCCCGCTTGTTCATTATGGACCAGCTGGGAAAGGACACGATACTTGCATATACTTTTGCGTCCATGTTCAGCAACGAAATTGGCCTGTATGAAGCACATTCCAACCTGTCCTTGTTACGCTCACCTGGCTCCCACAGGGGCGTCGATCTGAACTGGACAGCTGCGGACTCCACCAATGTGACGCGTAGTGCTGAGATGACGGACTGGACTGGCCCACCTAGCTTCGTTTGCTTGGCCCGTAGGAATATTCTTCTGCAAATGGAGAAAGGGAATTAACCACCCGTGGAGTTGAGCGTTAACCCCCCCACTCCCGCTGTTCTCCCCACTGATCACCTTTGATGTCCCCTCTTATAGTCTCACCTGATGGTTTGGAAAGATGAGCTCTCCATCCTGCATCGAGCGCAGGGGCGCGTAGATAACCAGTTGCTTCACTGGCTCGAAGGAATTGGTGAGTTCCAGAACAATATTGACTCTGAGATTTCCGGCAAGACGCCATAAGTATGTAGTTCGTAAGAGTTCAAATGCCTCACTTTCACTCTTGTCCGATTCCTTGCAGGTTGCAGCTTGACCCTAGCGAAGAGTTCCTCGTGGCAACCGGTAATATTCAGGTAAGGATTTGTATTATCCAACACAGTTCGATAAAATAATGTCAGTATGTAACCTGTTGCTTTCTCCCTTATTCAGGCGCTGAGAGAAAGTATGAAGTCTCGGGGAATAATGCCTCGGCGGTAAAATCAGGTAAGTCTATTGTGGTGAGGAGGTTCCCCTTGTTTGTCCCTTTGTTTCACCTTGCTGTCCTTTTGTTTCCCCTTAGGGGCCGGGATTCGGCGAGGATGCAGTGCAAGCTGCGCCGACCCGTGAAGAGGAATAGTACCTCCGGTGGTAAAATCAGGTAAGTCTATGGGGGGTAACTAATATTGCCTCTGTTTATTCCCTTGCTGTTCTTGTGTTCCCCTTAGGTGCCGGAGTGCGGCGTGAACATGCAGAAGGATGCAGTGGAATGTGAAGATGCTGCGAAGGCCGGTGAGTTCAGCGCGGCGCTGCAGCAGGCTAGGCGACGCGCATAAAATAACTTCTTTCTTCCAGCTCGAAGGCGCGGTGGATCAGCGTTATTCAGGTAAGGATCAAAGGCATTGCTCTTGTTCTAATCTTTTCCCCTTCTTTCTCCCTTTTTCTAGGAGCTCCAGACTCGAGGCGGGCGTGGCAGAAGACTGGATGCAGACTTGCAGGCACGGTGAGCGTTACGCTGCTGGATGCAGAATAACGCGAAGCGTGTGCTGCTCTTCGGGAGTGGTTTAAATAGCCACCAAAGTAGTCCCAGGTAAGTATTCCTCCCCAGCCCCACCCGAGTAAAAAATAGTCCCTAGGTAAAGTAGTCCCTTCCAAGCCTCTTTTGGCTTGGAGCTCTTGCAGCATGGTCTGCATCAGGTAAGTTTGCAGTATGGTCTGCATCAGGTAAGTTTTAATCCAGGACTGACGCTCCATATGAGCCTGGTGCCATAGAAGCCAGGACTGCACCCAAATAGCCCCATGAAGGGGTTGTTGGGTTTGCTTGGAATAACTTGATGCCTGCTTCCGGGGTGGCTGAACTTGGTCTGGGTCCCCGGGGGTAGGCATCATGACAGTCCTTCCCTTCTTTTGGTATTACATTAATCCTAGCTTCCATGAAAGATGGTGGGGCTACTCCTGTGGTCATAATTTCGTTTAACAAGTGAGCCAGGAATGGGGTGAGGGCGCCCTTCAGTCTCTTGCAGAAGGCTGGAGTATAGCCATCCGGGCCTGGTGCTGAACCTGCTTTTAAGCGGGAGATAGCTTGGTTTATCTCTTCCGGTGTTATCAGAGCATTCATTTCATCTCTTGTGGAAGGTGGCATCAGAGGGAATGAGACTCCGGCCATAAACTCTGCCTGCGCTCGCGGCGTGGGGTTGCAGTCTGTAGAGTAAAGCTGTTCATAAAATTGCGCTAAACAGGCAGTGATTTCTGTTGGTTCTATCAGGGTGCTACCTGCTGGGAACTTTATTTTGAGGACGGCCCTGTCCGCTCTCTGCCTTCGTAGTCTGGCAGCAAGCAAGGTGGGCGCTTTGTCGCCTTTTTCAAAATATCTTTGTTTCACATATCTTAGGTGAGTCAGAGATTTCTCTTGCCAGACCCCTTTCAAATCCTGCCTAAGATTTCTTATTTTCTCCCTGTGTTCTGTGGACTCGCCGTCTTCCCCTCTTCGAGTGATCTCCTTTTCCTTTATTATTTTCTGAATTTGGGTTTCCGTTAGGAGCTTTAATCTTTTAACTGAGGCGCCCTGTGCTATTAGCAAGCCTCTCATTGTTGCTTTCGCTGCCCCCCAGACTGTAAGGCAAAGGATGTCCCTGGTATTGTTTCTCTTGAAGAAATCGTGAGTTTCCTCATCTAGTGAGTCCCTAAAAACCCTATTTTTAAGAATTGTGTCATTGCACATCCAGCGCTTTTCTATCAACCTACCTGGACCCAGGTCTAGGTCAACATGTGACCATGTTGTCTAGGTCAACAGTGACCATGTCTGACCATCCCACTACTTCTATTGTGGCTCTGTTTATTAGGTATTCAAGGTCACCTTCTAGAAAGAGGTAGTCTATGCGGAGATAGGTGTGGTGTGGGGGAGTATAACATGTATTCTCTGTTTTAAGGGTGTTGGGACCTTCAAGCGTCTACTAGCAGGTGATCCCTGATCAGGCTTTGAAAGGCCTCTCTGTGCTGTGGTGGGATGGCCCCTTCTCTATAGGACTTCCAGTGTTTGTTTGGCTCCATGATAAGGTTAAAGTCTCCCCCGCATATTAATGAGCCTGTTCTTTCTCTGTCTAGTCGTTCAAAGAGGTCTCTACCAAAGGGTAATTGCTGAGAGTTTCAGCCTCGATTTCTCTGCCCTCTTTCCCTCCCTCTCTGGTGCTCTAGTGAGATCCGGATTTGCGTCTGCAACACTTGACCCCTCTTCTGTCACATCCGCTTGGCCCCTTCTTCAATGTTGTTGTGAAGCTGTGTTCCTGGTTTCCCTTTTGAGTCTTCTGTGTCTCTAACGGACCCCCCACCCCAAGACCCCTCTCTGCCTATGAACAGATGAAAGATAGAGAAGATATAAAGAGAAGAGGAAAAGGCCTTCTCCTAACATTGGAGTCACCCTAGGTGTCAACATAGGGCCACACAACCGGTGAAACCCCCGGCACCCTTTATCCCCCCTATACTTTAAACCTTATAAACATAGGTTATAGGTCAAAGGTTTGGATCCAAAGGATCTAAATACAATAGGGTCGAATCAAAAGGACCGAAAACAAAAGGGTCGAATTTTTTTATTTTTTTATTATCAATATTATTTTTTTGGGTGGTCCCCCCCCAAAACCCTGTTTTTGCTGTAAAAATCACTTTTTTTCCTATACGGAAACCCCCAAAAAATATACATTTTTTTTAAAAAATTCGACCCTTTTGTTTTAGGTCTTATTGACTCGACCCAATGGCATTCAATCCTTTTGCATTCCAACCTTTGACCGGACACCATAAACATAGCAGGAAAACATAGTGGTTGCGCATTTGTTTCCTCAGCCCGGTTCACATTGACGCTATGGAGCCCTGAGGTGCAGGAGGGGTGTGAAGCTTGCATCTCGTTGATCGGGAATTCGGCGCCTCGTTTTCTGCTACTCAGTGAATGTGTTGCCCGAAACCACCATTGCTGCAAGTTCGAGTCAGGTAGCTCCCCACTCAGGGCCCTTTGGACTGTTGAGTCCTTGCAGTCCTATATTTCTCATTTACGGTGTGTTCAATCTTGTGAACTTCCTTTTTCCCCTGGAGCGGCCTCTATGTGGCCCGGATCCAGCTGGCTTCCTGACCAGTTCCGACAAGGATGGCATTTCCTCCCCTTTCGTTAGGCCATCTTTGTTTTGCAGTCCTCTCAAGACGTTGGCTGCTTCCTCTCCTGAGATTACTCTGTACTCCTCTTCAGCATATGAGAACGTGAGTGCAATGGGGTAGCGCCATCAGGATCTCGTATTTCGTTCTTTTAGCCAGGTTGTCAGAGGGCGGCATGCCCTTCTACAATCTAGCGTTTCAGGAGACAAGTCCTGGTAGATTTGGACTCTCGAGTCTTCAAAATCAATGGTTCCCTTTTCTCTAGCTTGTTTGATGATTTTGTGTCTGAAATTATGGCACTTCGCCAGCACTGAGTGAGGGTCACCCGGAGGGCCGCCAGCTCGGTGCACGTTTCAAATGCAAGCACTCGGGCGAGAGGAGTAGGGAGGAGAGCGGTTATGAGCACCTTTACTCTTCTTTCTAGGCCTATGGGTGTCTCGCCAGGGGTTTCTTTGAGGCCTTGAATCCATTTGTTTGCTCTCCTCTCTCTATTTTCTAAATTGTCTATTTTGGTTTCCAGATCTTGGTTTCTTTGCTTGAGGTCCTGGAGTCTGCCCTCTGTCCTCAGTTCTATGAAGTCTGCTGATTGCTGGTAGCTTTCCAGCACTGTGATTTTGTCTTCTATCTTGTGGACGTTCTCTTGAAGTACTGTGACCGTTGTGTTCATGCTGTTCCTGAATGACTTGATTTCTTCGAGCAGTAGACGTATGTCTACTTTAGTGGATGTCTCGTGGTCTCCCCCTGGGATGAAAGTGGTGTCCTGTGATTGAGTTGCGGCCATGTTTGCGTGGACCCGTCTGAATTCTTGCAGTTTTTGGATTGTGGATGGGTCAACCTTGCTTTGCATGTGTCTGTCGCTTTCTGTATCTGCTCCAGTGAGCCTTGGCTGTAAGAGTGCTGCCCATGTCGTATAAATTCTGATAATTTTTGAGTCTCTAAAATTGTCCTAAGCTTTACCCAAAGTCACTGATCGTGGGCAGCCCTGGGGAGGTTCCTGTCGAGCTAGGGGGGAGTGAGTTGAGTTGCTTGCTGTATTGTGTTGTGGTCTTGCCCTGTTTACAACGAGGGCAAGTCTCTGGTGAGCCACTTCTGTGGAGTACAATGATCCTCTTCCTTTGTTCGTGAGAGCAGGTAGGGGCGGAATTAAGTTCTGTCCTTTCCTTCGACTTCTGGGCGCTGCTGGTTGTGAGCTGGGCGATATCCGGTGCAGAAGGCTTTGGTGGCGCAGTGCAGTCACTTTCTACTGTGCGTGGGTGACCAGGGAGGAGTGTCTTTCTCTCATAGTCCACCCTGAGAGCCAGGCTCTGTCCCCTTTGGGGCTGGGCTGTAGTCACTGGGCTGCTGTAGTCTTTTTTGTGCCTAGGGAGGAGAGGAGCTGAACTGCAATCCTCAGAAGTCCAGGTCCGCTGGAAGGCAGCACTCCCCTCTTCCCAATCCTAACTGTTTGTTGGTGTGGGGGGGGGGGCTCTGCTGCCTTCCCCCCTATTTTCAGGCTTCTCCTAGTCTTATAGTACCAGTACTTCCCTTCACATGCCTGCTTAACAGCCTGTGTGCACGATGCTTGAATGAGGTCCCAGCGTGCGCACTGGTTCTCTGGCTGCCTCGCGTATTGCGCTCTGCTTTATGGGCTGCAGTGAGCAGCACCAGGTTTCCCCGTCTCTGGCTGCCCAAGGTGAGCAAGCGGGAGGGGAGGGAGAGCGGGACACGGTCTTCTATAGTGGTGGTGAGCGTACGGCTGCGGGTGGTCTGCTCACCTCGGCACTGTCGGCCGCCCCCCTCCTCCTCCTCACCTGTTACCGGCAGAGCAGTAGCGGTCCCGTCCTGGGGCGTCCGTGCGGGACCCCTTCGATCCAACCAGGCGGCACGCCCGCGGAGGAGGCTGTCAGTCAACCCCGCCGGGGCCGTGTCTGTCCCTCACTGTGCAACGCTGCCATGAAGGCCAGATCATGCCACGGTTCCCCCGCAGGCCGCTTCTTTAGGGGACTTCTCTGTGCTTTCGGTGCCGCTCCACTGCTCTTTGGCGCCGCAGGAGATCTCCTCCTCTATGTGGCGCTGCACTCGCCGGCTACGGCACGGCCGTTGCTCTGCTCCCACGTAGCCTGGCTGTGGGCAGCGTCCATGTGTTGCGCGGGATGCGGGTTGGGGGCCTTCACTTCTCTTGCCCCGAATTTGACTTTGCCGTCTCCGATTTTTCTCCGGAGTCGGTCCGATTGTGGCCGCTGGTGTCTCCTTTTCCTGCACTTCGTATGGACTGCTTACAGTCTGGGCAAGCGGTCGTTCCTTGCAGTTGTCCGGGGGCACCGGCGGAGCTGAGTGCTCAGGGAGCCATATCGCCCGCACCCCCTGGTGGTTTCCGGCTTCACCTTTTCATCCTTAATGGTTGGATTGGCCTCTCACCAGGCATCAGTTAACTAAGAGACAGAGCAATCACCGGGGGTGATCGCTGCGACTCTTAGATAGGGGAATGCCTGTGAGGGACAGCGCCATCATTAAGGCTGAACACGTGATGCTGCCCCTGCCAGGCATCCCTTTTATATAAGGGATGCCAGGATCTTTACCCTGGCACACGTGAGGGTGATGACCCCCGCAAAGGGATCCTGGCATGGCTTGGCACCACCATTAAACAAGAAAACGGATGGTGTTGACCCCCGCTAGGCATCCCTTTAGTTAAAAGATGCAGAGATCGGCACATTCTCCCCTGGGGGAGAGGGTGCCGATCTCTGTAAATAGCTGCCTGGCAGGGGAATCTTCAGCCCATTAAGCCAGGGCTTGTTAAGGGAGTGTGCCAGCAGGCGAACGCTGTCATTACGCAATGCCCTCTTGATGAGCCCTGGCTCCTTTTACCATGCTACTTAAGGCACGTAGGCAGGTGGGGGAGGCACACCCGGAATATGGAGTGCTCCAAGTGGGGTGGTCACCCATCTTTCCCCAGCTCTAGCACTGTCTCTGAGATAAAGTGTAAGTGGTATTACCTTTCAGTGGCGCAACACCATTGAATAGAAGGGAACACATTTCATTGTTAGCACCTGCATTCATATGCATACATTTTTAGGAAATTGAAATCGTGGTGTGGGGTTAGTACTTGCATGTCAGGGGAGTGATTGGAAGGTTTGGGGGGACAGGAGGGCGCTCATTCTCGCAGCTGTCCATAAGTGTATGATCTCAGACGTGAAAGTGAGAGTTAACTGCTCGTAACAGAAGCTGCACTGGAATAGTCTCCTTACAATCGCGCTAGATGCCCCCCCACCCCCGCACAAGTATGTTTAACCCTTCCCCAGAGCCTCTGAACTTAGCGTCTCTCCCAACATTTGAAGGTAGTCCCCCTCTTGACCCCACCCACCCCTCCGCCCCCTAAATGTTATCCTCAGTGCACCCCTGTTACCTGACACCCACAGTTTAAAAACTAAAGATAGGTCTTCAGGACAATGCACCATTTTGTTAACCTTAAGGCTACTATTGGTCCTTTCAAAAGAACTTCACATTTTATGGTTGTCACCTTGGGCTCCATAAAGAACATTGCCTGAGACCTTGTGCTTCATACGGACCGCATGCAACGGATAGGAGTGCCTTGTTGTGTCTTGTATTTATTGGTGCTGTATTGTCTTTTGTCTTGAGATGTTTGGTTTTCTACTATAAAATAGGGATTTGTGGTAGTGTATTGGGTTTTAAAATTTTGGATTTAAGTTTGGTTAGGTTTAATCAATTATTATTATAAGTATTATACAAATTGAATGCATATCTGGTGTAATGGATATGTACATGTAACTTTTCTCTTGTGTGTTTTATTCTCAAAATGATAAATAAAATGATTAAGGAGTGCATTGTTCTGTAAATTACGTTTTCACCTTAATGCCCTCCATTTAGATGAACCGGCATTGAGGTCGTGTTGGCCTCTCTCTTGGAAAGGCGAGACGGTCCTCGTGGCCGTGCTCAATACATCAAGATTACAGCATGCCTGGAGTGTTTACCCATAACGAAAACATTGTGTCAGCTCGAGTGTCGCGAGCCCAAATAGTGTCAGGGTAATGGATGATGGTCATGGATGGTTCGCGCCATTCCGGACGGACCCCTTCGAAGACTCGGCGCCATCGCGCAGCACCCAAAAAGGAACGCCGAAAATGTCTTTTTGGATGGTTTCCCGTCTTCTGGCTCCATTGGCAGTCTGCAGGTATGAGCCGTTGCGATTCTCGCGAGAGGTGGAAAGGGCGGCATTTTGATGATGGCTTTTCGGCAACACAAACCAAACACAAGGACATCTGATATTGCACTTAGAAAAAGAATTTTAGAAATTGAAATGTATATTCAGTGTTATTGACTAAATACAAACCGTTTTAATGTGGCATGCTTTGTTGTGCTATGCGCCATTATTTTATGTTCTATGTTAAGCTACGACGTGTGGACTAATGTTATGTTCTAGTGCTGCGTTATGCTATTTCTTATGATATTTCGCTAGAAAATGCTTTGTTGTGCTATACCATATGCAGATAATATTGTATGCTATGCTAATCCTTTGGTATACGCTCTCCTCTTACATCATAAACTGCATATCGGTTTATTATCTGGTATGTTAATCTACATCATTTGCTCAGCGCTGCTATGTTCTTTGTTATGTTTTGGGGTACCATGGCGGCACGTTATATTGCACAGTATGCTCAGCCCCAGACCCCCCACCGGCTTCCTCTCCCTCCACCGCCGGTCCCCTTGTGCCATACCCGACTGATGGCGGCATTTGATTTTATATGCTTGTATTTTGGTATTATAAGTCTCACACCTAACAGTAAATCGCATGATTTGTGCGGCCGTTCTGATATGTGCTTAAAGATTGGATATACAGTTATGTCAACGCTGATTTGTAGTTTGGCAGACTCCCCGCATGTTGTGTGTTATTGTGTCAATGTCCCCAATTCCTTTGTAGAGATGAAAATCTGATTCCGTGGTTTTGCGCAATGATTCGATATTAACTTTGAAGAATGTGTCCAGAAAACCTCATGACTTTATTTAACTTTTGTAAAAAATATTTGCTTAGGCAAAAGTGACTTCCATTACGAAAGCGCTTGCTGAAAACTGGCCATATAGTGTTTTGTCTGAACATATTTGATGAAAGCCATATAATTTGCTGCAAAAAAATTACTTTTAAAAATTGAAAGAAAATGTTTTCATGAATAAATGAAAAATAAAAACTAGATAAGTTTTTTCAAACAAGCATGTTGTTTGATCAGTTGTAGCACAAGGATTTGCAATCTTGGTTTGCTTAATTTGGAACCACAATCTTCATAATGTGCAATTTTGTTTAAATATTTCTGTTCTCAATGACTGGTATAATGTTTTTTTTTTCCTGCATAGTTGTCTCTATAATTATATGGAAGTGTAAATGCAGGGCGTGGTGGCGCGCGCCTGTAATCCCAGCATGATTCCGGGAGGCTGAGGTTGTGGATGGAGGTTCAAGGCTGCCGTTCGCACCCACTGGTGACCTGCAGCTAGAGCTATTCTGGGTATATTCTGGGTAACCCCAAGTGAAGGGGCATGTGTTCTGTACCGGGTGAACCCCAAGAGAAGGGGACTTGTTTCTGTGTCAAGTGGGATCTACGAAGTACACAAGCAGTGAACTGGACCTCACAGACATAACCTTAAAACAATTAAAATAAATGTAGAATATTTAATACATTGGAAGATTCTGGATTCAATGTACATTGTATGAAATTCGACATTTAGGTCCTGATTTACAAACCAAATTTCAATGGGACTTTCCCATGTTAAAACATTTGTGTAAATCAGGCTTATACTGTTACTTAATAATACATGTTTGTAAATGTGCGGTGTTCTTTTTTTTCTTTTCTTATCAAGGCACCATTATTTCGTTTATTTTATTTATTTATTTTATTTGTTATTCGCCCAGACCCTCAGGTATCACGGTGAGATTGAAGACATCAAAGTGATTATGTGATGGCCTTGATGGTAGTTGTCCTATGAGTTTAAAATCCCAGTGAACTATGCTGTTGGAATGGCTGATAGCAGTGGAGTTGATAATATAAGTCATTTCTTTGGCGAATGATGTTTGGCTTGGTTGTGTCTGCAGACCAAGTAAAAGGTGGGAATTGGGGTATATATTATGTTAATTGGCTTCCATACTACGCACATCACCACCATAGTGGACTTAATGCAGCAAGACCTTGTTTCGTATGGGCAAGCAGGAAATGGCAAAGAGGGAGAAAGACAGAGAACAAAACAGACAGACACAGGACACAGCAGAAAGGGAAAGATAACATAAGGTTGAGTGATAGTGATTGCTGGGATGCATGTATAGTAGTATGGGTTTGCTTGGGCTGAGAGGATATCTCAGGGGTAACACGTTTGTCTTGGAAGGAAGCAAGACAAAGCAGAGCAACACAGGTTTGAATCCTGCTCCCTTGCTTAACGACCGGTCTCTGGTATTAAGTGTGTGAAAATAAAAATCATTACAAAGAAACCTGAATTGTCGATATTGGACAATTTAGTTATGTTGTCTTATTATTTGACTGGATCCCTGTTGGGGTGATGTGCGGGATGTGTTTGGGGCTACTGGGTGTGAATATGCAGATGTACTTTGTGGGTGTTTGGCAGCCAACTGTTGCTGGTTTGCTCTTAATTTAGATACCCAGTGAGGGCAAGAGACCTTCTTTTGACAGACCAAGAGCAAAAGATGATGAGCAATTGTTTGTGGTAGTGAAAACATTCACATGCAGGCACAAAAAGCAGCGGTTTTACCAGCAGTCCCCCAAATGTTTATCAGGGTGTGTACTGGGGAAGACATCTTCACAACATCTATTTATTTAAAAATTCACATAATGATTTTCACAAACCTATATTTCTACAACCACCCTGTACTTGTACAAAATGTTGACCTGTGATTTTGACACTGTCATACAGGAACTAGATCTTACAGCAGTCCTTCACCACAGTGGAGCTCTCCAAACTGTATGTAACATGGAAAACTCTGACGTTCATACTCCTGGTTTCCACAATCCTCACACCTTTACAGGCAGCTTCTGATTTCCAAGGCCTTGTCTCCCTTCAGCTCTCCTAAACCAGCACTAAGATGGTGGTCTGTGGTTTAAAAAGCCTCCTATCCCAGCAATCACCTAACCTTCCATAGGAAATGGAAGCCTCTCATGTTCAATGCCTTATCTCCCAAGAAACCTTTTCACCTTAATATGCTGGTATCTCATTTTCAAAGTCTTCCCTCCCATAAACTCAGTACTACCAGGGTAAAATGGCACCCTTTGATTGAGTAAGCTCTGCAACAAAAGACCTTCTCGAACCTATGCAAGATGGTGACCTCTGATTTGGGTGTGCCTTGCTTAAATACACCTTTTCACCCTCGAACCTGCATACGATTGCAGGCTATGATTTATTTTTGCCCATAGTTTCAGAAGAACCACTCCCTCAAAATGCGAGTGCTGCACATGGAACATTCTGGCCTAGGGCATAATATTTTCTTCCTGCCCCCAAACTCTCCATAGGTACTGCGTAGTGTCAAACAGTACCAACATGGACGCCATGGAATGCAATAGGGCAATGTTGGCATCATCTGCCCTAACGTTCATTTGAGTCACTATGGTTCCTTTCACTTAGAAAAAATAATCTTGAACAAAGATATAAAGAGGACATTGGCAACGATCCCATGGGCCATCAGACCACAGTTGGGGGTTGTAGGAATAAAATATTCCCTGGCCCTGGCTGATGAACCTCCACCTGCAGATACCACAACATGGGTCCAGATTTTCAATGTGGTTTCTGAAATCCAGTACAATGCAAATTCCCAAAGCCACTTTTGCCCTGCACATTGGTGACATTTCAATGCTCAATTATAATTGAAAATGTCTATGTCAACATTGGGACCACTTGCGAATCGCATGAGGGAGGGGACAGAAGCTGCTTTTCCAATTCAGACTTCTTTGCTGTTTATATTCCTCCTTCTCAGACAGAGCGATGACTGTAAGCCCCTTTATCCCCCCCCCCACTCTAACTATGGCAGCATCCTCTAACTGGGTGTCCCATCTGGTCAAACGAAATGTCTCAGAATGCAGCAGTACCTGGATCGGGATCAAAACGACTAGTCTAATCTACCTTCCATTGGCTGCCTGCTAGTCACCAATAGAGTTATAATCACAGCCATACACAATGAAAGACCCGAATTGCTCACTTTGCAATTCACGCCCATGCACAAGAAGCCTGTGCTCGGCTGATCCCACACTCCTCTTAATTCATAAAATCAAGAAGAAGACTAAAGAGGCCCAGTCTTTTCCCATCTTGGTGGGAAGCTTTGGAACACTCAGCATCCCAGCACCTTAAGCTCAATCAACCACGTCAAATTCACAAAGAGACGGAAGACTTGGGTCTCCTGGAACTAGCGCCCCTTCTTAGTCTTCTGTTCTTCTTGCATCCGTCATCTTGCTTATGCGTCCCTGAAGCCACTTGCGCTATGACGCATGCAAATTAACAAGTAAATAAAGAGATGGGTTAATGCATCAATGCAAAGCATCAAATGGTTTATGTGTACCTGGGCCAGGCAATCATTTTTCGCAAAGTGGAAGAGGGAGGACCACTTCTATTGTGTACAGCAGCTGCCAGATTTGGGTCCCACCACCCCCAGACCACTGCCTTTATCATTCATTGACACACTCTTCGCAATGTGGCTGTTGTTTTGCATTACTGCATTGTGACCTCTGTTCCCTACAATGGCATAGGTTGCAAACCCAGGCGCTCTCTGTAAATTACGTGATTGGTGTGGCTATCCTAATGCTTTGCAGGATGCTGTTCTAGATGCTGGGCACATAGTTGGAGAATGTTTGTTGTCTTGTCTTTTCCTTCTTGTATTCCTCTGTTTCCAGGTTGGCTATGCCGCCCCTCTTGCATTGTGTTGGTCTCAGGAGGCGGTTAGCTCTTCTGGCAGGCATGGTGGTGTCTTCGGTTTTGTTGCTTTCTAGGTGGTGCAGAATGTTTTGAAAGTGATGCTCACCTAGTGGTGTCAGTGTAGAGCTCGAGAGTCCAACGATGCCTGCTAGTAAGCTTCTGTTACTGCATTCATTACCTTGTGCAATGAGGTGTACAAGAAAAAGCTACCGTGTCAATATTCTTGAAGCAGACCCTTTAGGTCTCAATGTACAATGCCCCTTTACCCCTGTGGTGACATAGCTGCTCTATGTGTATGATTGCAAGTCTACCACAATGTTCCCAAAAGTGAGAGACACACAAACATATAGTGTACAAACTAAAGCAATGTGTGTCACAATGATGCTATAACTCAACAAGCATGTGTTTGTTTGTTTGGGTTTAAGTGTCACAATGTGTGGTGAAGGAAGGGGCTAGTCTCTCAACCATCCCCTATTACTCCAAAGGGATTCCTCCAAAAGCAATAGTCCATCTCCTCAAGTTTTAAAAATCAACTCAAATAATCCCAGCTAAGTGATGTACGCAAAACAAAGTGTTCCAAGGTCCCTCTAAGTCTCAACCAAAAGACGAAAGTCCCAATTAAAAGGTTTACTTCTCAAGAAGGTCAATGTCGCTCCCCCATAATTAGACCAGTGGGGGTCCTCATATTACCCGATTGGAAACTTTCTCCAGCCGTGAACATAGGACTCTTGGGCAGCCAGATGCTTAGGCGACCCCCTGCTAGCTGGTTCCTATGTGGGTTATGTATGGAAGTCTTCTGGCAGAGTGGAAACAACTTCCTGCTAGGCTGGGTCTCAGGTTGTCATGTCCTGGGGGGGTTGGGTGGAGAAGCATGTCTGTACTCTCCCTTTACTCCCACTGTTCCTCCCTGGGTTCACCATGGACTGGTCTCACTCTCTGTTAGCAGACTGTCCTTCCTTTACCCTAGTGCAATGGAGCGATCTTGTTCCATCTCCAGCATTTACATTTTGGCTGGATCATCGTGGTCCTTTGGAGCATCCCTATCTTGTCTACCAGGGTGGTGGACCTTCTCTTCATTGTTTTCCCTCTAAAGGTCTTATCCTTTATCCCTCTCTATGCTTTCCGTACTTCCTTGCCTCTCTGTCATGTCTGTCTTTCAGTTTCCAACTATCTCCCAACCTCCTGTTGTCTGCCTCATTCTCACAACAATCTTCTCTAGTCCTTGTCTTTGACCTTGACTCCCCTTGTCCCAATAGTATCCTCAGAGCTAGGCTCTCCAATACTCTCTCCCCGATCTCTCCTCTTCAGTATTCTTCTTTGACTCCTCTTCAATAAAATTGCTCTGCTCCATCGGCAAACTGTTACCTTCCTCTTACCCTTATACAGTAATATCTCTGTCCAGTTTATATCTCCTGTTGCCTTCTTTGCAATAATATCCTTGCCTGACTCACTTTTAACGTTCTCTCCTTTCTGTACTGCCGGCAGCTGTTCCTCTTTCCAGATGATACCCCTCATCTTGCTCTCACTGGTGGTATCCCTTTGTGGCTGCTATACAATACAGTTGTTCTTTGTCATTGACTGAAACTCTTACACCTGCTTCATCTCTGTAGCTGTTTTCCTAACAAGATCTGTTTCTTCCTGCACACACGCCCCCCTTCCTCCAGAAGTAGTAAACCTCTCTTTGAACATTTCCCTCAGTAACTTTCTTCACAACCAAATCTGCCTCTCAACGAATTTCTCTCTCTTTTCTTTGCTCCAACTCAATAGTCTTCTTACTAACCAAACAGATTCCTTTCAGCTCAACACTTTCCGCCTCCTCAAACTCCTGTATTCTCCCATTCTTTAAAAAAACATTCCCTGTGGTTCTCCCATTGTACCAAACCCCAGTACTTGATTTGAGGTGCCTCTTCTGGCCTCTATTCTTGCCAAGCATTACTGCTTGGGGTCCTCTGGCATCCACTGTCTTTCTTCTTGCTGCTCTCCCATGGACTAACATACCCTGTTTGAGTTAAATTCCTATTCCTCATATCCTCTGTGGGGTGGCCTGAGCAGAATGGTTACCCTTGTGCTTTAGCGGCTGGTCCGTCATCTGATTGATCCATGTGGCAGGGTCATATGGTTGTCAGGGGGCAGGCCTAAAGTCATATGAGCGATGGAAGACATTTTGGATTGCCTTTTGTTTTCAAGAGTTCAGGGAATGCTGTCTGTCTGCTTAGGCTGCCTATATCCTGTTTCTGGGTCCGTTTTCCCAGTTCCTTTAGTATTTTTCTGGTTTGAAGACTTTTGTCTCAAATGTGCTTTTTTTATTAGGGTCCTCAGACCCAATCAAGTCAGCGAATCCATAGTCCAGGTTCTCATATAATCACAATCTTTGCCTAAAAACTGTTACTATAGGCATTTGGGAGCCTGGGATCATAAATGGAGTTTCTGTGGAACTCAATGTGGTAATCCCAGGATAGAGGCAAGGGGACCTTACCACCCACCCACTTGATTAGTACATTGGGTGCAGTGAAAAGGATTACCTATGTCACAGCGTTGAGTTGTGCAAACATAGTGCACAACTGCAAAACAGCCAGTTAGTTCATCTGTTTACATTATTTCACACACAGTGACCATAGATGTGAGGGCACGTTTAACCAGCAATTTTATTTCCAGCCCAACAGGGTCTTGTGGCTCAGAAAGACTTGAGGCACTAATGACTGACAGGTCCTGTTCTGTATGCATGATCTGGCATGCACCAAGCAGGTATTTTTCCAGATGGCCAAGCTGGCTACAACTTCTAGGGAGGCATCGCCTACCTTTAGTTTGGTAAATGTGCCTCGATATGAAGTGGCCTTTGACTTGGTCATGTTTTCAAGCTGGTTCTTAGCTTTTTAATAACCAATCAAATTCTGAGTAGCTTCATCATTGTGTTCTCAGTTTGTGAAACAAAAACGGTGCTGTGTAAGAAATCCTCTCTTCCTCAAACCTGCTTAAGAAAGGAGCCTGTTTCTTCCAGTCCAACGTCATAGCCAGCGTCAGTATGTGCCGCTGCACTTGGCCTCGAGCTCATGGGGCCCCGCGTGTGGTGCTGCCCTTTTAAGAATGTGTGTCATGACTTCGTTATGACTGCCTGTTAAATAAAAAGAGCCTCACCGACATGTAAACGGGGAGACCATCAAATGGGAGAGCAGCAGCCGCTACCTCGGTGTGACCCTGGACAGCAAACTCAACTGGGAAAGCCACATCGAGAATACTCATCAGACGGCAACAGGAAAGATGGCAGCGCTGTACCCACTCCTGAAGACCAAGTCCATGCCCCTCCGGACAAAGATCAACGTCTACAAGGCGATCATCAGACCAACCCTGACGTATGGTACCCCAGCATGGATGACCTGCCATGAGCGACACCGGAAGAGTCTTCAGATGGTCCAGAACAAGGCCCTGCGTATATCGTCTGGAGCTCCAATCTTCACAAGGATAGCAGACCGTTACAGAGACCTGGACATCGAGATGTTGGACAAGCATCTAGCGAAGCTGAGTAAGAACTTCTGCCAAGGACTGGATCAGAACCCGAACACTCTGATCAGAAGACTCACTGCCACCACTGCAAACCCCTTCGACCTCTACCCGCGTCCCATCACTGCGAAGACCCAGTGAAACCAACCCTACTGTGACAAGACCATACAGACTAAGAAGAATACTAACCTACGACTACATACTCAACCCGAGAAGATGGAGTAATGAGGCTCAAGCCTCTGTATCCTAAAATCATAGCTGATGGATACAAATCTATCAGTAAGAAGAAGAAGCGGGCCGGAGATACAAAATAGAACTGCGGCAGACTCCCTGCATGGCAAACTGGTGTTTGTGTCCTGTCATTGTGGATTTGCAGTGTGATCATGGCCTGTGTGCTCATGGAGCCAGTAACTGTCTGCTGTGTGATCCTGGCTTCTACATCTGCCTTTGGTGGTCACGTGACCGTGGCAGTATCTGTTGTTGCTGGGTGCCCCATGTAACTGTGTGTCTGGCCCAGGTGACCCAAGCCAGGCACAAAAACGCGCAAATGCTGACTCGCTTTCGCACTGGGAGAAAGAGGGCCAGCCTCAGAGAATCTCCAGGGCTGTAGTCAGTGGCGGATCCAGCCATCATGCGGCTGCATGACTCTTCTCGGCCCCGCCTGGCTTCTTTCACAATGTAAACACACATCAAAAGATGGCGGGACTTTCGTTCTCATGTGTGTTTACATTGTGAAAGAAGCCATGACAGACTGAGAAGAGTCCCAATCCGCTGCTGTTTCAAAGCTCAAGCTGATTTCCATTCTTTTTTTTAAATATGTTTATTTATAGCAAGGCAGTAAAGGTTACAAACAGTATCGGGTGGCAGTATAATATTGCAAAGAAAAAATTCTAGTTTTGAGTCCCTTTCCCCCCTCATTCCGGTTTTCCCGGGCCAGAGATTCAGTTTAGCTCCCCCGCTTGATGCGTATTCTCCTTGTCTCTCAGGGCCCAACGGGCGTTGATTGGCTTGAACGTCATTGCGGGATATCGCTGATCATAGTCCAGCACTGGGGCCCACACATTCTGGAAGCGGTGCAGAGACCCCGCTCTCGCAGCGGTGACCTTTTCCGCTATTAAGATGTCCCACAATTTTCCCCACCAGTGGGCCAGGCAGGGGCCGTCTCGCGACTTCCAGAAGCGGGCCAGAACCGTCTTGCCCGCCAGGAGGCACTGTGTGAGGAGCTTAGCCCTGTTGCCGGAGCGGGGGTAAATTCCAGGGACCGGGATCCCCAGCAGAATTGTCTCAGGGTCCAGTGGGAGGGCGGAGCCGGTGATTTGTTCGATGGTGGAGAGACACCTGGCCCAAAATTGCTGGATCTTGGGGCATGTCCACCACATGTGAAAGTAGGAGCCTGGTTGACTGCAGCCTCTCCAGCAGGCGGGGTCCACTTGTGGGTTCATGTGGTGGAGTCTGAGAGGGGGGTAGTACCAGCGTAGGGTGAGTTTATATGCACATTCCTTGTTGGTGACACAGGTGGAGGAAGAGTGGGTGCGGGACCATATGTCTACCCAAGCTTGGTCATCGATCGGATGGCCTAGGTCCGCCTCCCACTGAGCCATAGATCGAGTTTTTGTCGCCAAGAAGTCCCCCAGGAAACGTCTATATATAGCCGAGATTCTTCCTCTAGCCGGCAGGTCCGCAAGAGTTAGCTCCAATGGAGTCGGGGGGCGAGTTGCCGCCTGGAGGGTCTGAGGGTGCGTACACCAGTGGCGGAGCTGGCAGTATGTGAATCTGTCCCTTTCTTGAAGCCGAAAAGTCTCCTTGCACTGCTCGAAGGTCCGGGGTCTGTTTTCGGAGTACATCTGCCCCAGGGTTTCCAGGCCTCCGCCTATCCAACTCTGGAAGTTGCGAGGGAGAGATCCCGGGGAGAAGTCGGGGTTGTGAAAGATCGGTGAAAGGGGGCTTCGGCCCCTCGGGATTCCCTTCTGCTTTAGAGCCCAATCCCAGGAGCTTAGGGTCTGCTTTGTTGTTAGTAGGATGTCCTTCCAGCGTGCCCTGAGGGAGGGTTGGATGTGAGGGAGGAACCGGAGGGGAAGCGGGAGCTGGGCCTGCTCCAGTTCCACCCATCTGGGGCGGGCTGTGCTCGTCTGCCAGGCGTGTAGATGTGACAGTTGCGCCGCTGTCCTATAGGCCTGCAGGTCCGGGACCCCTAGGCCTCCCAGCCTGGCGTTGCCAATCAGGGTTTTGTGGGGGATCCTGGCCTTCTTGCCTTTCCATATGAATTTGGATATCTTCCTCTGTAAGTCATGGAGAGCCTGGGCTGGGAAGGGCACCGATAGAGATGAGCAGGCATAGAGGAACCTAGGAAGCAGGTTCATCTTGACGGCCGTGATCCGGCCCATTAATGAGATCTCCTGCGTGGACCAGCGTTTCAAGTCCCCCTCCAGCTCCTTGATCAGTTTGGGAAAGTTCGCCTGATAGGTCTCCTTTGGGTTCGCTGGGATGAGAACTCCTAGGTAGGGGATCGAGTGGTCCCGCCATTCGATCGGGCACAGAGCCGTTAACGCCTCCTTGTCCTCTGGGCGAAGGCCGACTCCTAAAGCCACTGATTTGGTGAAGTTGACAGTGAAGCCGGTGACCTCCCCCAGTTCCTTTATTTCGGCCAGAGCATGTTTCGCTGAGGTGTTGGGTTCGGTGAGTGTCAATAGAACATCGTCCGCGTAGAGAGCGATCTTGTGGTGGGAGGAGCCCACCTGAAGACCCTTAATGGACTCATTGCACCTGATCCTCTGGGCGAAGGGTTCCATTGTGAGGGCGAAGAGTAGGGGAGACAGCGGGCAGCCCTGTCTCGTCCCACAAGACAGAGGTATCGGGGCTGAGTGGATGCCATTGATCCTGAGGATGGTTCGAGGGTGCTTATAGTTCGCCAGGATCATGGCTCGGGCTATGGGGCCGAACCCAAATGCTTCCAGAGTGCATTCCAGATAGGACCAATCGACTCTGTCGAAGGCTTTGGTTGCGTCCAGGGCCATTAGGGCCAGGCCTTGGGAGTTGCGGTGGGCGATGTTCACTAGGTTCAGAGTCCGCCGGATGTTGTCCCCTGCCGCTCGGTGAAGAATGAAGCCTGTTTGGTCGGGGTGGATTATATCCGGGAGGATGAGTGCCAGGCGGTTAGCTAAAATCTTCGAGTACAGGTTGGCGTCGATATTCAGCAGGGCGATGGGTCTGTATGACGCCGGATCTCTCGGGTCTTTCCCCGGCTTAGGAAGGAGAACCGTCACCGACTCCTGCATTGTGGCGGTCACGGATCCTGAGACCTTAAAAGAGTTGAACAGGGCCACTATGTGAGGGATGAGCTGGAGCTTAAAGATCTTATAGAACCTCGGGGGGAATCCGTCTGGGCCCGGGGCCCGTGATTTGAGGGCCTTGATGGCTTCGTCAACTTCTTCAGCTGTTATTGGGGCTTCCAACTGCTCCCGTGTGGAGTCTGGGAGACGCGTCAAGGCCGCGTTCCGTAGGTATGCCTCCTGCTTTGATCGATCCCGGGGGGGCGCTGCCATGACCTGGATTAGGTGGTCTGAGGCTAGTTGTAGTTTCGTCTGTTCAGAGTGGTGTATCACCCCCTGTGGGTCCTTAAGCCCTATAATGGTGTTGGTCCGTCTTGTTTTAGCTAGCTTGGCCACCAGCAGCTTATTGGCCTTGTTGCTTTTGGCATAGTAGAATTGTCTGGTCTTCGCCAGGAGTTGCGCAGTGTGTTCTGCGTAGTGGGCCTCTAGTTTCTTCCTGGCCGAGCGGAGCGCTCTCTGTGTTCTGGGGGACCAGCCACTCCTCTTCTGGGCTTCCTCAGCTGCTCGCAGGTCCTCCTCCAGGGATAGACGGATTTGTTTCCGGTTTCGGTGGTATGCCACGCCTTGGGCTATCAACGTTCCCCGAATTACAGCTTTCATTGCATCCCAGTTATTGGCCAGGGAGGTGTCCGCGGCTAGGTTCTCCTCAAAGAAGTTCTTGATGGTGGAGGTTATGTTGTCTCTGATTGACATATCATTGAGGATCGGGTCGTAGAGCGCCCATCTGCGTGTTGCCTTGGCGTGGGTGTTCTGAATGCTCAGATCCATTATTATCGGGGCATGGTCCGATAGGATTCGCTGGCCTATCGATACCTCATTGGCGAGGGCGAGAGTTTGAGGGGAAGCCAGAAGGAGGTCGATTCTGGAGAACGTTCGGTGTACGCCTGAAAAGAAGGAGTAATCTTTCTCGGTGGGGTGAAGCACCCGCCATGTATCCACCACCTCTAAGGTTCTGAAGAGCCGCAGCAGACTGAGGGCCTGGCCGAATTCGCCAAGGGCGGGGGGGTTAGATTTGTCCTTAGTGGGGTCTGGGACCCCATTGAAGTCCCCACCGATTATTGTCTGGCCTTCCACAAAGCTTGAGAGGGAGGAGCCCAAGGAGTCATAGAAGGTTGCCTGTCCTGAGTTGGGTGCGTATGCCGATACCAAGGTGTAGAGGTCCCCCAACAGGAGGCACTTGATGGCCACAAAGCGGCCCTCGGGGCACATCATGGAGTCCAGGGTCTGGGGGCGCAGGTCTTTCCGGAACATAATCGCTGTGCCCCCTTTTTTGGAGTTCCCCGAGGCGAAGAACTGGTGTGGATATATGCTGGATCGAAGCCGGCCAAAGTCTGCCGGGAGGAGATGAGTCTCTTGGAGGAACACCACATCGGCCTCCTCATCTTGTAGCTTCTGGAGAATCGATTTTCGCTTGGGGGGGGAGTTGAGACCGTTAACGTTCCAGGAAAGGCATCTGAGCGTCCGGTGTTCCGGGATCGGGGAGCTAGGGGTTCCATGCGTAGGGGATGGAGGGGGGACTCCAGGTTGTTCATCAGCTGCCATCGTGAAGAGGGTGGAGAGGTGAACTGTACCGCACTTGCAGTTTTAACCGAGGCCCCCAACGGGAGGCCAACTTTTTAACTAGCGGGGTGGGAAACATTGTGGGTGTAACCCCACCCCAGGCCAACAGGGCCATTTGTGTCTGGCAAAATAACGTTTGCATCCAAGGGCTCTAAGATGGAGCGGATCTTGGAGGGGGGGCATAAGCCGTGGAGGAAGCCCGCCGCGCTGGGCGGACGTGGGATTGTGTTGGGCCGGAGTTACTATTTCTGAATTTAGCTGAAAGGACGTTGGGCGTCCGGGACGCCGGAGGTGCGGGGGGCATCCGGGGCCGCTCGGACTCGGGTTATCTTCTCCTGTTTCGGGAGGCCTTGGACCATGGAGGACGTCTGGGTTGGGGGGGGAGGGCTGACGTAGGGCTTCCCGAGGCTTCCAAGTCTGGGGAGGTGGTTCCTTCAGGGGGGGAGGATATCTGCATGATTTTAGCGGCATCTTCTAAGTGGGATATTCTCCGGAGGGAGCCATTATACGAAAATTGCAGGGCTGTGGGAAAAAGCCATCTGTATTTGACTTTACGCTCTTGGAGGAAGAGGGTTAAAGGTCGGAGAGCCCTTCTTTTCTGTAGGGTTGAGAGGGAGAGATCCTGATAAATTTGGAGAGGGTGACCTTGAAAGGAGAGTTCATCTCCGGACCGACTGATGGCGGAGATAGCTTCTTTAGTGGAGAAATAGTGTACTCTCGTTATGACATCTGGGGGCTGGTCGGAGTCTACTCCTCGTCGCGGACGAAGTCTGTGGGTCCGATCCAGCAGCAGTTGGGATTTATCTAGATGCGGGAGGAGAATTTGAAAGAGGTCTCCTATGTATCCTGCAAGATTTTGGTCGGGGACTGAGGACGGAACTCCCCTAATACGGAGGTTATTCCGACGAGCTCTGTTTTCCAGGTCCTCTTGTTTGTATTCGAGGATTTCGCACTTGTCCTGGAGGGCTCTTACTGATTGCTGGATATCTCCCATGGCGGCTGTTTGGTCTTGGGAGCGATCCTCGATCTCACTCAGTCTCTGCTCCACTTCGGTCACCCTATGGTCTGTTTGTTCCAATTTGGAGGTAAGTTCCGACATGCAGGACCGAAACTCGGCTTTGATGTCTGCCATAAACGCCAACAGATCCCCTCTAGTGGCTGGGGTGGTCCCCTCCTGGGAGAGCCCTGGGGTGGGAGTGACTGAGTCCGGTTTCTTTCCCTTATCAGGAGCGGTGAGCATGGTGGCTATGTCTACATTTTTAATAGCTTTCGACTGTCTCGACATGTTGGTGAGTCGTGGGTGGGGAGATGGTTTATGCGGCCCACCCTGTGGATGAGCGTCGAGGCTCTTGATTGAGAAAAGGGAAAGCTGATTCCAAGCTTGGCCGGTGTATAGAGGATTCGAGTGAGGGGGTGAACTCTCCAAATCTTGATGGTGGGCAAGTATGTGGGGCGTAAGTTCCGGTGGGGGGATTGAATAACGTGCGCCCCCTTGAGACTAGGCCAGAGAGAGCAGAGCGGGTCGCCCCAAGAAGTAGGCAGTCAGGTCACCTCCGAGGCCGAGGGGGCCCACCCGTCAGGGGCAGCCCGGGATGAGAGTGTGGCCAGGTCGAGGCTTCAGGTGGGCGGCGTTGGTCAGGCCCTTCTCGGGGCTTGCAGCTGTGGGTCCCTCGATGTGACCCAGCTAGGGCCGCTCCTCCTCCGAGGACCCAGGCTTGAAACGCCTGGTGGGGATGATAGTGGGAGGGGTCCCGGGTCCGAACGGGGGCTCCAGATGGTGGTGTGGGCCGGGGCGCCCCAGGAGTGTGTGCTGGAGGGCGGAGGGGGGGGGGGGCGGTGATGGCGCGGCCCCCACCTCAGGCGCTGTGGAGGGATTTCCCTGCATGGCCTCAGCGATCCTCACCCCCAGCAGCTCCTACCTGAAGGGCACCGTCCGTGCCGTCCCTCGTCGGGCAGTGCAGGCTCGGGCTGGTAGTGTAGGAAGCAAGGGTCGCCCCAGGGAGAGCACCGGAGGAGAGGTCCGGGGGGCTGATGTTGCTCCGCCGCGACCCGGGTGCCCGAGAAATCGAGCCGCGTCTGGATGCGGCCTCAGAAAGCTCTCACCGCCCTCCAGGGCCGGGAGACGAGCACGGCCGCCATCTTGGGAGATCGACGCTGAGGCCGGCTCGGGGAACCGGAGCGGCTAACTTCGTCTCCGTTGATCGTCGTGGTCCCCGCTTCAGCCCGGGTGGGCCCCAGGTCCTCCGACGTCCTTGGGATCAGCTGGGCTCCGGTATACGGGCGCGGAGCCGCATCAGGGGCCCAGAAGCGGCGGGCTTCGCACGGCGGGCCTCAGGGGAGCAGCCACATCGATGGCGCTCCAAGCCACGCCCCGCCTCTCCTGTTCTTAAGGAGCACACCTTTGCGTTGTCGCTGCTGCCGGCTTCATCCCTGTGTGTGCTGATTTCCATTCTTATGTAAGGACACACCCAGCGTCCTGAATTGGGCTGCCTGTGAATTTTTAATGACAAGCAACATGCCCTTTTTCACTTATCCAGCACACCCTTTATTTGACACTGATGGGCTCATTACTTTTGCAAGAAGGTGTTCACTTAAAATAAAGCTCCCCTTTTAAAAGGACAGTTTTATACGAATAGACAAATGCTCCTAACTTCTTGCACAACAGCCTGCTTGACGTTAGTGACAAAAGTAACCCTTATCCATGTAGTGGTCTAAAAACGATTTCTTTTTTCAGGCTTGTAATATTTTGCATTGTGGGCCTTCTATTTGTCCATTCAGGGTGTGGAAAATAAAGCAACAACAATTTTCTTTTGCTTTAACCTGTGTCTCTAAGGATTAACTTATTGCAATGTTGCTATAATGTGAGATATGTGTATTTTATAAGTAAACTATCTGAGCTCTGAAGTTTCCCAGCATCGTGCGTGAGAAGGCCATGACGTTCCTTCTTGTTTCCATTTGGTTTCTGGGACCTGTAGTTTTTTCTCTCCCTTCTGAAATTTAGGAAAACCTAAAGTCCTAGAATTCCAGGGAAAATCAGGACTGTATGGCATTCTCATGCATAGCCATGGGAAACTTGAGAGCTCTGCTCTACAAGACCTTATTGTAGGCCTCGAAATCCAAACTTTAAATATTTGTGCCAAGTGGAGCTTGGAAGGTATGTGTTCAAGTGGTTAAACTGTGCATGGGTTAAATCCCAGCTTCACTATTTTACCACAGTGTGTGATCCTCTGCATATAATGTAATCCCATGTAGTATAGAGGGCTGGCTCAGCAGAGCTATCATTAATTTTGTTCTCAGTTTTCTGCCAGTCACCAAAGTGACATTGGCCATCCAGAGTACTGCCCAACAGAGAATGAGTGAAATCTTTTGCTATACACTGTTATGCTATGTTATTGAATCTTGTATAACACATAGTCTACCATAAAAAAACAAGTGTCTATGTGTGTGTACTGGGATAAAGGGGCAGGTAGATGACAAGAAAAGTACCTTTATACCCACTGTGCCATAAATTAATATTCATGCAGCAATGATGGCCATTGGGTTAATGTTCCTACTGCTGAGATCTATGTTTAAACTGCTGGCCACAGGTTCCAAATCCCTCAAGTTTCATCCTTCCAAGTTCAGGTTGGAGTGATGTCACTTCCGGTGATGTCACTTCCTGTGATATCATATGCAAATGAAAGGGTCCTGCAATGAATTTGCTGCACTTTCCACCACAATTCCTTGGGCCGGCCCTGGTCATAGTAGCTTACCCAAACCAGTACCATATTGCAGCTTCTGATCGTGCCAACTCCTAGCCTCATGCTTAACCCATCTACCACAACCCTGAGTAAGATGCTGGCTCTGATGTTTCATTTTGACAGGCGTCTGACAGCCACCTCTCCAAACACCCTATCCTGTGTAGGATAGAGTCTGATGATGGCGTATCCTCTTTGCTTTGCAAACCTTTACAAGAAACAAGCTCCTGGTTCTCACAATACTACCTGGGAAAGTATCCTTTCGAAATCCTTATGTCATCTCCTGAAAGGGGAATCCTCTGCCTCACTCCCACCCCACCATAAACCCTTCCCGAGATAACAGACGACCTTAAACGGTTTCCCGATGTGTAGAATCCATTCTAAACCTACGTAAGATGGCATCCCTAATTTTCCATGATGCCTGGGAGGTCTGCAATCTTTGGCGCAGCAGGAGGCTTCCCAGATGTCGCTCTGTCCACCATGAAAGCTCTTATTTCAAATATTTATTCCACAGCTGTATAAACTCTCTGTAAGACCTGAACGGCGGGGAGAGGTGCGAGCCAGAAGGATGGCAAGTACGGGCCTTCAGAAAGCCATGAACTTAAACTTGTAGCATCCCGATGGAGGTTGTCCTCGTGGTCTTCAACCATCATGGCATGTCCAAGTCATCGAAGGGAGGACATCGAATAAACACTGACCATTTATAATGTAGGTCACAGCGCAAAATAAAGCAGTGTCGAACTGACCACATGGGGGTACAGGGATTTTCCTAGCTGGCTTGCTAGCAGAGTGGCTGGTTTGGGCTTTTCCCAGTGCCATGGTACTGCGAAGGGTGCAGCGCACAGCCCAAAAAACAGAATCTCACACATCTTTTGAATACCATTTTTGTTTTTATATATGGAGATGGGGTTTTGAAGTTTCCAAGTTGCTGCTCGGGGGGCGGGAGAGGTGAGCATGAGTAATAGAAACTGTGTTCGCTTGTGGTCAATAGTTTTGTTTGTTTGAACTGGTCTTTAGCCAGAGCAAAGAGCAAAACAAATTGCATAACAGTCAATGTTCCATTTGGCTGATCTGAAGTTATCCAGTGCTTTTTATGTATATATATATTTATTTCTGTATTTATTGTTGATTTGTAAGTTGTCAGCTGCAATTCTAGGCGTGGGGCGTAATTTCATGTGTATAATCATTGACCAATCATAAGAAACCTCCCAGTTATTCTCTCCCACAGGGCTTAAAAACAAAGAGCCCGTGGACAAACGATTTCATTTTGTTAAATTAAAAAGCACGTATGATCAGTTGTAAGCGATCAACCTGTCACTTTACAGATGTTTTGTCACTATTGGCTATGCTACTGCGGTCTGATGGGAGTTGTTGGCCAACACATCTGGAGGGTGACAACGTGGATATCCCTGCACTAGAGCAAAACAACATAAATGCAATTTCACACATTCTTATTCATTTCCACCACTCAGGTCAGTTTATACCATCTAGCCCCTAGCCCTAGCTATAGGTCTGCTGGGTGCTCTTTTCAGTTTTACGTAATGTATTGTAATGCAATTTATAGAACGCAACTAAGGCCAAAGGGCATCTAGGCATTGGAGCTCCAGGCGAGCACTGCAGGACCCTGGGGAGTTTTATCAATGCACCGTTGCCAAGCTAAAAGAGATGCGTTTTAAGTGCCTTCCGGAAGGTAAGGTATTCCTCTGTTAAATGCAGCGAGAATGGAAGCCGGTTCCATAAAGTCAGAGCCAGTACTGAGAAGGAACAGCCACCTGCTCGGGCACGCTGATACCTAGACACTTTGAGGAGACCCAGAGCAGAAGAGCGAAGATCTCTGTTGGGGCAGTACCTCTCGATCTTGCTTCTTAGGTTACTCGCCAGTCCCTCATAAAGAGCCCAGTAAGTGACACAGATGGTCTTAAATCTGACTCTGGTGGCAACCGGCAGCCAGTGAAGACGTTGCAATAACCCTACAGAAGGGGACAGCATGGGAGCATTCAAGGCCAGCCGGGCTACCGCATTCTGAAGTATTTGAAGCTACTGTATCTGGTTCTTAGGTTGTCCCAGGTAGATTCTATTGCAGTAGTGAAGTGAGCCCATTGTTGCCGAGGTGACTGAGTACGGCTAATAGGTGGAAGTAGCGGCAAGATCTTATTCAGAACCTTCAGCTTGCCGAAACCGCCACTGCAGACTGCTGTGACCTGAGCTTCTCTTGAGCCGTTGGGCAGGAGTCTCACACCCAGACCTTTTACCAATGCACTGGGTGCTGGACAAGGTGCGAGGGAATCTGGCCAAAACAAGGAGAACTCCAAGAACCAGCATCGGCCTGAGAGCCAACTATTAGCAATTCAGTTTCTTCCCATTTAGTTTAAGCCAATTGGTGGCCATCCACTTGCCAATAGCAGAGAGGCAGTTCCGAAGCTTATCAGGGCAATCAGTTGATAGAGAGTCTAACCGAAACACAAACTGGGTGTCGTCGGCATAGGTGTAAAAAAGGACACTGAACTTTTCAATACAGTCTGCCAATGGCCGCAAATAAAGAGTGGACGGGAATGGCATTATTGACCATCTGCAGGCAGGGTTTTCTAAGTGGGTAAGTACACTGGACCAAGTGTTCAGGCTCTATTTGATTACACAAAAATACACAGTACTGAGGGGGATGAGGGTATATGTGGTATTCATCAACCTCAGGAACGCGTTTGATAGCGTCTCGAGAGAGACCCTGTGAGCAATTCATGCCAGGAGGGGGATTCCAGCTGGTCTCCAGATACTGATCCAGCTGTACTCTGATAATTTTGCTAAAGTACATTGGGGATTAGGAGGGGACCTCACTGATCCTATTGCAGTAGTTAGAAGGGTACGAGAGGGATGTGTCTTAGTGCCTCTATCTTTTGAATATACATCAATGAGATAGTCTACCATGTAAAATTGAACAGCTTTGACCCCCCGAAGTTGGGACGGGAGAGCTGTCCAATCCTCCTATTTGCGGATGATGCCACTTCGATATCAACATCCGTGAAAGGCCTCAAAACCAGAGCACTTGTTTGAAGAAACTATTGGGACTTGCAAAAAGTTGTCCCTCAGCTCCCATTCATTATGAACTGGGATTAAGCCCAATTCAAAAAGAAGTCCAGTTTTGGCCAGTGTTATTTTGGCTTAGATTATGGTTGACCCCTGAACTACAGATTTCCCAAGAGGAGGAGCCACATATTCTGGAATTGGAGGGCGGGAAGTCCCTACCCTGGTTCCAATATGTAAAAAAAACTCTTGGCTCATATGGGCATGCCTGACCTATGGTAATGTCCACAGAGTATAACTCAGGGCGATGTTGGTAAAGTCACAATGGCCCTGCGAAGGCTGTTAGAGATGGATCTGGCTAGCAATTGCCTAGAGGTGGCGGTTGGCAGGCTTTAGAACTTTACATCAACAACTTGAAGTTTACCTTGACTTTGTTTTCTCCCCACTGGCGCGTAACCTTTATTTAAGGTTTAGACTGTCACAATTGAATCTGGTTTACCGCACATCAAAATGGTACTCTAGTGAGAATGATATATGAACAGTGTGTGGCCTATCCAAGGAGATGGTGCTCCATTTTTTGTTCTTTTGCCAATGTTATAGGGATGGAAGTGGTAAATACCTTAAAACAATGTCTAATAATTATAGTATCTACAGTACAGGCTTGGCATTGCAACTATTTAGGAACAGTGAAAATATGAGTGTGGTCTACTGCGTTACAAGATACCTATACCTGGGTTGGAGAATAAGGGTAAAATTGTAAAGGAAGGAAGATGAACGTGAATGTGGTCTCGGAGGCATACATGCTTCTGTTAATAAATGTATGAATTGTATGTATTTACACTTTACGTCTGCTTCTGGTTACAAATCATGGCACTTGCGATAACTGGGAATAGCTGGAAGGGTAGGCTTGTTAAATTAAATATTAAGTTACCCATTCTTGTGTGTTTTTATCTTCTTTTGATCCTTGTTGCACTTATGTAAAACATGAAATGATAATTGTTCGCTTTGTTTTTTAACGCATCACTATGTAATTAATTGGTATTCTTTTTATTATATCTCTGTGCTTTTATGGAATTCATGCAAAATAAAGCTGAAATGATGAACAAAAGATGGGACAGAGCAGACCCCTGGGGAACCCCATAGGGGAGAGTGTGTGGAGGACAATGGCAGGTTGGAAGTCAGACAGTTTGCGTGTGCTCTGCTAAAAAAGAGTGGAACCATGCCAATAATGAGCCCCTAACCCTGGCCTGTTCCAGGCGAGACACCAAAATACCTTGGTCTATTGTGTAAAAAGCTGCAGAGAGATCGAGGAGGATCAACACCCCGACCTCTCTGCGGTCCAGGAGAGAAACCATAACAGATTCTGTGCCCATCGAGGGGCGAAAACCCGACTGAAATGGGTGCAAACAGTTCATATTCTCCATGAAACAAGAAAAAACAGGTGTAATTACGGCCTCCATCAACTTCATCACAACCAGAAGCAAAGATATAGGGCTATAGTTTTCAGCCACAATAGGGTTGAAGTTAGGTTTTTTCAAAAGCAGAGAGACCAGAGCATGTTTCAACTGAGCGGGAATCACACCCGAGGAAAAGGAGAGTTGTAGGGCTGCTGAGAATTGAGTAATAATCTTAGGGGGGAGTGCTTTCAGGATATGCAGGGGTATTGGGTCAGCGGATAACGCTGATTTAAGAGATATAAAAGCCATTACCATGGTTACGTCATCAATCGCCCCTAGTTGAAAGACAGCCGTGGGGCGGCTGGACTAACTTCTACCGAGTGGCTAGGCAGTTGTGGCGGTTCCTGCTTGTGTACATTTTGTTCCCCAATAGCCTGCAGGATCACCTCAATCTTCTCTGAGAAGAAAACACCAATGGCATTGCACTCGTTTTGTGGGTTTACTGAGCCATTGGTTGTTATTTTAGAATAAGTGGAGACCTCTTTGGCAACTTTAAATAGCTCCCGGGAGCAGCAGGATGCTTCCATAATCCTGTCAGCATAGAATTTTGCTTTTTCCATGCTGATCATCTCATGGTAGCAGCGTACTGCTTGTTTATAGTCATTACGTGATTCTTGGCATTGCTTAAGCCACCATTTCCTCTCTAGGCAGCAGCATCATTGTTTTTGGGCCGGGAGATTCGGTGTAAACCATGGCGCAGAAGGTTTTAAAACCCCAAATCTGGACTCCACCGGAGCTACCAGGTCAGCTACTTCGCTCAGGGCATGTAGAAGAGAAGTACATGGGTCTTGCCCACTAGCCAATAGTTTATTGTTAATCTGAATCAAATGGTCTGCCACACTAATGTGGTCAACCCTGCTCCAAAACCACCTGGTCTGCTGGCCATGATCATTCTGTAATGAATGATAAGGTGTGGTAAACCAAAAGGGCACCAGAACGGGATCAGACCAAAGTATGGGAAGCGGGGTGAAGGTGTTGATAAAGTTAGCTTCCTCAAAAATAAGGTTGAGGGTGTTCCCAGTGCGATGGGTGGGCAAATGGTTGTACAAAGTAAGAGAAAGGTCGGCTAAACCAGCAACCACATGTTTTGCAAAGACATCAAGACAAGGATCATTTGGTTTCAGATTGAAACCCCCCAGTAGAAACAGATTTTAGTCTTTAAGAGCTAAGTCAGTGACCAGCTGTCCAATCTCCAAAGCAAAATTGGCCCGACTGTGTGAAGGTGCTCTATAGATCACCAGAAAGTGAACTGACACAGTAGACGTTACCTGTGCAATAACCAGAAGCAGTTCACAGCACAGTGAGTGGTCAATAGGGATAGCCTGACATTTGAGAGAGGTGTGTATTACGCCAAGGCTGCCGACCCGCCCAGGTTGGGGACTGTCCTGGCGCAATACAGCATATTCGTTAGGCAACATCTGGCAGACATCAGGGTCAGAGCTTGTCGAGAACCAGGTCTCAGTCATACACAACATGTCAGGAGATAATTCCTCAAGTATGTTGTAAATTTCATAACAAAGTGCCCTGCTGATCTCACATTAATCAGTAGTCATTTAAGGTCCTTCTTAGGGCTTGTTGTTTCTCCCCCTCCCCTTTGCCCTTCTCTTAAAGCCACATTCCCACCAGGGCTTCGACAGAGGCGGTAAATAGGCTGTCTTGACATACCAAGGCTCACGCTCCGGATTCCTACAGGTAGGCAGATAAAGAGAGGAGCCAGTCCCAACAGTTTAGTCCGGGAGTATGTTACAATTACATTCTCTTGTGATCATTCCCATCTGCCATGGACTTACGGATTTGGCATAGAGGGGGGCCCAGGGCCCATCCTGCCATTAATGCAGTCCAGTGGGCTGGAGAGCGACGCGTCAGTAGCAGTGAGGAAAGACTTTCGGTCTAACACCAACACAGCTCTCGTGCTAAAATTCCCCCGATACTACTTTAAAAACATACTAAAATAGCACCCACACTATTTTTTAAAACAAGCTAAAATGGCATTCAATCTTCAAGAATAATTGCTACAGACTGTTTCACAAATACGCAAATAAGTATCACAGCAGATTGGCATAGGTAATGTGTAAGAAGCTAGGCACAGGCAAGAGAGTCTCACCCTGTTCCGCCCCATGTCAGCTCCAGCCTGCCTATAATGCAGTCCAGTGGGCGGGAGGGTTTGTGTCAATAACAGTGAGGAAAGACTTTCCAGTCTAACACCAACACAGTTCTCTGGCTAAAATTCCCCCAATATTACTTTAAAAACATACTAAAATAGCATCCACACTATTTTTTTAAGCAAACTAAAATGGCATTCAATCTTCAAGAATAATTGCTATATGCAAATAAGTATCCTAGCACATTGGCGTAGGTAACGTGCAAGAAGCTACGCACAGGCAAGAGTCTCACCCTTGTCCGCTAGATACCTAGCTTAATACTAAGTGTTTCTGCGAATGACGAAGGATGAGGACAAGGTGGCTTGATGCCAGTACTTGGTTGATCTGCGCTAGTCTGGACACTGTTAGGGAGAATTCTCCAGAATGGCTAATTTCCCTTACCTACTGAGTCCCTCAGCAGCTTTGCTGGATTTCTAGGATTTATTTTTTTCACCTGGTAAGAGCGTGAGCCTTTTTTCCCACTTTTACATGTGTCTTGCTGTATGTGTTTATCATTTTCTTGTGTTCATAAACTGTGGAGCCTCACCTACTCCATAGGCATTGTCTTTTTACTGTGTGTTACACAGAACCCTCAGTGCAGTAACACAGGGTTCTTTTTTAGACTTCCCAACTCCGACTCCATTTTTCTGGGACTGACTACTGTCTCCCAGAAACATGTAAAGTTGCCATTGACTTTATTAGTCTCTTTTAAAACGCACAGACCCAGTACAAACTATCTTAAATAGAGTTCTGGAAAGGGTTAATACGTATCACTTTTTGTCTGTTTCTCTTGGAGAATTGTTTCACTCCCTTTTCATTAAGACTTTTCCTACCGCGGTTATCTTAAATAACCCTGGTATAGTTTTAGGCTATCTTGGTAGCCTCAAACTTAAACCCGCTAGACCATATACATTTTTATACAGATCCGGCTGGGTTTATTTGCCATTTCTTTTTGTAAAAGTCTTTCTCGTGTTTTACTCTGTGCGGCAAGGTTCCTTTGTTTGCCGTCCTTTCGCGGGTTTCCTGTATGCCTGGGGGGGACAGGATGTGAGGGAGGGGTTTAGGACTCCCTGCACAGGGTCTCCTTGGAGACCCATGTCGCACTCTGATCTGATGGGCTGTAGTGACTGTGCCGGCGGGACAGCCACCCTGCTGTGTGATTGACAGCCAGGCTGTGTGAAGTGGGGAAAACTGCATAAAAAGCAGATCTCTGGGGATGGAAAGGCAGAGTCGACACTGGAACGATAGAACCGAAGAGGAGCTGACAAAAAAAGGACCCCTACAACGACTGAACCGCCCGGTGAAGCCCTGCTGCAGGTCTGAATCTTCAAACTCCAATGACAGGGAAAATCTGCAAAGAATCTTCTCCCCTTGAGCTGGTGGGACCAACCAGTTCACCCAAACTCCAAGCAAGGCTCCCTTCTCTGGTCGAATTTGCTGTATTGCTGTGTTTTTATAATGATATTTGGTTTTATAATAGTCACTGTCTTAGGCTTATGGTGCCTCGAGGAAATGCATCCTTTAGAGTCCTTGTTACCGACTGAAAATGTACCTACTGTTCCTACTCCCTTTGTACATTTGCATACTCTGTCCCCTAAGGATTCAAAGCATAGACAAATGTACCACAATAATACTCTGCTACTTATCATGAATGCTACGCATGCCATTTTTAATCAGTCTAATTGTTGGGTCTGCTGACATTTATGCAACATGGGGATAAGGGGCTAGGTTGGTATATTCATCTTTTACCTTTGACAACTGCTTGTTATGCTTCTCTTAGAGCACTGTTCTTTGGCCGTTGGAACAATAGCATCTCGGGAAAATTTGATGGCACTAATTTGAATAGTTTTGAGAAACGTGTTTTGACTCCCCTGGATGCTCGCTTTTCGCAAATAGGAGTAAACCCACCGTTGCTTCTATTAGGCCTTCTGATAGACTGTCTCGTCCTTTCCAATCTTTGATTTCCTTTAAGATGGCTCCGATAGGCAATAAGGATGCCATGCCTCCTTCTTACACTGTTAACCATAGCCCCGATTCAGTTTCTTTTTGCATACAGAGTAATGGTACTCCGTCAATGGGAGATTCAATGTTGCAAATTTCACTGAGGAAGACAGACCTTTGCATGTAGGCGAACCTGTCTACTTTGTTTGCGGTAATGTAGCATTTCCATGGTTGCCCAGGGAGTGGCAGGGAACCTGTTATTTAGAGATCCTGTTACCTGGGGTGTTTATAGCTAGAACGATACAAGTTTCAAAGGCTCGTCCACTGCGGGACGAGAACGGTGACACTCCAGCACAAATCTTGGGAGATATAGCAAAATCAGTTGTGCCATTTTGGGGACAGATAGCGAATTCCGAAGATATCAGAAGACTAGCGAGAGTACTGGAGAGAACCATCAACCGGACCACGGACATACTCTATAATATGACATTAGAACAGAAAGCGATAAGACTAGTAGCGCTTCAGAACCGGATGGCATTAGATGTCATTCTGGCTGAACGTGGTGGAGTGTGTAAATTAGCTGTGTTTTTGTGCCAGATTCCTCCCCAACTATCTTCAAGCCAATACAGAATCTGCATGTCCTTGGTTCAGAAGTGCATGTTCCCGAGGGAAACTGGGATCTTAGCGCTTGGTTCTGGGACTTCTTGCGATTTTGGGGTTGGAAGGTACTTTCGGTCTTGCTGATCATTTTGGGAATTCTGTTGTTCCTTTGTTGTTGTATTCAGTGTCTACGAACTATATGTTCAATGCTAGGGGGATGTTGCGCACAAACGATAGGTACGATAGGATATAAAGTGTATGCCCCAGATAAAACTTCCAAGGAATATGTGTTAAAAGAAATTTTAGCGAATGACCTGATGGCAATAGATATTTCTGACAGCGATTCAGGGTGCATGGACGATGATGCATGGAGTTATTTTGCAAAGAGATCCGAAGTAGTTTAGCACTTGGCATAGGCCAAAAGGAGGGTTTGTCAAATGAGAAATTATATCGTGCCTCCTATTGCAATGAATATATGTATATTGGCCTACGCCAAGCTGCTTATAAGTCACTTGCGAAGAAATCCGTGTTGCAAGGTCCTGACCTTAAAATCAATGTAAGGCGCCATTTTAGGTCAATCTGCCATTTTAGGTTCGCTTTGTAAAGTCACCCTGTGAGTTAAAATGGTGGACGATGTCATTCCGAAAATACAACATGGCCATCATGACCTCTGTGTGTAATTAATATGTAACTTGCCTGCAGGCCACTTGTTGAGGTTGTGAACTGAGACATTGTCCTTCGTTGACCTGTGTGTAAAGGATTACTTGCGTCAATGAAACTAATTTGTGAGCATATGTTAAGAACAATGTATTCAAATACTGAACTAAGAACACTTGTTTAACTACATTGTATTAATGTTTGAGAAGACCTGCATGGGAAATCCCAAAACACACAATTGCCGTGTACGCTTGTTGACGTATGTATTAAAGGCAAACTAGTTACATGTGGATATGCAACTCGGCATGAACCCTGGATCAGTAATGTATTAGAGGAATATTAACCCGAAGTTGGGTTGGACATTGTGTTCCCAAATGGTATAAAAGAGCAACGAATTCTAATGTACAGCATCTCTCATGGAATACACCGAACCACGCTGGCGTTCGCTGTGTTGCACTGTGGGCCGATAGCTATCTGATTTTGCCTTGTTCTTTGTAACTGATTCAGTATAAATTCAAGATCTTCGGATGTTCCTTAGTAACCCGTGTTCGGTGTATTTCCTTTTGGGGTACTCAGCCTCGATATTTTGATTTTGTTTTCACAGTTGGCGCCCGAATAGGGACCCTCAAGATTGATGCTGGATTATCGAAGGTTGACCCTCGCTATCGGACCGGGATCGGACGGTGTGACAAAAAGGGGCCCCACTGAACGAGACGCGACACCACAGCAGCGCTGCACGACCCGATCCCTGGACGATTAGCTTGTGGTCCGAGAACGGCATCTTGATGAGGGTCCACTTATCGAGGCGGGCAGATTTTCCAAAATCACCACACACGACGTAAGATTAGTTAGGTAAGATTCTTTGAAATCCGATCGGACCTCCTTAGGAAATCGATCAGGTGAGTCGTGACCCGACTCTTAAATAATCCTGATAATTTGATTTTGGCGTATTGTATCTGCAGACACAATTATTGACCAGGTAACACCAATAATTTGATATGCCTGGGAAATTGTCTACCTGCTTCAGGGCATTATTCTGCATTGATAGACAATCTTTGGAATTTAGCCATCCAGCACCACAGGAGGGTTCGCCGGCGTGTACTATGTACTGTAAGCATGGCATTGTAAGTATAGTGTTTAATGATATTTGGCACAGACAACCAGACATGCCGCCGAACTTCAGTGGCCAATCAATGGTAGTTTTGAAATCCCTCGTATTGAGTATTTAGAGTCAATTATATTAAAGAAAAAGGCTAGACCTGCAGCATTTGATGTTTTGCAGAATTGGAAAAAAGAAGCGTTGCTGCAACTTAAAAGTAGAGAAAAACATGCGCGCCATCATAAAACAAACGCCGTAAAAGCATTATTGTATGACCAAGATAAACATTCTGAATCGACTAGGAATATGGATAAGGCTTTCTCACTTGGAATTCAGAAAATCTATCCTTCTAAAGACCTTCGTGTTTCCGATGAATTCATAGACAAATTGTTAAATGAACGAAGGCCTGGTGCCACTGCGCCACCTCCGTATGTTCCTCTTCCTGCTGCTTTGCCTCTTTCTGCTGCTAATCCTGCTATACCTGCTGTTGTTCTTGTTGTTCCTGCTCCTCCTAATGTTACTGTTCCTCCACCTATCCCTCCACCCCTTCCTATTGCATTAGTAACAGTACCTCCATTGAATTTTCCTGCTCCCCCTCTTCCAAGTGGTCTTGTGCCGCCTGTAGTCGATCAAGGTGCGGGGTCGAAGGTTGTCACTCGCAATACTGTACCACCAGAGAAGAAACGTGCTTTGATTGCATGGGCTAAGCATTGTATGGAGAGGGATGATCAAGCTAATGTTTTTGCCACACTTTATAATATGGATAATTTTCCTGAGAAAAATTGTTTTATTGACGGTTTAGGGCTGCATTTATGTGTGATGTGGGGAAAATTAAATAATGCAGATCTCCCACAAGGGTTAAGGGATCTAAACACTTTAGCGTTTTCTAGAGACACTGTGGAGAAAGTAAACAAGCATGTTGGAAGGTTATTTGAGTATAGAAAGGAGTTGGAAAGATTGCAGAATGAGGATGACGAGGGAGAAAGTATGTATGTACAGAAACGGTTCCTTCCTTGTCGAAAATCGATATCTGAGGAAGCACGAATTTGTACGAAGGACGCGCTTAGATGGATTTCAGATATATCGATAACTTCAGTTGAGGTATATGACACATATAGTCAGTATACGCCAGAAATGCAGAGGAAAGTGATACAGGTAATAATAGAGTACCTACAGGATGATTGTGTAAAAAGAAAGATTAGTTGTCCCACAGAGTTATTGAGTATTTATAAGAGAGCTTTTTCACTTGACACTTCTTCGACTGCTTTAGCTCTCAACTTAGCTTTGTTGCTTAGTAAGCGTTCGGAGTTGCCTACTTCTCAGTTGCCTATGAGAGAGGTTCCTCTGACATTTGTCCCGAAGGTTGAGATTGCGGCCGATGCTGCACAGGGTATAGTCGCTGTGAACATTCCGGCACATTATATATCACCGTTTGTTTACGTCCCGTTCTCAAGACAGGAAGTGAATACTGTTAGACAATCTATTCCTGATATTAGGAAAAATCCGACAGGATTCTATAAAGAAATAGAGTCCGTCCTCAGTGTTCACCTTAGGCGATATTGATTTGTTATTTCCTGTACTCCTGCCCGTAGATTTGTGGAAAGAAGTTAGAACTATAGACGACGTGCCATGGTTGGGAGATAATTGGGCGAATATAACTAGATTCGATGGAGAAAGGCCAGCTGGTGAAAGACCGCCCCAGGTGATACTAACTTTGCCTGATAGAATCATTACAAAATTAAAAACCATAAACCCGGAGAAAAGAATTATTTGGGACAAACTTACGGCCTGTGTCCAAGGGAAGTCTGAGGGTGCTACAGAGTTCTTTAATCGGTTCGAACAGGTATTCTCGGATTTCAGCGGACAAGACTTAGGCACAGAGTCTGGGAAAAGGTTATTTGTGGACAAATTTGTGCGTGGATTGCTGCAGGACATCCAGTCACAAATTATGTCTTCTGAGAGCGCTTGGCAGGGGAAGTCCCAATCAGAAGTACTGCACATGGCTCAGTACTACAATAATTGTGTCAATAATGAAAAAGATAGAGTTGAAAAACGAAAAGGTAATTTAAAGACTAAAGTACTATTACAGCAAATTGTTAGAGGCCCCAGAGGGGGTAGTTCGCAGATTAGAGGTCAGTATGTTCCACAAGGGAATGTGCCCTTGGGTCCTGTGAACATTAACCAGTGTGCCTATTGTCGACAAGAGGGTCATTGGCGTGCACAATGCCCCGTCCTTCGACAGAGGTCAAATAACACATTTGGGAATATGGGTAGATGATCCAGAGGTTGCCCGGGTGTAGGGGGCCCTGGTAGAGGTCAGTTTGCACAGGATCCTCAGCAACCTTTTGCACAGGATAATCAGACTTCGAGTGCGGATACTAGGAACTTATTTGATCATCCTTCTGCTGCATATCTATCTGAAGAGCTTCCTTTTGATGATATTCTGTTTCGTTAGGATTGCCCGAAGCAGGGTTTGGAACCTACACCTATTCCCGTCAATCAGAAAGGTCCCTACATTGAAATGGTGGTGGGAAATAGGAAACATCCGTTTTTGATAGATACTGGAGCACAGAAGTGTTCCATTGATCATTCACGGGTTCCAAACCTTCCACTGTCAGGGCAAACCAATGTTTCTGTAGGGTTTTCTGGCACACCAGTTGTTTGTCCAGTTTCTTTGCTGGTAACCATTTCTTTGGGTCCCTTTACGGACCACTGTCCATTTCTGTTGACTTCGAATTGTGGAGAGAATTTGCTGGGGTTGAACCTTTTAAAGGAATTGAATGCAGTAATTTATTGTTCTTCTGATGGAGTGAGCTTGACGATTTCACCACAAAATTTTCTGTCTCGCAATTCTTAACTAGACCTTTGCCGCCAGAATTCATTGATGTACCAGAGAACTTATGGCCTGTTGACGACAATGATGTCAGTTTTTAACAGATTGAGCCTGTTAAGATAGCTTTGAAACATGGAATTGAGCTTCCACGCATTCCCCAGTATAAGATTTCGATTGAAGGCGAGCGAGCTTTGAAATGCATTGTTTCTGATTTTGCGCATCGCGGGGTGATTGAGGAAATTTCAGGAAGTTTGTACAATAGTCCGATTTTACCTGTGTACAAGAAAGGCGATAATGCAATTCCATTCCGTTTCATAATTGATTTACGTGCCATTAATAAAGTCGTTGCTCCGCAATTTCCAATTGTCTCTGATGTGACGACAATATTAACCATGATTCCAGCTACTTACTTTCGTGTTGTGGATCTAAAGAATGCTTTCTTTAGTATTCCTATACACAAGGATAGTAGATACATGTTCGCGTTCACCTTAGGGGGACGCTCGTTCACATTTACTCGTGCACCTCAAGGTTACACAGACGGTCCTAGCATCTATAGTATGGCTTTGAAAGAACAGCTTGATACCCTTGAATTGCCCTCTACTTGTACATTGCTTCAGTATGTTGATGACTTACTTTTAGCTGCTGATTCTGAGAGTGCCTGCAAGGAGGGCACTGTGTTATTGCTTATTCATCTAGCTAAGCATGGTCACAAAGCTCTGCTTAAAAAGTTTCAATAATGTTGCCAGGAGGTCGCCTATTTAGGCTATCTCCCGTCAAAGGAGGGAAGAAAATTGACACCTGAAAGAATAAAACACATTTCTGGCATGTCTGTTCCAAATACACAGAAGGAAGTTAGAACCTTTATAGGTATGGATTCTTACTGTAGGTTGTGGATCCCAAATTTTTCACTAGTGATCAAACCGATGTTGGCTTTGACAAAGAAGGGCATTTCTTCACCATTGCCGTGGAACGTGGAACACCAGCAATTGTTTGACTTGCTCAAGACTGCATTATGCTCTGCACCAGTTTTGGGCACACCAAACTATGAAAAGGCCTTTGTGTTGTTTCTGCATGAATGTGATGGATGTGCTTTGGCTGTATTAACGCAGGAACATGGAGGGAAGAATAGGCCGTGCGGTTACTTTTCTTCCGCCCTTGATCCTGTAGCATGCTCTTTGCCAAGATGTTTGCGAGCTGTCACTGCTGCTGCTGCGTCTGTAAAACAGAGTGAGGGAATGGTCCTAGGCCATGATCTAACCCTGATGGTGCCTCACTCTGTAGATGTTCTACTGAACTGAACCCAAACGCAACACCTCACTTCCATACGGTTGACGAGATATGAATTGATCTTGTTTGCTCCTCACATCCAAATTAAGAGGTGTTGTGTTAATCCGGCTGAACTCTTACCTTTCCCGCAAGATACTACTTGCGGCGATGAAGAGCCACATGACTATCTGTATACTACCGATCAAGAGACAAAGGGTAGAATTGATTTGAAAGACACTCCTTTGGATAATCCGCAAGGAGAACTGTTTTGTGATGGCTCCTGCTTCAAACTTTCGATTGGTACATCCACAGATGCTTATGCAATCACCACATTAAGCACAGTCGTGGAAACCAAGAGAATCATGCATAACACTGCGCAGGCCGCAGAGATTATAGCATTAACCAGAGCTTTTGAAATTTCCGAAGGGCTTGCAATAAACATATATACTGATAGTCAGTATGCCTTTGGTGTGGTTCACAACTTTGGGAGACTTTGGTCAGAGAGAGGGTTCTTAACTTCACATGGCACTAAGATCCAACATGGCTCCCTAATAGTACAACTACTCTCAGCGCTTGCGCTCCCTGCTCAGTTAGCCGTTATGAAATGTGCAGCACATCGAAAGATTACAGATGACATAGGAAAAGGGAATGCTTTTGCTGATCAGATAGCTAGACAAACTGCTACCAATCTCCGTACGGAGATGTATGTTTCAAGGGAGACTGTAAATGCCTTTGATCCTTGAGAAATGTTGAAAATGTATTACTTTCAGATTATTGCAGCCAGTTGACTAAAAACCTGTATTTGATTTATCACCAGGTGCGAGAGGCTTTACCTGTGCGATACGAGGGCCCGGGCCACAGCATACGTCCTGGAAGCTGGGTGCTCATCAAGGCATTTGAGCGCTCTTCCTGCCTTGCACCTCGCTGGCGTGGGCCCATTCCTGGTCCTGTTGGTCACACAAACGGTGGTGCGGGTTTCTGGAAGAAAGAATTGGATCCATGCGTCGCACGTCAAGAAACTTCCTCACCCAGTGCCACACAATACAGAAGAAACAAAACCCCTCGCTAACGCTGCAACCAACGATCCCAAACCAGTAGATGGCGCAGAGAGTGTATCAGAGAATCTTTCTGAGCCCATGAGGCTTGAGAAGCCTGCCATTTTGTCTCTACACTCTCCAAAAGTTTTGCTTCCGGAAACTGCTGCGTCAAATTCGGCATCTTCACTTGTATCTGATACGTTGCTTTCAACAGGAAGTGGCGATACACTGTTTCCAGATCAGTCAGTACCGGGAAGAGCAAGGTACAATCTGCGTCCAAGAAAATAGAGTTACGGCACGGTTCGGCTGTGCATTCGGAGAACGAAAGGATCATCGAGGGCTTGTTTTTGCCCAAATTTGAGAAAGGGGATTCTGTTGGCTAGGGCTGTGGAAGGACTAAGAAGTCGCGTGGTGGGAGGTCGCCAGCAACAAACATTGGGGTTTCCGTTTGAAGACTACAATGCCTGCCACCGCTGCCGCTCGTATGGGACTTGTAAATGATTGTGTGACCAACCGGGACAATGGACAATGCACCTGGACCCGAAAATGTATTGCTGTGTTTTTATAATGATATTTGGTCTTATAATAGTCACTGTCTTAGGCTTATGCTACCTCGAGGAAATGCATCCTTTAGAGTCCTTGTTACCGACTGAAAATGTACCTACTGTTCCTACTCCCTTTGTACATTTGCATACTCTGTCCCCTAGGGGCTCCCAGCATAGACAAAGGTACAACAATAATACTCTGCTACTCATCATGAATGCTACGCATGCCATTTTTAATAAGTCTAATTGTTGGGTCTGCTCACATTTACCGCAACACGGGGATAAGGGGCTAGGTTGGTATATTCATTCTTTACCTTTGACAACTACTTGTTATGCTTCTCTTAGAGCACTGTTCTTTGGCCGTTGGAACTATAGCATCTCGGGGAACTTTGATGGCACTAATTTGAATAGTTTTAAGAAACATATTTTGACTCCCATGGATGCTCGCGTTTCGCAAATAGGAGTAAACCCAACGTTGCTTCTATTAGGCCTTCTGATAGACTGTCTCGTCCTTTCCAATCTTTGATTTCCTTTAAGATGGCTCCGATAGGCAATAATGATGCCATGCCTCCTTCTTACACTGTTAACCATAGCCCCGATTCAGTTTCTTTTTGCATACAGAGGAATGGTACTCAGTCAATGGGAGATTTTAAAGGTTGTGCCAACGTTGCAAATTTGACTGAGGAAGACAGACCTTTGTATGTAGGCGAACCTGTCTACTTTGTTTGCGGTAATGCAGCATTTCCATGGTTGCCCAGGGATTGGCAGGGAACCTGTTATTTAGGGATCCTGTTATCTGGGGTGTTTATAGCTAGAACGATAGAAGTTCCAAAGGCTCATTCACAGCGGGGCGAGAACGGTGACACTCCAGCACAAATCTTGGGAGATATAGCAAAATCAGTTGTGCCATTTTGGGGGCAGATAGCGAATTCCGAAGATATCAGAAGACTAGCGAGAGTACTGGAGAGAACCATCAACCGGACCACGGACATACTCTATAATATGACATTAGAACAGAAAGCGATAAGACTAGTAGCGCTTCAGAACCGGATGGCATTAGATGTCATTCTGGCTGAACGTGGTGGAGCGTGTAAATTAGTGGGGTCCGCTTGCTGTGTTTTTGTGCCAGATTCCTCCCCAACTATCTTCAAGGCAATACAGTATATGCACGTCCTTATTTCAGAAGTGCATGTTCCCGAGGTAAACTGGGATCTTAGCGCTTGGTTCTGGGACTTCTTGCGATCTTGGGGTTGGAAGGTACTTTCAGTCTTACTGATCATTTTGGGAATTCTGTTGTTCCTTTGTTGTTGTATTCAGTGTCTACCTAGTATATGTTCGATGCTAGGAGGATGTTGCGCACAAGCGATAGGTACAATAGGATATAAAGTGTATGCCCCAGATAAAACCTCCAAGGAATATGTGTTAAAAGAAATTTTAGCGAATGACCTGATGGCAATAGATATTTCTGACAGCGATTCAGGGTGCATGGACGATGATGCATGGAGTTATTTTGCAAAGAGATCCGAAGTAGTTTAGCACTTGGCATAGGCCAAAAGGAGGGTTTGTCAAATGAGAAATTATATCGTGCCTCCTATTGCAATGAATATATGTATATTGGCCTACGCCAAGCTGCTTGTAAGTCACTTGCGAGGAAATCCGTGTTGCAAGGTCCTGACCTTAAAATCGATGTAAGGCGCCATTTTAGGTCAATCCGCCATTTTAGGTTTGCTTTGTAAAGTCACCCTGTGAGTTAAAATGGTGGATGATGTGATTCCGAAAATACAACATGGCCGTCTTACCTCTGTGTGTAATTAATATGTAACTTGCCTGCAGGCCACTTGTTGAGGTCGTGAACTGAGACCTTGTCCTTCGTTGACCTGTGTGTAAAGGATTACTCGCGTCAATGAAACTAATTTGTGAGCATATGTTAAGAACAATGTATTCAAATACTGAACTAAGAACACTTATTTAATTACATTGTATTAATGTTTGAGAAGACCTGCATGGGAAATCCCAAAACACACAGTTGCCGTGTACGCTTGTTGACGTATGTATTAAAGGCAAACTAGTTACATGTGGATATGCGAACTCGGCATGAACCCTAGATTAGTAATGTATTAGAGGAATATTAACCCGAAGTAGGGTTGGACATCTTGTTCGCAAATGGTATAAAAGAGCAACAAATTCTAATGTACAGCATCTCTCACTGAATACACTGGACCACGCTGGAGTTCGCTGTGTTGCACTGAGGGACGATAGCTATCTGATTTTGCCTTGTTCTTTGTAACTGATTCAGTATAAATTAAAGATCTTTGTATGTTCCTTTGTAACCCGTGTTCGGTGTATTTCCTTTTGGGGTACTCAGCCTCAATATTTTGATTTTGTTTTCACATCTGAAGAAGTTTAGACCATACTTGTATGGATATACTTTTGTAATTCAGACAGACTACCAACCCTAGAGATGGTTAATGCAAATGAAAGGGAAGAACCCAAAACTTCTAAGATGGTCAATCTGCCTGCAACGGTTTGATTTCACCATTGAGCACAGAGCAGGATGTCACCACCAAAATGCTGATGGTCTCTCTAGGATTTTTTTAAGCGACTAGAGGTAGAGATTCATCCAGGAGTGGATTAAATCCTCCTGTCCCTTAATCTGGGGGGAGGGGGAGAGTTAGGGAGAATTCTCCAGAATGTGTAATTTCCCTTACCTACTGAGTCCCTCAGCAGCTTTGCTGGATTTCTAGGATTTTTTTTTCACCTCGTAAGAGTGTGAGCCTTTTTCCCACTTTTACATGGGTTTGCTGTGCGTGTTTATCATTTTCTTGTGTTCATAGACTGTGGAGACTCACCTACTCCATAGGCATCATCTTTGTACTGTGTGGTACACAGCACCCTCAGTGCAGTAACACAGGGTTGTTTTTAAGACTTCCCAACTTCCGACTCCATTTTTCTGGGACTGACAACTGTCTCCCAGAAACATGTAAAGTTGCCATTGACATTATCAGTCTCTTTTAAAACTCACAGACCCAGTACAAACTATCTTAAATAGAGTTCTGGAGAGGGTCAATACTTATCCCTTTTTGTCTGTTTCTCTTGGAGCATTGTTTCGCTCCATTTTCATTAAGACTTGGCTCGTGGCAGTGGTAACTACCCTATTTTTCCTACCGTGGTTATGTTAAATAACCTTGGTATAGTTTTAGGCTATCTTGGTAGCCTCGAACTTAAACCCGCTAGACCATATACGTTTTTATACGGTTCCGGCTGGGTTTGTTCGCCATTTCTTTTTGTAAAAGTCTTTCCCGTGTTTTACTCTGCGCACCAAACCAGGTTTGGTTCCTTTGTTCGCCGTCCTTTCGCGGGCTTCTACACAGAAGCCCTCCTTAGATGCCTGTATGTCTGAGGGGGACATGATGTGAGGGAGGGGTTTAGGACTCCCTGCACAGGGTCTCCTTGGAGACCCATGTCGCACTCTGATCTGATTGGCTGTGGTGACTGTCCCGGCGGGACAGCCACCCTACTGTGTGATTGACAGCCAGGCTGTGTGAATGGGGGAAAATTGCATAAAAAGCAGGTCTCTGGGGCTGGAGAGGCAGAGTCTCCACTGGAACGAGAGAACCGAATAGGAGCTGACAGAAGAGGACCCCTACAACGACTGAACCGCCCGGTGAAGCCCTGCTGCAGGTCTGAATTTTCATACTCCAATGACAGGGAAAATCTGCAAAGAATCCTCTCCCCTTGAGCTGGTGGGACCAACCAGTTCACCCAAACTCCAAGCAATGCTCCCTTCTCTGGTCAAATTTGCTATACAGAGCTACAGTGAACCGGATAGCCAGGAGGAACGGACCGTGTTTGCGTTTTAAGGAGTGCACCTTTTATTTGTTGCTTTGCTCTGCTGCTGGTTTCTTCCCTGGGCATTGCAGGACCCTCCAGTCTTCCTACTTCGTGTCAGTCTGACAGTCGCTTCAGGTACCGTGAGCCTGCAGGACCTGCCAGGAATGTCCGCCTCAGCTACAGCCTTCTTCTCCATTTAAGGTACTGTTGAAATCCCGTTGTTCGTTTCGTCTGGCCGTTGTGAAAGTGCGTGAAATCTTTTGCCAATCCGAGGGCTTGTCCTTCTCCATTCTTTAAACTAACTTTTCTGCCAACCAACTTCGTCCTGAAGTCTTGGCAAAGACTTAACCGCGAACTACCTTGAACTGTGTGATCTTGAGCAAAAGACTCTGACCCACTGACTTTGGGCCAGGCCCTATTTGAATCTAATTTCCTCAATGTAGTTTCTTTTTCTTGATTGCCCTGCTTACTTACTTGTTGGTGCTGCTCAATTTCTGCCTAACTTTGTCTTTTCCTTGCTTTTAAATTGCTGCAGTGTCATTTTGCTCACACTTCATTTTGAGCCTAACTTGTCCAGAATCTATTGGGTGTGGTGTAGTGCATTAAGAGTGTGATTTTTCAACTGCTTTACTTTAGTGAAATGTTTTACAATTGATGTGTAAATAAATGTATATTCTTTTACTCAGAAACCTTGAGTCAGTGTTTGTTTGAATCATGGTAATTGCTGTCCTTTGTGTAACTATTGATACTGCTCACTTACTCTTGAGATAAGTCTGTCTGCTCAGCCATTGCTACCACTTTACTGTGTGGTACAGGCTTGTACCAAAGGTGAATTTATACTGTCACTTGCAGTCTTAATTGTGTGTGGTGTTCCCAAAGGGTACTGCATATAATTCTGCCTAACAGACACGCTCCCGAGGAGCTACTTATGCCCCTAAGTGGTTGCTGGTGAAGGGACCAAGAGGTCTCACTGGTCGGTTGTAGGGTTGGGCTGTCTTTGTCGGATTACAACTTGCACGCTATGAAGGGCAGCTGGCCATTATGGTGCTAAGTGACCCCATTCATGATCGATTTAGAAAAACCAGATAAAAGTAAATATGCAGCCTTTCTAAACCGGTCATGAAAAACGACCATCACCCACCCCCAAGCCCATATCCAGACCCTCACCTGATCCTTTCACTTACCTTACCCTGCAATGCTCCTGAACGTGCAGACCCTGCCAGGCACACCACAGGCTCTGCTAAGAATGAGTGCACACAGGGTCTGTCACAGCAGACAGTAGGGGAAGCTGGAAGAAGGAATTCAGGATGGATCAGGTCCGTTTTGTGTTTCTGTGTGTGTGTGTGTGGGTGTGTGTGTCTTCATCTTGCTGGAAAGATTGTGGTGGGGCAGTGAGGGGGAATGGAGCGGGTAAATGAGACTGTTTGCGCCTGGCTGTGAATGTGTATGACTGTGGTGAGGGAGAATGCAATATGCAGGTAACAGATGTGGTGGGGGAGGAAGGAGGTGTGCGGGGGGTGAAACCACCTGAAATAAAAAGAAAGCAAACAATGCGGAAGAGGGTCGGAGTGTGGGGTGGTTTGGGATCGCCATCATGGGGAGTTTGGCAAGGGGTGTGTAGTACAAAGCAAGAATTCAGCATTTTGAAGACCACATAAAATCAGATGAAATAAATCTGACTTTTTTGTTTTCACTCTTCAAAATGAAGAATTATCACATAAAACTGGCCAACATGTCTGACGATTGATGACTCAGTATTGTGGGGTCTCCTTCAAGGTATGGACTACACACATGGGGATTATTGCTCGGGATTCTTGGATGGCCATTTGCTGTCGATAAGTTTGTTTTTGGAGTTCTATGGGGTTTGAGAGGGTTTGTTATATACCTTATTTATTTGTTTATTTTTACATTTATATAGCGCACCTAACCCAGAGGTATATAGGCGCTTGTACTTAAGAGGATGGTTACAGTAGAAGCTTATGTAGATTGGTTACAAATGAAGTTATGATAGTTACATAGGTGTAAGTGATACAAAGTTGCATCAAGTTAGATTACATAGTATAGTAAGGGTAGGTCATTAGCACCTGTTACAATGTCATATAGGATGGATACTAGGTCAAATCATGTAGGTAGCATTACAGGTAGGCTAACAAACAGGAGCACACCTCATGTTACAGGGACTTCAGTAAACACACAAGCAATGGGTCAAATCCGGTATGTTACTGGTATAGACAGGCAGGTGGGCAGCACAAGGCTACATAGTCAAATAGGGTAGATTACATTAAATCAGATAAGTAGCATTACCAGTAGGCTAACTAGCAGAGGCACACCTCATGTTACAGGGGCTTAAACGCTCAAATGCTGAAAACAGGGGCGTAAATTATCAAATGCTGAAACAAGGAAAAGTTGATTGCCCATTGGTGGGTCTGACAAAGGGGCTCCCAGTTACTGCGAGTAATGGGTGAATCACGAAAAACATTCTGAGTGGAGGAATCGATCAGGCATATGTAGGTGATGGGGTGGAGGGGGGTTCTACTTTACATACTAATATGACTGGTTTGATTAAATGTATTTTATGGAATGTTCAGGGATGAACAAATGTACTAAAAGGTGTAGAGTGAAGGATTATCTACGGAAACATAGGGTGCAGATTGCCTTTACTCAGGAGATGCACATTCATTCTGATAAACTAGACTAATTGATCAAAAGATTGGGTGACACCAGCTATGGTTCCACATACTCCTCATATGCTGGGGCATTCTGATATGGGTGGCGAAAGAGGGTCCTGCTGCTCGTTTCGGCAATATCTTCCGACACAGATGGTAGATTCATCATAGTGCAGGGCACCCTGGAAAGCAAGGACAATTAACTCTTACACACCCAATGTGGACAGCAAGGATTTTCTTCCCAAACAGCTGTACAGTTGCTGTAATTAGAGGCAAGCAACTTGGTTGTGGTGGAAGACTCAAACTGCATGATTGACCCGAATGTAGATAGGTCGGTAAGCACTACTTACAGATCCAAGGCCACTCGGTCCTTAATCAAGAGCCTAGCTAATTGGAACTTAGTGGATCTGTGGAGGAAGGAACATCCGGAACTTAAGGGCTTCTCTTTCTACTTGAAACCACATGGGGTACATACGAGAATAGACAACTTCTCCTTGGATATGGAGCATGTAAACATGTGCAAATGTATGCAATTTTTGGGAAGTACATTGTCCGACCATTCCCCTATGGAGAAGATAATGCGAATACATGAAAGTAGAGCTTGAATCCCCACATGGAGAATGAGGGTGGAAGGACTGGGAGATGCGGCCTGTAGGGCCGGGAACACGGATACACGATTATATGGTACACATGAGTCATTTACATAACTCTCCGCCCTCTGCAACTAATCCAGAACAGGACTGTGAGACTTGTCCTTGGCCTCAAGCCCTGGAATCGTATCTCTCCAGCTCTGAAATCTCTCCATTGGCTCCCAGTGGATGCAAGGATTAAATTCAAAACCCTCTGCTTTGTCCACAAGGCTTTCTGGGGCCTGGGTCCAAAATACCTTCAGCTATCCCTCTGCAAATACCTCCCGCCTCGAGCTCTTCACTCTTCTACCTCCAACTCCCTCTGGGTCAGTCGTTTTTCAAAGAAACAAGCTGGGGGTAGATCTCTGTCTTCGGCTGGGGCCTCCCTCCGGAACAGCCTCCCTGCCACCCTAAAACTTGAGGAGAACCATCTCCGGTTCCGGAAGCACCTCAAGACCTTCCTATTTTCTTCTGCCTTTGCTCCCGCTCTCCCCTGCTGATCTGTTCTCTCTTGGCACCGTGCACATGGCCACCCTCTGTCCCCCGGGCCCAGGTACCTGCTCACCATGCCACCCTCCCCCACTGCCTCCGCGCCACCCCTTCTACTGGGGTCTGTATCTGTACCCATACAGCCCCCCCTTTTTTCTTCCTGCACCCTGTCTGCTGCCTTAAACCTAGCACTTGCAAATTGCTGGCTGCACTAAAACTGTTTTTTGCCTTTATTATTTATTTATTGTTATTTATCTGTTTCTCCTCTGCTTCGCACTATCCACTTCTCCCCCTTCCATACACTTTTCCCCTCCCCACCTCCCATGCACTTGCGCATTCTCAATGTCACTGGGCCTAGTAAGATCGCTGTTTTGTTCTCCCTTGTTCCCCTCCCTTGCCTTGTCGCGCTCTGAAACACTTGTGTACGAGCGCGATAGAAATAAAATATCAATATCAACGCAGAGAGATAACTGGTGTGGCTGGTTGAAGAAGAAACAAAGACTCATATAATACCCAATATTAGGAACATGGAGTGAGAAATGGCTAGTCAACAACAAGACATTAATGAGGTATTTGCACAGTACTATGAGCAGCTATATATGGAACAAACAACATGTAAAAAGACAGATTTGGTTAAAAAGTTAGAATTAATAGATATGCCCAAATTGAATCTGGCCCAATCGGCGGAACTGGATGAACCACTGACCCTGCCAGAGGGGAAAGATGTGATATGGTCCCTCCTGACAGGGAAACCTCCTGGGCCGGATGGACACCCCACAGAGCTTTTCAAGACATACAGTGGAGATATTAGTAAAAAACTGCTCAAGGTTTTCCAACAGGTTTATGATACAGGCCTACTTCCCACATCGATGAGAGAAGCATTAATTGTGAGGATATTAAAATAAGTTCTTATGCAAGTGTTTCGTATAGAAAAGCACCATCACTTAGAAATGTGCAATGTCCTTCATACCAGACTCCCTGAAAGAAAATACCAATTGGGGAGCTACCAGTCAAGCAGGTTTTTTTTTTTTTGCAAATGCTGTTTCTGTTCTATGTGTTCCCATGCTTTGAATACCTATTCCCTTGACTTTGATGCATTAGGTAAACATTATATCAATCAATTCATCAATTGTTGGACCATATTTGTAGTATATTGTATCATATGAGTTTGTAAGTTGATCTAAATAGGCAGCACAATTAGAGAAATCCGCACACGGATTTGCAATCATTTAAGTATGCTTGGTAATCAGGACACCAAATATCCATTGGCAAAGCACTGGCAAGAGAGGCATCAGATGGCCAGCAAGGATGATATCAAATTTCCAGGGCTCATGACTGTTTTGTGTGGAATTCATGGAGGGGATTGTGAACTTAAACTATGGCAAGCTGAAGCACGATGTATATGTAAATATAGAACTGTGTTCCAAGGTCTCAACTCAGATCATGAATTCAGTGTGTTTCTTTGAAATGATGTACAATTGGCCATGCTTTGGATTTTCTAATCCTAGATATGTACACATGTAACAATGAATGCCATCTAATTATATATATGGACGTATGCATGTGTACACTTTTAGTATCATTTTCAAATTGGAGTATAAGTGTAGCTATTTTTTAGTCGCCAGAGCATTTCGATCATTGACCGGAGACGAGGTTCACGTAGTTCTCGGTGGTCCTAATGATTGCATTTGCGTTTGATGTACAGTCTCTCCATGTCTGGTCCCAATCTGTTATTAGTTTGGGATGTAACCCATTACAAGTGCTTATGAATACCAACTGGTCTAAGTAATGCCAGCATCGTTTCACATATGCTTTAACAGGGATCATTCTGGCTAAGGTGATTAACATATCTTATATCGCTTGATGCGATTCGGCCTGGACAGCACTGATGTTTGGTTTTAATCTTTGAAAAGTGCTTCTCTCTCTCTGCATTTTTTTAGATTAGTTTGGGCTTAATCCCACTAATCTGTTAATGCAAAAACATCTTTCCATCACTAGTATCGATTTTCCATTTCTTAACGGGGACATTTCGTGTAAGGGTTGGTGCATTTATTTCTTATTGCACCCTTTTTTTTTAATTACCTACACAGCACTTTTTTAAATATAACATGAGTAATGGTCTATTTTTACTTTCCTTTATATACCTATTTCAGATTCCCCAATATCTTCTTTGGACTGTGCTGTTTATTACACACACTAGCTGCATGACTGCTTCAAACCCACCCTTGGTACATACTAGTTCAGTATATTTATGTGCTAGCCAGTTGACTACTGTCTCAGTACTAAATCTACTGGGACACGGCCTGCCAAAAAATATGTTTTGTTTACGGGGCAGAAGGATTCTACCCCACGTGCCTTTTCTTGATTTCCCCCAATAGTGAATAACTAAAGTGGATTTGAATTATGATGAGTATCTAATTGTATATTCCTCTGTTCTTCTCTCCCTCTTTAGCTATTGTTGACATACCTTGTACAATTGTGTTGATTAGATTGCTTAACATGAATTTTGATTATTATACTGACTTATTGTGAATGTTTGGTATCACAGGGATTACTATGCTCTTTCTTGGACACACATTTTGCATGATTTTTATTGTTTGAAACTGGTTTTTGATTTTACATCTCTAACAGCCTTGAAAAGACCTGCATTCAGGTCAAAACACGTGTAGGCTGTACTTGTTACACATGTCTGTATTTCTTAAGGTTAAATATGTTCTTATGATTTCTAATTACTACTCAGTTTGGATGACACATTAAATCATATACACAAATGATAGTGCTCCATGTGCGTTCTTGTCTTGGGTAATCAGTTACTTCAAGCATTAATCGTTACTCAGCCCAAACTGTGTAAAGATCATACTCATATGGGGTCATATCGCCCCCTCTCGATGTTAAACACAGATGTTAAGATCTTGAGTAAAATATACCAATAGGCTACAGAGGGTTGTAACTGAGTTGGTGCACACTGATCAGACGCAGTTTATTCCAGACTACAATACCTCACATAATCTAAGGGGATTTCACCATCTCATAGCAGATACTACAGACTGTGCGCAAGACTGTGCAGTAATCTCTCTGGATGCTGAGAAAGCATTTGACTCAGTGAGATGGGAGTGGTTGTGTCCACGCTAGCCATATTTAATGTGGGCCCGCCACTGATTAAATGGATTTAACTATTGTACACGTCCATTACGGCCATCGTCAAGACAGGGAAACTAAATGGCGGAGGACATGTGATATTTCCGAGACCCTTAAAAGCCGACTTGGTCGACGGACCTCGAATCATCATCTCTCTGCTACAACGTGAACCCATAGACCTAGAGCCCTTTCAGATGAGGTAGCAATACTTTGAGATAGATGGGGATGCAGAAGTTAATCAAACCGACTCAGGAAGTTGGCAAAACTCGATGCTGTTTTATTTTCAATTGTCTAAAATAGGGAGTTACAATGGACATCAATGGACGTTCGCTTGATTTTGCTTCGCGCATATCACAAAAAACACTACTTTTATAGCAAAAATCTGTCGTAAGTGACGTCACACTATGTGGAAAACTACAAAAACCTACTTTGGGATGTGATAGAATTACGGGAACACCTAAGTATACGTTCCATACTGACGGGGGTTGTGATAGGGTTTCTACTATCAGGTGGGCAACTAAGCCCATCCCAAGTGCAAATAATCTTTTGTGTCACTCTAATACTCGACACTTCATTGGTTATACAAACTATAGGGCTCTTTGACACGTGGCCCCCTACCGTTGGTTTGACACCTTTGTACCCTTCTGGAAAATTCCACACGGTAGCAGCACGCAGGCTACCATACCAGGTGCATGGAAGGTCGGTGTGATCATGCCTCCCCTTCCAATTAGCCCCACATCTATCATCACTCTTGCAGTCTGCCAGTCAATTAGGTTTTGAACTTGGCCTTGTAGAAGCTCTCTGTGCCTGAGAAATAAAGGGAGTATCTTCATGGTTTCGGGGGAAGCTCGACCCAATATCTATTTTGATCTGACCATGTGACCCGGAGACCGCATTTTCAAGCCTTTTGCAGCATTTAATTCTATTAAATGATGAACTTTTGACGCCTTCAGTGTTTTTCCATTCCATTTAAAATAGAAGTTTGTTTCTTTCTCACGTTCATTGTAACTACTGGATGAACAACCAGGCTCGCAGTGGCCTCATCTTCATGGTGCTGGGCCAGCCAAGCCTTTCTTGTTTTTCTCCATCGCTTTAGTCATTTTCCAACTGCGCCACACTGAAAATCCCTTTTCCAGTCACAGGGTTTCAAGCCTTGCTTAAAATGCACTGTAGAATATCCAGGTTCTATACATTCATCGCCGCACACTTATTCACTATGTAGCCAGCCTTAAGATTACTTTGTCTACTTGCGTTACTGCGTCTGTAAGTGTAAACTGATTTACATGTTCTTCAGCATTTCTGTAGCATGAGCATCTTCTATTTCTTCGTGAATTCATATAAGGTTTTCTTAATGTATACCTTGTTTCCATGATTTTCTGTGGTACAGGCATCCTTACTGGTACTGCATATGTTGCAATTTCCGGCTTCCAACATATAGGCAGCAAGGGGGCAGAGCTTTTGGTGGGGATACTTGACTCTTCCTCTACACAGGTCATGCAATCAGGAACCATATGCTTCTGCTTGGCTTGTTTCATTATGACTGTGATCTTTATAATAGAGAACTCCCTGGTCTATGCACAGTTATTAGACCGCACAGTCTACCCATTACAGGTCGCGCATCCATAAGTCTCTCCTTGGATTTGTTCAGCCCCTCCTTGGCTCCTCTGCATGGGACTTAAGCTTTTTCCACAATTGTCTTTTCTGCACCAGCCAGCCTTTGCTTTGACACAAGATCACAAATCTTCCTCACATTTGTAACTTGAATACTTAAGCTGTTCACGCCCATATTGAACAAATACTTATTACTTTCCTCTGCTGTACAGCAGCACCTGCCACCCGCCTCCCAGTGTGAAGTCTCCTGGTCCTGCAAAGTCCCTCTTGCAGGTCTGCAGGGACTGTTGCCCGCGTCTCGGCTTTCTAGTCTTCTCCCAACAAGGCAGTACTCCTTTTCCTGCTTCTCTCCTTTCTCCTTCCTCTTTCATGGTTTTGGGCTCCACCTTTTATAGTCTTGACTACTATTAACAAGCTGAAGGTGCAGGGATTTAGACTCAATTGCCTGACCTTGTTTAAGTCTGTTAGTGAGACATGCCTGACTTTCACTGCTGCTTATACTTACACCTCTCTTCTTCGTCTCAGTACCAGAGTGGTGTTGGTCATAGGAAGTGTGCATTGTTCCTAGTTGTCTCTTACTCTTCTCAGTACCTGGTCGGCATTCATAAGGAGAGATAGGGCACGAGTGAACATAGCACATAAAGGCTGAGGGAAGGGAGGGTGAGTCTATATTAGGAAAGGGGGGATACCATGTCTCACAATCAGGCACTCTCTCCTCAATCCCTAAGGACCCTCCACCCAGGTGATCCTCCGTCGCTTGTCCACCCCCAGGGTCGGGATCCAAGAGCGATTGCCTTTCCCTGGCCACCTGCACAGAGGATCCACAGGCAATAGGAGGAAGAATGCTTTCAGTTTTCTCACACAGGGTAGCCATTGTATTGCACAGATTGCAGCCACTGCACCTAGAAGACCTCATGTGACAGACTCCACATAGCACCTGAAAGGTTGTGGAGCTAGCCAGGGTCCTGCAGCTAGTCGAATTCTATTCAGGTTGCCAATTTATTGACTCTAGGCGATTGTAGAATGTGTCTATTACATGGAACGCAGGTGTTGGCAGAGTGCAGCTTTTATGGTAATTTTGTGTTTAGAATTTAGCCACTTTGATAGCTGGATGCATGCAGAATGGTGCCCCTTAATGTATCTACCCAGAATCTTGAAGAATGTAACAATTCTAGGGATTACTTTGAATAAAACCATTGCATTTTTCCTCTTGCACCCCGCCTTTATGGGATTAGCCAAAGGTGCGGTCACACTCCTGCCTTCATCCACTTTCACGCACCACAACTTGAATGACACTTTGCACAACACTTCTACCATAAGAATGCAGCTACCTTTCACGACAAAAATTCGAACTGTAGCTACACACATAAGTGACTATCTTACAGAAACCCTCCAGTTAATTTCTCTAGTGTACCTCTCTCTACCCATCCACATCCCATTTAGACATGGGTGGCCAGCAGGGACTTGGCCACCCCTCATAACCTTTAATGGCCACTATGCACTCACACATAATAGAATCTCCTCGTTTCCCATACTTTGGACTTGGTCCCTCAAAGGGTGTTCAACCTACAGCGCATTGAAACCAAAAGTATGGTGAAAAGCACTTTACAAATGACGGAAATTAATAAATGAATGAATGAATGTAGTCGTGAGTTTGTAATGCCATTGTAATAACTGTCATTGTCCTGTGTATGAAGGTCAGGTAGGGCATGATGTGTCTAGAATAAGATCACTATCCATTGTGATGCCAAGCTTCCTCACAGTATAAGTGGTCACTGGTCAGGAGCCCATTGCATTCATCCAGGGTATTGTTTTTGGCTTAGGAGGTGTAGCACAGCAAATCATGAGCTCTGCTTTGTTTTGGTTGAGTTGAGCTTTACGTCTGCTTGAGGCCATCCAAGAGTCTACATGTGCTGAACTCCGGTGTATTTGTTGTTCAGTCATTTGAGAGTTGTAAAGAATTGCCATGATGTATGTTTAGTTGAAAAATGTGAGGCCTGTTTTTTTAATGCGATTCTATGGCAGGGTCAAGTATATGCTGAAGAGAAGAGGCGAGAGGCTGGTTCCTTGGCATACTTGCTATTTCAGGTTGTGAAGGTGTTACCTGAAATGGACAATGAGTGTTTTTTTCCCGTTCTCTAAGTCAGAATTGAGAAGATATCTTGTATGGTGGTTAGTTTTACTCCAATGTCATCCAGTCGTTAAGTAGCATCTCAGGACTGATGTAGTCAAATGGGTAGTAGGATGAGTGAACTGGGTGACTCACAGTCCACATTGTCCTTTAGTATGTTCTATATCAAGCATTATGCAGATTCTGGTTGGCGTGAATCTGTGTTTTTACTCATGGAAGAGATTGTTGTTTTTGATATATTCCTGTATCTGTTGGTAGGTGAACTGCTTGAAGATTGTGTCCATGAAAGGTGTGTTGAAGACTGGCCAGTAGTGTGCTGGGTCATTCGAGCCACGTTTGTTTTTTTTTAACAAGATATTTGATGAGGCTGTTCTGAAGGAAATATGGTTGGTTCCTTGTTTGATGGAGACATGAGCTAGGAAGGCAAGTGATAGTCTGGGTTGCTTAGTTATCGTTTTGTAGACATAGGGGTGTGTAGATCTTCTGGAAAGATGCTTGCCTGCTGGAGTTGACTGTAGAAAGGAAGGCCTGGGTGGCGAATGGATGAAAGGAGGTTAATAACAGGTAGGAGGTTCTGTCGATGATGTGTGCCTAATTGGGTGATCTGCAGTTTGTCCTTTCGTGTCCAGATGATATTGGATTAGTTTAATTTTGTTGCTGAAATGGTTCACAGTGGAGCCACAGAGTGCTTGTGCAGGTGTTTGCGACCATGTTTCAGGCTGCAGGGCCATAGATTTCCTGGATGATTTTGAATACATTTTGAAGCCCTATGTTTGAGGGCTAATCGCCATTTTGTTATTGTCAGTTAGGTCGCTTTTAGCCCTCAAAGGAGGTCTTGAGCATGTTCCACTTCCAGTGTCTCTAAAGCCCCTACTGGACGTAAGTCTCTCCATCAGGGAGGCTTCTACAGGCCCCATCAGAACCATACAGTCATGTAGGATCCTACATGGAATGCCCAGGGGAGGTGAGATAGAGAGGGGGTGCCTGAGGCCACGCAAATCAATCAATACAAACCCTTTGTCCGTTCTTGAGACTGAGTGGTTACTGTTAGGTTTCTGCCAAGATAATTTCACTGGATAATTGTTTATTACTTAATCATTTAGATTTTAGATACTTCTGTTAAACAATTAAAACATCCTCTTCTGTGTCTTTGTAGAGTCTTTGTAGAGTTTTCTACCACATTGGAGTGCATTAATCACAATTGTTTATTGAAACACTTCATGCACGGGCATAGACCAAAACAGTTGGATATCAACAGTGATCTCCCCTCTAACACTTGGGTGAGTCTCACTGGGAGTCCATGGAGAAGTCTGTAGGAGAATTGGGATAGACCAGGGTCTCAAACAATGTTGTGTGTTAGCTTGATACTACTCAATTGAATCTCTCTGACCTGCTGAACATTCTGTAAAATGAGAGTATATTTCCTCTGAAATTGAGCAGTGATATATTGAGTCTCTTACATTTGTGTATGTGTTTTCGATTGTGCAGATTCATAATGCGCTCCCGGCTGCTCTGACAGCCTAAGATGAATATTGTGGTGATAATGAAATAATAATTAATCTGAAAAAGACCAAAATCATGCCATTTGGAAGTTAAAGGAATCTTCTTCATCAATGGAGATTGGACTGGGAGATAGGGTGATGATAATGGTACCACTTGATGGGCAGATAAACCTGTCTGGCAAGATCATAAGCCTGTTGCGAAAGCAAGGTTGGGATTGCCTACTGGTTAAAGGTTTTCAAGGAAGGGATGATTTACCCTGAGTCTGATACATTTAAACATTTACAAAGAAAGGTTGCATGTCAACTGCTCTAGACAGCTGAGGTTTGGAGGAATAGGGATACTCCATTTTCTGACTGTTTATAGAGGCCGGCCTGAAAAACAATCTTTGCCTTCTTGCCACCATCTTGTTGGGATGCTTGTACAGCGTCCCAGCCAGGCAAAAAGGTTCAGGCTGAGAAAAATCTATTAGTAGGTACCATCGTGGGAGCAGACTGAGGTTTGTGCAACAGAAGGTGCGTGTTTTGTTTTTAGTTAGGTTGGACGCATACTGGATACTCACATATAGCAACACAGAAAGAGCAACAAATGTATTAATGTTGCGGTTGCAGAGGTTATAGATAGGATAGTATATAGGCCCTGTGTTCAGTAGTTGTATCCAAAGTTATGGTCTGTAGTGAGGTGTGCGGGAAGAGCTGTAATAGATGGACGCTGGAGTCAGAAAGGTACTGTGGTAGAAGCGAGATCTGTGTGTTAACATGCCAAAAGTGCTGCCATATTGGATGTTAAGGCCTAGTGTCATGAACGGAATAGAACGCAGGCCCTGATGTGGAGCTGCGGCTCTGCTTAGCTCAGCTTTGAAAACAAATTTCCTTTCCCGTTCCCCAGGAGAGGAGCCAAGGTCAGAGACACCTGCGATGCACATATAAAAGCGCTAATTGGATCCAGCTGCAGGGCTTGAACATGGTGGGAATGGATGCACCCGTTGAAGGACAAATTCAAGGAGAATAGGGCATATGTTTTTTGTGATGCGAATGAGCAAAGAGCAGATTTAGAGCAGTAATACCCTCACCCAAACACGCTCATCCCATTTGAATTACAAGCATACGTATAACTGAAAACAAATCCCTGAAATTCAGGCTCAAGAGCGGTGCCCCAGTCACGTCATAATTGGGCAACTAGGGTCAGCCCTACAGATAAGGGGTGTATCAGACACTTTACTCCCAAAAAATACCCCAGAAAATGGGGAGTAAAAATACTCCCAACAAAAAATAGGAAGCATACACCCATGGATATGTTTAGCCAAGTAGTACATATAGTACCATACGGAGAAGCTACTATTAATGCCTGATTGGAAGAAGTAAACATGTGTAGGAAAAACTAGGTGAAAAGAAATAATTATTACAAGAATATTTCCGTTTTCTAGTTAAAACATGTTTTACTCGCTTCTAAAATACTCCCATTGGGAAATCCACTTACATTTTTAGTCCCCCAAAAATCATTTTACTCCCAACTAGGGATTAAAATACTCTTCAAAATCTTATCTTGAGCACTGCCTTGGGTTGAAGGAGATAAGGTGTGGGCCATGTCTGGAACATTCTGTGATTTGGGATTGGAGGAGCAGAGGTGATGCCAATAAATTTATTACAAGGTCAGGGGTGCAATGTGTGTGCCGCAGCGTCTGGTATAATGAGAAGGCCTGTTGTCTTATTAAAGCAGAGTTGGCCTTGCCAGCATCATATCATATCAGTTTACTTTTATCGTGTTTGGATCGGAGGGGTGCACATCACGTGATGATCTCGATTTATTAATGTGTCAATAAGTTCAAACTAGCAATCCCGCACCTGGATTCAATAGTGACGATGTAGTAGACCACGTGTTTAGGGGAATGGGTTTAGATAAGGTCCAGGGTCTATAGGGAGATATTAGCATGTAGGTGGTACCAATGAGGGTGGTGGCATGAATTTTGTAACCTATGTTTGGAAATGTGCGGCTTTTCGCTATATAACCTGTAACTTCTTGGGACATGAACAGCTCTGTGTCAGTTTCATTCTATGGGACCGTCTGAGACCTTTTTCATGTAATACACCTTGTTTTCCCTTGCAAAGAGGTGCAGTGATTATTTTGCCTTTTGGATTATATTTTGGCGTTCGGGTTTTGGGTTGCTATTTTCTTGACAGTTTTCAATAACATACATTAGATTGGAGATGGACATAGGCAGACATACAGATACAGCTGCTGCCCAGTTTAGTGTCCTGGTTAAGGAGACAAAGCAAACATGGTGCCGGCCTACTAGTTTTGGTATTGCATAAGTGCACACAACCCATTGATGATAACTGTCCTCTAACCGGCATACAATATGTTTACCTTGTCCCAGACAGTAGAGCCAGTGACAGGGGAAGGTTTTGGTGCCAGAAGGGGTAAAGGGCTCTTTGTAGGGTACCAGTCAAAACCATTTCACTACTGGGGGCGCATCAAGAGCTGAAAAGATCCACTTGGTGTCTACCACAGCCCCAACCACTAACCTCACCCCTAGTAGAGAACACTGAACTTTTGATTCCTGGATGTTCAGGTGCAGCAAAATAAAGTGGCTGAAGAACATTTGTGTGACTAGAAAATGTATTTCTTTTAGTGGTGTCAATAAACACTCCAATGTCGCTCTCTTTTCCCCTTGTTGAAATCTTCGTGAGTAAAGTGAAAGGACCTATAATCCTGGATTTTGTTTAATCTCATTAAACGATTTTGCTTTGCACATGCTGCTGCCGCATTGTTATCAATTGTAAAGGATTGATCATGGGTTTCAAGTGGAAAGAGAATTACAGCTTATTGGACATGCTTTCCTTAAATAGTTGTATTTGGTAATTTAAATTGGTATTAACAACTTGGATTTAGTTTCTGTATTTTAGGGACAGGCCATGATCCATTAATGTGTAATCAGGATTTTGTATTGTGGTTTTGCATACTGGTTTTACTTAACTAAGTACACGATAAAGATTGACTTGACTTAATAAGTGGTGCGTGCCAAAGTTGGGAAAGATCAACTGAACACAGTACTAACCTTTTTGCATATAGTTGCTCCTTTCTGTTTGGCAATGTCAACATTGCCTGTGAAGTAAAGGGGCCAGGGGCTGCTCTAGTGACGTTTTAAAGCCTCTTGAGATAAATTCAACATTCTCAGCCCCAGCTGTGCAGAGGAGTAGACGCAGAAGCTATACTTTATTTTTCTCTTGGCACTGCAATGTGCCATAAAGCTCATCACATTTCACTCAGTTGGGGCCTTGACAGCAGTGTTCTAGGCGCTGGGCCAGTTGGCCTCAACTAATGGTGCTCTTTAAAAACGGTTTTGCAACTACACAACAGCAGCAACCCCTCCATAATGGAATGTACAGTACAACGTGGTCTGTCTTGGATCAGAGGGGGAGTTGAGAATGGGACGATACAACTGACAGTGTCTAAAACGCTGACTCCGACAGGCAGGGAGAGCTACGGAAAAGTCACCCAGGAAGCACGGGTGATGTAGCCACATGACAAACAATTGGGATGGGGTAGAGTCGTATAGGTTCGGGGCCGCAGGCTTGGGGAAGAATCAGTCACATGTTAGTCAGTGGGGCTGGGGTAGAATCAGTGAAATGTTAGGCATACCTCCCATTGACACTGCCCCTGCCATTTTGTATTCCTTACCACTACCCCTAGTGACAACAGAAACATCTCTTCAATAGGGCCATGGGTGAGCCGACCTCGAGGCTCCTTTGATATACAGCTATCGCTACAGCTTGCTTAGGAAGCCTTAGGTAAAGGTAGCTATTACCAGCTGTGGCCAGTGTTTGAAAAGGATGTCTGGGAATCAAGGCTGAATCCACATCTTGTGTGTTTGCAACGGTTTGAATGGGGCATCCCGTAGTGAGTGGGGGGTTGCCAAAGGTTTGTAAGAATAGATATGTGTAAGTGAAAGCTGAGTTCACACTCAGCTACCAATACTACCCATCTCAATGTCTGCAGTGAGTCCTGAAGCACCTGAGAAGGCAACCTGAAGCCAGAGAACATTGTGAGGATGCTCTGCTGTGGCATCTGACCAGATCACACTCTGCCAGCAAAGCACTGATGGAATCTGCTGGTTATAGCCTTTTCAAGACAAGAGAGAACTGTGAAGTTAGCAAGGCCTTACCATGTCGTGGCAAGCCCAGCTGGTTACATGTCTCCAGGACCACACTGCTCTCAGATGGCTGTAGACACCTTGTTGCTTTACACTGGGTAGCCAGGGTTGGATTGGCCCGTCGGCCATTCGCCCTGTGGCTGATGAGGCGGGCGAGGCCCTGGGGGGCGGTTCACGGCTGGGCCGGTTTGTGATGTAATGTGATGTAATGTAACTGTAGAGAAAGGTAAAGGTAACACTGAAGTGTTACCTTTCTTTGATGTAAATGCGGCGGGCCGGCGCAGAGGCGTCGAGTATGTGGGCGCTCTGGGCCCAGGCTGCTACTGCTATAATATTCCAGAAGCACGCCCGTGTGAAGTGAACCTCCTCCTTGCAAGGGGGCCAAGCCCTGCGGGAGGACCTGGCAGCTGGAGGCGGTGGATCTAGTAGACCCAGACCCACACAGAGCTTGGAAGTGAGATGGTGAGACGTTGGCGCCTACAAAGGCTCTCCGGACCAGACACTTTAGCCACGGTTCTTATTTACGAGGTGGTGTTGTGCAGAGACACTGTGCTGTGCACCCAACAGCCTGGTGTCCTCTTAGGTAGGGTGCATTCCCAATAGTGTAGGAAGGGAGAGCCGGCATAAAGGGGGGCCTTGAATTTGCGAGTTTCGTTTTGCAAAGCAATCCGGGCCACAGCAGCGAAGGACTCCAGTATCATTTACAACGTGGGCAGCCCATACTTACTAATTTGCAGGCCAGAGGGCTTAAGCCAGCGAACAGCACTTAGGAAAGCACGGAAGGAAGGAGCAACAACCCCACGCAGTGCGTGTGCACCGCACCTCTGAATCCTGCCCCACCAAGATCCGGGGCTACAGCCGCTAATGTCAGACTGTCAGGCTCAGGGCTCTCTGGCCTTTTGGGTGTAGCCCCTCAGCTTCTATCCGGGGCTACAACCAAACATTTTACAAACACCTTTAAAATTGTGAGTCTACTGATTCTAGCCGTAATCTCTTTGGGAAAAGTGGTGCATTTGGTAATTTTTTATAGATGGAAGTTATAGAGGTTGTTGAATGATAGCGGCATCAGGGGAATCTGAGAATGTTATTTTATGAGTTGTGTTGTAATGTAATAAATAAATAAATGCAACTGGCAAGGTTCTTTCCGGTGTCATCATTTGGCTATTCTGCTTATTAAATGCAATTCTATTTTCATTACTGGTGGCAACAAGTAGACATGCCTTGAGTCTTGTTCTGCAAAATAAGTATTTAGCTATGTGATGTTTTTTTTTTAAAAAAAGAACAAATGGAATCTTATCACCTTCTCAAGCGTTTACTCAAAACATGACATGTAACAGACACATGAACCCTCCATAGGAAGCATTTTTTGTAAAGTCGTGAATTGACGCGATTCACGGATGATGGTTTGAGGGCCACGTTTTTTGAGGCGAGGGGTGGGCCACTTTATTTAGAGGCGAGGGGTGGGCCACTTTTTTTTGAGGCAAGGGATGGGACACTTTTATTTGGGTGTCCAGGCCTACTTCTTGTCCCAGTCTGACTCTGTGGGTAACCTAACACGAGATCCTAGGGCAGTGGAACCTGTGACATCAGCTATAGTGCAGCTGCATTGTTACACCAATCCGTAGCAGTCCACTGACGAATGCAACCCCATCAACAACTTCCTCACAGAATGGATGGACAAGATAAGGCAACACACTGACAGCTCCAAACACACAAGATGTCCCACCCATACCAGCCCACAACCTATAAAGATAACCCAAAAGTCAGGACAATTCCACAAGTGGATCTGACCAACACTCTTGCAGCCCTCAAACCCACCAGTTACAAAGTCTTCTCCATTGTGATGGCCATAACAATGGACATACTCACACCACTTCTCAACAAGATCAACAACTTCCTCACACGCAACACCTTTCCTGATGCACTGAAAATGGCATGGACCCTCCCTCTGCTGAAGAAACCCACACTCCACTCAGATGACCTGCTAAACTATCGCTGCAGGCAGCACCTACCCTTTCTTGACAGAGTGATTGAGAAGACTGACTGTCGCTATCTAGTTGCATGAAAGGAGCACTTAGCACAAACCCCTGCAAGACTACCAATCCGGTCTCACCATGATGTAGCCCAGAGACCACCACCATCCAAGTTATGGATTATCCTGCAGAAAGGAGAATCCTGCTTAGTCATCCTACTTGACCTTACTGCCGCCTTTCGATACCATTGTCCATGAAGCCTTTGGTAACATTCTTGCCACTCACATGGGCATCAATGGAACTGTGCTGCAGTGGTTTGTCTCCTACCTTTCCATCAAAGACCAGGTCATCCAGATGGGCGCAAACAGTACCCTGAAGATTTCCACAAAGCTCCATCCTTTCCCCTGTCAACTTCAACCTCTGCATGGTGCCTTTGTGGGAACTCCTCGCCAACATTGACATCAAGATACACGAGTATGCACAGGACATGCAGTTGTTCCTAGAGATCAATTGCATCAACAACATCCATTCACTCAAGTACTGTCTGCCCCTCATTTGAGCCTGGATGTCAAACTTCTGCCTGGAGCTCAACCAGACAGAAAACAAATGAATTCTCCTAGGAAACTCCACCAAGCAATCTGAATTCCAAAATTGACAGATTGACATGACGCTTGATGGATGTATGCCTCAGTTCTCTTCCAGTGCAACATCTCTAGGCTTTACCATTAACTGTGCCCTCACATTCTAAATACACATCACCAAGGAGACCAAAGCAGCATGTCTCCAGCTTGTGTTACTCTGCAAAGTCAAGTCTTGCATTCCTGACCCGAGTTTCAGAATAATGGTCATCTCCCACCTGATGGTGGCAAGGCCCTTCTTGGAGGAGTACCACATACCACCTTAGCTCCTTTGAAAGCCATCCAGCACACTTTAGCACGCCTCAACACAGGTTTAGGTAGTTGCACTGGCTACCCCTTGAAGCACACATTGTTCAATACTGCCTTCTCCACCTACACAGCAGTCAGAATAAAACACCATTCTACATGGTCGAGAAACTCACCATTTACAGAGGCAAGCACACCACCAGAAGCCACAACGTTGCTAGTCTACAAACAAAGAACTGCAAGAGGGGAAAACAAGCCTTTCTCTGCTATGCACTTTGTCTCTGGAAGGTATGAATGAAGATAAGTTTCTCCCCCTCCATCCTACAGTTAGGGAAAGATCTTAAGAACCTACTCTTTGAAGAACAGCTTTCCAGTCGCTGATTGCTCCATTGAACCCTGCTTCCCTCCCTTCTGCCCCCCCCTTTTCCCTGCTCCCCCTAGCCATCCAAGCAGTGGTGCCACCCTCGCACCCTCACTTGTAATCTCTTGGTTGCATCCCCTATGCACAGCCCCCTTGCTTCACATCTAGATTAGGTCCTTATTAATCCCATACATACATATATGCCTAGCTACAAACCCAGCATCAGGTCACCTTGTCTTCAGACCAGCATCATCACCAGTGGCAACAAAATCCACCTACATATATGGAAGTTGTGTTTTTCACCACCGGAATCTTCAGCACCAACCTGGAGACTGTCTCTGCCACTGATGAACTTTGACTTTGCAAATGATTCACAAAGTTATAGCAGCATGGGGTTGATTTTCGAATAACCACATGAACAGACCTAATGTCTTTGTTCCACTAAGAGAGAACTCAAGGGGACACTGTTGTTCCTGTTAGAAAATTTTGCTGTGGTAAAATTCTAATCCTTACTATGTCAACCTTGGTGCCCAGAGGCCCCAGATTATCCTGACCTCTCCCAGCGACTCTAGCTGCTCACTGCAATGGAGACAGTCCCTACTTCACCACTGTGGAGGGGAACTGATATTTTTTTCTGTGTTCCTGCAATACTTTCTAGACTGTTTCCCCTGATGAGGCCAAATCTATAAATATGTGCCCCTTAGAGATGCTCCAGCCTCTCATGGTAAGTGGTAAAATAAGCTGTAAGAAAGGTTGCATATATCTCTTCAGGGTGACAAAAATGAATGCCCGACTTCCTCCTCCCTTTCACCCCGTTCTCCCTAGGTCCAAATGAATATGTTGCATACTTTGGTTACTCTGGATTTCTAATGCTTCATACCCTCAAGCAAACCTCGCCTGTCTACCTGGAGCCTATTATACCCTCTCTGATGTCCCTATAAAGTTCTTTATCCTGAAAGGAATTCTATGGACCCCTCTTTTTTCCCCTCACGCATATCCTGATCACTTTCCTGAACATCTTTCCCTCTCCATTCTATCGTCCCCTCTATCCACTGAGTTCACCCCGCTATTTATTCTGCCTATTCGCTTACATTTTGAGTCCATTTGTCTCTCTCTCGCTCTTTCTCTCTAGTCTATTTTTCCTCTCTGTTCCTCAAGTCAACCATCACTTGTCATCTTTGACGCCTATTTTACTCTATCTATGGAACCTACCATCCACCCTCTCTCTAATATTTCTCTCTATCTCAAGCCTCTCCTCCTCGCTCCATTGCTCTGTACCTCTACTCTCTCGCTGCAGCCTATACATTTCTTTATCTCAGCTATTCTCCCCTATCTTCCATGAATGAGCCTATTCCCCCCCCCACTCTCACACCAACCTACCCTTCTTTCTGTTCCTCAGACATATCTTCCTCTCACATTCAAGGTGCTCTTTCTCTACCTCATTCAAACCCAGCCTCTGTATCCTCTGGTCACTCTGCTGCCTTTGCATCTTCCACATTCTCCTTTAAACCTATCCGCATTTCTCCCTTGAACTTGTCCCCCTTTCTATACCCTCTATACTCTCTCGCACTGAGGTCTAGCCTTCTATCCCTCCCTTATAAACATATTCTCGTTGCTGTGCCTTGAGCCAAACTTGTTCTGTAACCACACGTCTTCAAATCTTAGAGACTCTCTTCGTCTTACTATCCCTCACGCCTTTCCTCCACTCTCTACACACATCCTCATTCCATCTCCATCCAACAAACCTCCCATCTTCCTCTATCACTCAAGCCCATTTCCCCACCTCCATAATTTGCACCAATGTTCTTCTCTCTATCCCTCAGTCCTATCCTTTTTAATGTAATCCCTCAGACCTATCTTTATTATTCTCACCCCCTACAGGCTATCCTTCCTTACTCCCCTAAACCTCTCTTCTATCTCTTTCCATCAATTTACTCTCCTATTATCTCCTGCACCTCTGCGATCAAATTCTCTCTTCCTCAAACCTCTCTTGCTTTCTCTACTTGAAGCATACTTCTCCTCGCTCGAAGATATCTGTTCCTGTCTCTATCCCACAAGCATATATTCTGTTCTCTCCTTCATGATTAGCCATATCAATTTCTACCAAGCCTATTGTTAAGTTGTTGTTGAAATAAATATCAGGAATGCTTGCTGTGTATTATCATATGATCATTTTACTTCTTTAATATTTATCTTAATCTCAGCATGTCCTTGAGTTGCTCTCTGAACTATTTGTATGTTTTCTCATGTTTTTCTTTTGTTACAAAGAGCCTGTGCGCTCTTTCCTTCATCTGCCGGCAGCAGAGACCCGTTGTCGGTGAAGTTCCGCTCCCCTCAAGGGCTATGATTCGTCAGAGATTCTCAAAGGCCATCTTGGGCCTACTTCGTGCCTCTGGCCATGACGGAGTAGAAGAAGGAGCGAAGGTCCCCCTTCAGGCCCTGCACCAAATCCGGCTACGGAATATGTTTGTGGAGGACAAGCACCTACAATGCCTCTATGGCCTACACCCTGACCATAAGGAGGAAGAGTGCGAGATATTCCTTGGTTTCTCTAAAAAACAATGGGACAGGCATAGTAGGCTGGTGGCATGGCTTAACACTAAAGCCCCTGACCCGTGCTCAGGGCAGGGTCATGCCTTGTCCAGGAACAGCCGGTCCAAGGAGCGCTCTTCTAAGTCCTTTGAGGGCACCTCATCCATGGGGGCCCAAGATAAGGCCAAGATCTGCAAGTCCGAGTCCACCGGAAGCGGGTCGCAAAGTGGATAGAGCGCGATCAGCATCACCTTCTGCCTCCATTGCCAGCCTACCATCAAGCTCCTCTTCAAAGAGGAAGTCATCTATCCCAGCTAAGCTACGGGAGAAATTTGAGAAGCCGCAGACAGAGGAGAAGAAGGCCTCGCAGCCCACGAAGGCTCAACCGGCACAGGCAAAGACCTTGTGGGCGACTCTGTTGATGGCTACTACTACCACAGCAGCTTAGAGCGCTGGTCCTACGAGGGTGGCTCCCACGGCACAGAAAGTGTCTCTGCCCGCAAGGCGCGACCCCACTGCAGAGATTTTTGCAAAGCCTACAGGTATGCCAGAAGGGGTGAAGATACTGGCCCAGGTCCCGGTGCAGAACCCTCAAGGAGGAAAAATAGGTAGGAGCGAGGAGGCCCCAAAACAGTCCTCCCGGGTTGTCTCCCAAGCCATGAAGGTCTCGTCCACGAATGACGAAGATCAGAAGTCCATACATACGGTCCACGAGGACGATGACTACGAGGACTATGGCGACGGCGGTGCATGGCCTAGTTTCCCTGTTTTGCCCTCTCAGCCGAGGGACATTTCCTTGGATATTCTATCGATTCTCCACACCTTGCTGTCAGAGATCCAGATGAGAATGCCTCCAGTACTGGTACCTGTGGTCCCCCAAGTCCCCGGTCAGCCTCCGCCACAGAATAGGAAGCATTATTTGATGCCCCATATCAATCTCCTCCACTGTGTCGAGTCCCAACTCCCCCAGCAGACACGGGTACGGGAGCGGATATGGCCACGATGACGGATGACGACGAAGACATTGTTGCAGCAGACAGTGAGTCACCACATTTGGATGCCCCACATAGGATGTCCTCCACATTTGGATGTCCCCACCGGACGGGGTGGGTTTGTTCCACTCCATGATCGCCATGGCCTCCGACCTATTCCAGCTTGTGCCGAGGAAACCAAGAAGGAGGGCTTCTTGTATCAAAGGCGAGAGGCCAAGAGGAAGACTATTTTGACGGTACCTTTTCTGGACAATATTTGGGAAGAGGGCATAGCCCTCATGAAGAACCCTTGCACAGCTTCAGCCAAGCGGGATAAGCTGAAAAAGAAGTATAGGATGCCAGACTCTGCACCCAAATGCCTGAGGTTGCAACCATCACAGGACTTGGTGGTGTCGGCCGCGATTAAATGGTTGGTTAACCCGTCCTCGTCATCTTTGGTCCCTCCGCACAGCGAGGGGGAAAAGGGTGGGCGCCATGGGGAAGAAGGTGATTTACACAATCAAGGTGGCCAACACACTGGCGATCCTAGTCAGGTACTCCCTAGTCAGGTACGACAGGGAGTTATGGTGCAAATTTATCCTGGAGTTCCTCCCTGACGATAAGAAGATGGAGGCCCTCGCCCTCTTCCAGGAAGAAGTGGCATCAGAACATGTCATCACAGTGGCAGTGGACGTTGCCGAGACAGGGTTACGACAAATGGGGAACTGTGTATGCCTTTGTCGGCAGGGATGGATGAAGGTCACTAACTTCTGTCAGGAGGTCCAAGTGAAGGTGCTGGACATGCCCTTCGATGGGGAAAATCACTTTGGGAAGGCTGTCGACGAGGACCTCCAGGCCATCAAAGTGAATACAAAGACGGCCCGCTCCCTCTGCACTCTCAAGCAGCACCGCTCATCTTCTTTTCACTCCTCCAGGGGAAAATCGAGCAGGTCATCGAAAGCGTTCTCCACGACAGCCTTCCCGAACCTCAACACAAGAAGCCTACAGAGGCTGTTCCCAGGCCTACGGTAGTGGAGGACAGCATTGCTGCCGCCTGCAGGGCAGTTCCTCGGCAGGAGCAGCACATCCCTCCACTTCTGGAAGAGGTATGAGCCATGCTACGAAAAGGGGTGATAGAGCCAGTTCCCCAACGACTCCGAGGCTCCAGAGTTTATTCCAGATACTTTCTAGTCAGAAAGAAGACAGGGGGCTGGAGGCCCATCGTGGACCTGCTACGTCTGAACAAATACTTATGGTCCCCGAAATTAAGAATGGTTACATTGCAGCACGTGCTTGGCCAACTGGAAAAAGGAGATTTCTTGATGTTATTGGACCTGGAGGACACAAATTTCCACATCCCCATTCACAAGCAACATCGGAAATGTGTATATTTCGTGGGGCAGGGCCAGCACTACCAGTTCAAGGCCCTACCATTCGACATGAAGTCGGCCCCAAGAGTATTCAAGAAGTTCCTGCCACCAGTGGCGGCCCATCTATGTCTGAAGGGCATACATGTATACCCGCAACTGGACGACTGGCTGATTCGCGCCCGCTCGCGGAAGCCAGCTGACAAGCATACAAAGGCGACTGTCTGACTATTGACAGATCTGGGATTCTCCATCGACTATCCAAAGTCCTGCTTAACACCATCGCAGAACGCGCTGTTCCTAGGCGCCAGACTCAACACAGTGTCTTGCCTGGCATCTCCCTTCGAAGAGAGGCTAGCAGCCATTAAAGGAAAGGTGCAACGACTGTCGTCGACGAACATGGCCACTGTGCGGGTCATCAAGTCATTACTGGGCATGATGTCATCCTGCATCTACCTCGTCCGCCTCTACAGATTGCAGATGTGATGCCTACAAGAATTCGTAGATGACCATTGGATACAGGTGTCTGGAAGTTTCACAGACAAGATCCCTCTCAACGAGGAGTTCCAGCGGGTGATAGAGTGGTGGGAATTCTCTCCCACATCGCCCAAGGCACGGGATTTCAAAACCTCATACCAGGAGACGGTCACCACAGATGCCTCCCTGGAAGTATGTGTAGTGCACACAGGACGTTAGCACGCCAGAGGGCTGTGGCTGCCGGATTAGAAGGTTCTGCATATCAACATCCTGGAGCTACGGGTAGTGTTCTGGGCCCTCAGGCAGCGGAGTGTTGTAAGATTTGAAGCATTCTAATATGATACAGTGACAGAGTCAGAAGGACAGCAATACAATAATCAACAACTCCAAAGACTGCCGTAGCAATCACAGGAGCCCAAAATTGCAAGAGTAATAAAGGAATCAACTTTAAAGTATTTTTAAGCTGAACATAAACAGTTTTACAGATAGTACTAATCTACAGTTCAGGTGATAGTGTAGAGGAGATTTTAACACCCAGATTTTTAACTGAATCGACTGGAACAAGCAGGTTAGAAGGGAAGAAAGCCTAAGTCCACAATTGACTCGAAGCCAGAGGGACAGTAATCATAACTTTGGTCTTCTCACCATTGAGTTTGAGCCAGTTTACATTCATCCAGCTATCTAATGCAATAAGACAAGACCTGAGGCTCATGGCAGAATCCAACAGGTTTTGATCCACTCTCATGATATGGTGGGTGTCATCTGCATAGGAATAAAATCGACAACCATAAGAGTGGATCAAACTAGCTAAAGGCTAAACATGAATGTTAAAAAATAAGGGAGAAATCGCTGAGCCCTGGGCTACCCGCAGGTCACTGTAGATGACTCGGACCCTAATGGGGGATAAAAGTGGGACTGAGAGCGGTCAAATAAGAAGGAAACAAACCATTGAAAGACAATTCCTGTAAGGCTGGCATCCTTGAATTGCTGACACAAGGTGGGATGGTCAATAGTGTTGAACGCAGCCGATAAGTCGAGAATTATCAGGAGATAAATCCTGCCCTTGAAATGCCAAAGAAATGCGTTTACCATAGTAGACATTCTTGACATCTTTAATGGCCCGATGATATTCCAGACAGAGAGTATTAAGCTTAAGTCTAGATGAAGGGAGATAAGCCAAACGCCAAACATTTTCGGATTGTTTATATGCAGGTTTAAATACACAAAGGAGTATACCAAGGTGCAGAACACCTGGGAGGTTTTTCTTGAGTTTTTAACAGTGCCACCTCATCAGCTACCAATACTTAATGTCCCAGAAATTAAGGATGGTCACGTTGCAGCACGTGCTTGACCAAATAGAAAAAGGAGACTTCTTGATGTCGTTGGACCTGGAGGACGTATATTTCCACATCCCCATTCACAAGAAACATCGGAAATTTCTATTGTGCTGAAGGTGACCTAAAGGGCTGTTAAAGGATCAGAAGTGGATTTGGAAAAAAGCGTCTGAGATAGACATTCCAAAATCTGAGATGATAGTTTGGTCAGGACAGCCTGTTTCCAATTGCGATGAGCAAAAACTACAGGGTTATGCTCCTTATGTGGAGTAAAGCTGAGTAGGGTAGAATGTATCAAAAAGTGATCTGACCACAGCAAAGGTAATGTGGAATGAACCTCTACAGCATCAGCTGGCACATAGATTAGGGCTAAGGTATGGCCCTTAGAGTGTGCTGAACACTGAACATGGTGGGTTAGTTGGAGATCTTCCAGTAGTAGAAAGAGTTTATTAGATTGGGAGTCCATAGGGACATCAGCCCACACATAAAAGTTGCCAAGAATATAAAGCAAGGTATATTTTAGCTTTAAATTGGCAGCAAGATAAGCAAGTGCCTTCTGAAAAGAGGCATCAGTGCCAGGAGGGCAGTAAGCGATCAGAAAGTAACAGGTAACAGTGGTAGAAACCAATAAACGAACCAGGAGAAGTTCTATTTTAATGTTGCAAGGCAGTTCGATTTTGGAACACAAACAACTTTTTATAAATAAAGGGCATCCCACGACCAGGATGGGAGGCATCCCAATCCATATGAAGAATTACATTAGCTGAGGGGAGGGCCTGAATTACACCTAGAATGAAAAACTCAGTGATCCATGTCTCCAAAACACAAATAAGTCAGGCTGATATGATATGATGGGGCATTTATAACGCGTATGTACACAAGTGTTTTTATAGGTGCGACGAGACAAGGAGGGGGATGTGAGACAGTGGTACAAATCTACCATTGGCCTAGCCCCTAGTGGGCGACCATGCATCAGTCTTAGACAATCTCCTAGGGGGTGTGGATCACTATGCCCCCCCTGCTCTTGTATCTCAGGGCCTTTGTGCACTATGTTACTCCTAGATTACTCCTATCTTACTCCAATGGACACATTAACATAAGAAACAAAGAAAACACATGAATCAATTCAACAATCGAAACACTTAATTCATAAATAGCAATGCATAATGCAAAAACTACTATAATGCAAATCTCGAATTTGCACCTTTTATTCTTTTGGTGCAAATCTACCATGC